>NC_141695.1:1655149585-1655592085 GCF_964263255.1 Lissotriton vulgaris | reverse complement strand
TTTAGGTTAAAAAATATATATATATCTATAAGCGTGCCCCGGTACGCGCACCAGGAGCGCACCGGGCGCGCTACGCGACTTGCGCGCAGAAAGCTGATTGGCTCTCGGGTGTCTGTAAACATTCCAAACAGTCCGGAACGGCCTCCATCTTGTGTCTCGGTAGGATCGAGGCACAAGAGGTGGCAAAAACAAAGGGGGAATTGACCATAAGGGGGCAGAGTAGACCCCCCATGACCCCATAGGTTTGATGTGGGGGCTATAAAAGGGCGCGATTTTTGCGGGGGGAGCGCCCGGTACGCGCACCGGGGAGCGTACCATGAGGAAAAAAGAATGACAGAGTTTTTTAAAAATGAAGCCTTTTTTTATAAATTGGAGGTAGTTCTAAAAAGAACTGTTTTTTTTTATTCTTTTTGTTGTTTTATATTTTTTTATTGTTTTTTTGAACATTTTTTTCTTTTTTTGGCTTTTCTGAACAGTTTTATATTTTTTTGTATTTTTTATGGGGAGAAACAAACAAAAGGGAATTAAAAATGGCTCAACTGGAGCACAAAAAAAACTAGGAAAAATTATGGTTTCCTCGGGCATTTGTGGTGATCCATAGCAACAGTGATTAGTGTAATGCTTTTTTCACCATAACTAATGGTTTTGTTACAATAAATACAAACAATTATGTATCCCCCAAACTTTGTTTGTATATTGGGAATCACCTCACTTGCTTCTGGACCCGATGGAGTGGGTTCTTTAGTTGTAGAGGTTCTGGATGATGATTGGGGTAGGTTACTGCAGATTTCCCTCACCTCTGCTGCAGAATAGTTATTAGGGTGTAAACGCTGCATGTGTCGTATCATAGTATGATTCCCAAAGGAATATTTTTTAGCTGGGTTTCCCCTGGATAGCACAGCTTTACAGATGAGGCAAGTCACCTTTGCAGCGTTTACTTTTTTAAAACCCCTTGGGATTTTGAAAAACTCCCATATGAAGTGCTCTCTTGGTTTGTATGGGGGATTGTCTTCATGCAGGAACTGCCTTGTCCCTTCCTCCTCTTCCTCCTCCTCCTCCTCCTCTTCTTCTTGACCACCGATGTGATCTTCTGGTGGTCCTTGTGGTGGTGGTGGTGGGGCAGATGCTCCAGCTGCTGATAGTACTGTAGCCATATCTGTAAGAAAAAAGCAGGTCTTCCTCTCTCAAAGAATAAAGTGAGAATGAGGAAAAAAGTGGGGGCTTTCATCATTTGGAAAAAAAAACTGTTCTGAACCAATGAAAAGTGTTATTTTCAGGTCACATGAGCCGGGCTTTCATCATTTGGAAACCAAAACTGTTTTGAACCAATGAAAAGTGTTATTTTCAGGTCACATGACCCGACACGCTTACGTTACGCGCCCCGGTGCGCGCCCGGCGGCGCTTACGTAGCGCGTTCGTATGCGCGTGGGTGCTTCCGGGTGCGCTTACGCCGTGCGTATCACGCGGACGCGGCTACGCGAAACGTCACGATGATGTTTTCGTTCGCGGCATTAGCGCTAACGGGACGCTCCCTGATACGCGCACCGGGGCGCGCCGTAGCAATGCGCTCACCAGTGAGCGTATCGGTATGCGCCCCGGGAGCGCTCCGGGGCAAACAAATTAAAAAAAAAAAATAGTATTACATAATTATAAAATATAAAAATAATCATAAAAAATATTACATTTCATACCTATAGAGATTTGCTATTAAAAAACCTATGAAATTCACTGAAAAACCATAGGTTTTACACCAGTCATAGTTAGGAATTAGCATTTTAAAAACCTATTAAATTCACTGAAAAAACCATAGGTTTCACACCAGATATAGTTAGCTGGAAATTTTACTGACATAAAACCATTGAAATTCCAACGTTATAGTTAGTTGGACTCACTATAACTTGCGCGCCTGCAATGCACTGCTGATGACGTCACATATTACATCACTCATGACATGGTCAGTGACATCACTCATGACATCACTGATGACACCATCCTTGTGACAGAGTGACAGACCCCCTTTCAGTGTAATGTAACCCTTGAAACACATATTCAAAAATAGAAACTAACATTTTCAAAAAAATGGAGATACACATACCAGTTACAACAACCAATTCAGTAATTCCACCATCTATATACACATCCACTCATTCAGCAACAGTTCTATATAGTCACTCATACATATACTCACTCATCATATGTAGTGATGCACATATACATCCTGTTACACACCGACAGTCTTCCAAAAGTTACTCCCACACATACACACACATGCAAATAAATTATTGAGCATCCATTTATTTGCATATACAGCTAAACACACACTAGCACATTACTTCTAAGGAAACTTACACATACTTACTCTCTTAAACAATCACTTATAGAAACACATACTTATTTAAACAGGAACTCTTTCAATCTCTCACTCTCACATATACTTACTTATATACATCAATACTCACATATACTAGATTAAAACATATGTAGTTACTCATAAAGACACTAGTGAGGCAGGCATTCACTCACTAACACACATATATACACACTCATTCACCCATACAGTCCTGCACATATGCTGTCTTCAAAACACATACAAACAGTGAGTCAGTCACCAACCCATGCAGCCACTTATACACAAAGTGAAACACTGATACATATATTTAAATATTTAAAAATTACTCGCTAATATATGTATTCACTAAGATACACTTAATAAGCCAGTTTACCAATCAATATTTTATTTAAAAATCATCCATTTACACACTTATTTAAACATTTATTCTTCCATCTACCTTTACAAATACATATATAAAACATATTTATTTTTCAGAAAGACACACATTCACTGGATGATGTCATCAGTGATGTCATGAGTGATGTCACTGACCATGTCATGAGTGATGTAATATGTGACGTCATCAGCAGTGCATTGCAGGCGCGCAAGTTATAGTGAGTCCAACTAACTATAACGTTGGAATTTCAATGGTTTTATGTCAGTAAACTTTCCAGCTAATTATAACTGGTGTGAAACCTATGGTTTTTTCAGTGAATATATATATATATATATATATATATATATATATATATATATATATATATATATATTACCTACTGGCGGTCGCCAGTAGGTAGTTATAGTTAGGATTTTTTATAATGCAAAATCTCAAAATTCTATTGTGAATAACTTTGGCGCCGGTTGACGAATCTGCCTGACAATTTCCTCAAATTTGTCTCGCAGAGCTCCGGTCTTTTTCTGAAAGTTTTGGGGGGATTCGTCAAGCGGGGGCCGAGATAAAAGGGGGGTCCCAAAACGTGTTTTCCCCATGTTAATTTCCATAGGACGGTCGACCTCACTTTTAGCCCGAACGGCTGAATGGATTTCCACCACACTTGGCAAAATTGTAGCGACTGGTAGCCCGATGTGCCTTTGCTATGTTTCAAGATATGTGCTCCAGTGGTTTTTACGAAAATTAACTTTGAAAAAATATATATTGGGCTACATTGGGCTATATATATGTTAGAGCCCAAATGTAGCCCAATGTAGCCCAAAGATGGCTACCAGAGACAAAAAAAAACAAATGTAGCCCAAATATCAGCCAGATGTAGCCCAAATATAGCCCAATGACAGAATGTCCCAGAGTGTTCTAAAGAACAACTAGAGCGCTAACAGTCTTACTTATGACAAAAGTATGGCACACCTGAAGTCATCTTGATTGGAAGAAAAGTGTTAACACTTAAAACATTTAATTTGCAAAGGAACAAAATGAGGGGGTTAATTTTGCCATAGAAATTATGATTAGTGCTGAAGAAAGAAAAATTAGGGCACATTTTGAGTGACTTCTCAAATCCTATTATATTTCATTAAAAAAATTCTGATATGCAGTCTCCCAAGATGGCCACCAGAGACAAAAGAGCCCAAATGTAGCCCAAATATCAGCCAGATGTAGCTCAACTATAGCCCAATGACAGAATGTCCCAGAGTGTTCTAAAGAACAACTAGAACGCTAACAGTCTTACTTATGACAAAAGTATGGCACACCTGAAGTCATCTTGATTGGAATAAAGTGGTAACACTTAATACATTTAATTTGAAAAGGAACAAAATGAGGGGTTTCGTTTTGCCATAGAAATTTTATATTATATATATATATATATATATATATATATATATATATATATATATATATATATATATATATATATATATATATATATATATATTCACTGAAAAAACCATAGGTTTCACACCAGTTATAGTTAGGATTTAGGATTTAAAAAAACTATTAAATTCACTGAAAAAACCATAGGTTCCACACCAGTTATAGTTAGGTGGAAATTTTACTCGCATAAAACCATTGAAATTCCCACGTTATAGTTAGTTGGACTCACTATAACTTGCGCGTGCAATGCACTGCTGATGACGTCACATATTACATCACTCATGAAATGGTCAGTGACATCACTGATGACATCTCAAATTACATCACTGATGACATTATCCAGTGAATGTGTATTTTTCTGAAAAGTAAATATTTTTTATATATGTATATCTAAAGGTTGATGGAACAATAAATGGGTAAATAAATGTCTAAATGGATTTTTTTTGTGGAAAATTGATTGGTTAACTGACTTATTAAATGTATCTTAGTGAATACATATATTAGCGAGTAATGTTTAAATATTTAAATATCTGTATCTGTGTCTCACTTTGTGTATAAGTGGCTGCATGGGTTGGTGAGTAGCTACATGAGTGTGTATATGGGTTATTAGTTGTTTTTTTGAGTATCAGTATCAGTGTCTGTATGGTTCGGTGGGGGATATTACTTAGAGCACAGATGCATGAATGAGTGACGCACTATTTGTATGTATTTTAAAGACAGCATGTGTGCAAGACTGTATGGGTGGATGATTGTGTGTATTGGTGGGTTAGTGAGTATGTGTTTTTATAATTGATTGTTTAAGAGAGTAAATATGTTTCCGTAGAAGTATGTGTAGTGGTGTGTATATAGCAGTATAATCAAGTAAATGGTTTTTTGTGTAACAGGATGTATAGGTGTATCAGTACATATGATGAGTAAGTACATGCATGAGTGACTATATAGAACTGTTGGTGAATGAGTGGATGTGTATGTAGATGTTGGAATTACCTAATAAGTTGTTGTAATTGGTATTGGTTTCTCCTTTTTTAAGAAAATGTTAGTTTCGATTTTTGAATGTGTGTGTCAAAGGTTATTTTATGCTGATAGGAAGTTTGCCACTTTGTCACAAGGATGTTGTCCTCAGTGATGTAATTTGAGATGGCATCAGTGATGTCATGAGTGATGTCACTGACCATGTCATGAGTGATGTAATATGTGACGTCATCAGCAGTGCATTGCACGCGCAAGTTATAGTAAGTCCAACTAACTATAACGTGGGAATTTCAATGGTTTTATGCGAGTAAAATTTCCACCTAACTATAACTGGTGTGAAACCTATGGTTTTTTCAGTGAATATATATATATATATATATATATATATATATATATATATATATATATATATATATATATATATATATATATATATATATATATTTTGTACAACTATATTTTTAAAATCGATATTTTTTGTGTGATATTTTTGTACTCACCTAAGTATAGGCAGTCAATATTTTTGCATTCTATCTTTTTCATCAATATTTTTTACTTCTATATTTTTTACATCAATATTCTGTCAGTGAACCCACCAGGGGAGGCTGGGGATTCCAGAGCCTCAAAAGGAGTGAGGTCCTGTCAGGGGTTGGTAAATATCACTGAGGAATTGAATTACACATACACTTTTTGCCTTTCTTGATGGTATTTCATTCCAAAAACTGTATTCCATCTCACATCCACCATCTTAGAAAGGTTAATTAAATATGTTTTTAAAAGTGTCTGCCGCTGTGCCATTACATATACTAGTTCCACTCCCAGTGGCTTGTTGGCACCCATTGCATATTGTGGGCCTAAATATTTTAGGGGTGCTATAGCATTCCACCTACAAGGTTTACATGGAGGAAGAACCTCCATGTAAACCCTGGAGGAGAGGAAACTCGTAATATGCTTGATGTAACCACAGAGGTCCCGTCAAGCATATTGTGGCCTCTGACCACAGTTCCCTGGTCGAGCTGGCGGTCCCAGAGTGGTCTGGCTGCCCAACTCGTAATGGGCAGCGAAGCACCAGTGCAGCAGTGGCTGGATCCATCACCACGAGTCTGGCGGTCTTCAAACCACCAGACTCATAATAAGGCCCTTCACATCCAACACATCCCCAAAATTGCTTAGATTAGAGTGAGAATAGTACATTTCACCCCTTTAGTGTACAACACCTGGCCCTAAAAGGCTTTGATTGGAAAGGGAATAATATAAGTAACCCCTTAAGTGTCCAATACCTTCAATAAAACGGCTTGGATCGGAGTGGAAATAACAAATGTCGCCCATTTACTTTTTAACACCTTCTCCTAAGTAGCTTGCATTGGAATTGTAACAGTAAATATTACCTCTTTACTGACCAACACCTTCCCCTAAATGGCTCAGATTGAGTTGGAATAGTAAATTGCACCCTTTTAGTGTCCAATACGTCCCCAAAATGGTGTAGATTGGAGTGGGTATAGTAAATGTCACACATTTAAGTCTTTGTTACGAATTTGGCAGTCTGATTACCGCCATACCCGTAGTTCGACTACTGAGAGCTCGGTGGGACAACCGCTGCAAACTCGGTGGTCGGACCTCCGTATTACGAGTTGGGGGCTGATTGCTTTGCAAATACGGTGGCTGAACCGCCGACACCGCACGCACACCAGACCGCCGGGGTCACGGTCCGGGAAAAGCAGCTGCCATAGGGCAGTACAGAGGAGTTTAACAGCCATCAATTTTAAGAGTTGGCTTTTCGCCGAGCTAACCGTGGCGGTGGAGCCATCAGTTTCATGTCGGTAGAAACAAAGGATTTGGGGTGTGTGCTCACCCCTCCCTGTTCTCCCAAGCAAAATTCGATGTGGATTCCTTTCTCCAGTTCGCCCCATTCACAGAAAATTTTTCACCCCGAGAAATAAGACCCTGTTTGTGGCAATCTACAGGTAAATCCTTTTTGTACCATACACCTATTGCCTGAAATGCCCACATATAGGCCGGACATCGGCAATGCGTAGGTGGTATATTTTTTCACATGTATCATGCAAATGTGTGCATTCGCCACATATGCAGTCGTAATGCTCACACAGGCACCGATATATATGGAAAAGTAATCACCACTGCCCCAATATGTCCGGAGCCCCACCATGGGCACCTTAGTAAACTTGTAATACTGTAGTTGGAAGACTCATGGCGCTGCGGTCTTCCAGAGATTGGATTGATCGGGCGGGAGGTCTGTCAAACTCCTAATAAGGCCCCTAAGGTCCAACACCTTTCCCTAAATAGCTTGATTGGAGTAGGAGTAGTAATAGCATTAAAGCATTTTATCCATCATCCTTATTGTTTTTGCATTTGATACTCTAAGTGTGGCAGGTATGCCCTGACGTAGGCCCCGGGCTCACTGTGCCACTGGAACCAAACTATACCTGGCTGATGAGCCCTAACTAGGACGAAACAGGTCCTAGGTTGCTGTGTTCCAGTTCAGGGAGGACTTGATCTGGCAGCTTGGGCTAGACTATTCCCATGAGGAGCAGGGTAAGGACTGATTTGCATATGGCTGGGCCCAAATGAGGTGGCATGGTGGGTGCAAAACGATAGATTGGGATGCAGCTGAGCAGTTGTCAATGGCTGAGATTAATTCAAGGAAAGTCCCTGGGCTATGTACTCACTACGGAACCCTAATATAGTTCGCGTGTACCAAAACGCTGTACCCCAATATCTAAATGTGCATTCGTGATTACACCATATTACACCATATTTATACAATTTATAAAGTAAAAATGCGAAAATAAGAACCTTAAATGTTGTTTTTTGTCATAAAAAATGTACAGTTTATTACAGTTTTGTAAAGGTTAAAAACATTATTATGCACAGATAAAAATTAATAAAATATCACAATTAAATTAAAAACAATGAGTTTCAGGAGTCACAGTTTGTTTTCGTTGTCGACGCTGCGTTTCGGTGAATCTGTGATAACACCTTCCTCAGGACAAACAAATTCTATAAAGAAACATTATGATTAAAAGACATCCTTTTTGTGCATGCAAAGCAGCTTTGGCTCTTTTTATCTTTTTTAGTCAAACAGTTTTTAAGACATTTTTTAACCTTCTATCTCCATTGAACAACAAGCTAAACAACATTGTGCTCGATAGGAATATCATCTACATGATTAGGTTCTGAAAGGTGTATTCATGGGAGCATTTTGGTACAATTGACTATATCTATGGATTTCATAGTACTGTTAGCTAAAAATCACATTTTAGGCAGCTTCTGAGTGAGAATAGGTATGAAGCATACCTGTGTGTGATTTCTTCAGCTTCCTCTTCTAATCAATTTTGAGGATATTTCTCATGCGTGAATCTGGAGAATATCGCTTCTTGTTTCTTAATTTGCAAGTAGCTATACCTTTAAAAGATATGGGGAACATAAGTACTCGATACGTATCCGCCAATTTTTATTTTAAGAAAACTTCTCTACAGGCGGGAGTTGCTAAATTTCTCTTTTTACCTGTTAGGATTCAAAGCTCTATGGTGTAGAGGTTACCGGAGGGGGGCCACCGTTTTTGAATAGGGGGACCACTGTTGGAATCAAGAAGACAGATAGAATGGGCCACATTATTAGTTATTGGACCATTTTTTGTGTCCTATCTATTCTGCAGGGGTTAATTTCAAGATATATAACTCACCAATAATAAGGATTGTGAATAGTCCTTCCTTCTTAGATTAAAACCACGCCACTGGATGTCTTCAATTATATCCAAAGCGTTGGGTAAAGTCAATAGCGGCTGTTTTAACATTCAACCTATTTGGAACATATAATGTATATCATAATTAGTGATAGCATGGATTTCTACCAAGCGTTTAAAAAGGTTTGGTTGTTGATGTTTTAATGGTATCTAGACCATGTTAAACGATGTTGGAGGGAGGGCATACTGACAATAGTCAGTATGACTACGAGTATTTAAATCAAGGGGCCTCGGGTGGAAATGCCGCAGTACGAGGCACAGTTGTCGGCATTCAGGGATTAGGTCGGCTGAGCTCGCGCTTACCTTTTTCATTCTTGCCGGCCTCCTTGCTCCCCTCACGGTCCTGTCAACATCTGCTCGATTGCACGATCGGCCAAAGATAAACAGGGTTGTTCATCTCCTGTTTAAGAAGGATTCAGTTTCCCGGGAAAACGTCAATTGAATGACGTCATGGATCGTTAACCAATCAGGACGCGTATAGACAAGGAACTACAATTGTAGTTTCGCTTGTCTGTTGCCGCGTGGTAGAAGGTACTTTGTCACTGATTTTAGTTTCTATTGGTTGGCGGTAACCAAGGACGCAATGGGTCTCCATGGCTACAGTTACGATCGGGGTGATTGACTAGCAGGGTAGCGTCCTAGTTCGCGTTTGTATATTATTGCAATATATAATTGCACAAATATCGGAGCATTATTATTTTGAATTTTCAGCCGTAATTGAGGTATGTGGAATGGATTTACTGCAAAATCCTTTCCCAGTCTTCTTTTGAGTTTAGCCCATTGTTTACGGAATTAAAACGGGACATATAAAATTGTTCTTGTTTTTTCCGCTTTAGGGTAATGTCTCCTCCTCTAGTATTTTGGGTAATGGTTTCAAGACCACACCATTTCAATTCCTCAATTTTATGATTGGTTGACTGACAATGTTCAGTTAGCGGGGCTCCTTGTTTTTTACATCGGATAGCAGACTTATGTTCATTTAGTCTGAGTCTGATTTCTCGCGATGTTTCACCTACATATACTAGTTCACATGGGCATTTGATTAAGTATATTATGTTTTTTGATCTACAATTAATGAACGATTTAATCTGGTGTTTGGTTTTGTTGTGTTCAATAAGATTGCCTTTGATCACGTGGTTGCAGTTGGAACATTTGCTGCAGGGGAATGTACCCACCGGCAGGGGGTTGTTGTCTATGGTTCTTTGTAGTTGGGTAGTTTCCCTATATGTGTGAACTAGACTGTTTCTGATAGTTTTATTCCTTCTGAAGGCGAAGATGGGTTTGGGGATAGGTGGTTTACTAGTGTTTGTAGTTATTAAATTCCAGTTCCTATTAATAATGTTTTTGATTTTATTGCTGACACCACTGTAGTTGGTTACGAAGACCAGCCTTTTATCTGCTTCTGTATTGTTGGCCTTTTTCTGGAGTAAGTTATCCCTATTAAAGTATTTTGCTCTTTTTAATGCTTGGTTTACCATCTTTTTTGGATATCCCCTATCTGTAAGTTTTTTGGATAGTATTCCTGCATGGTATAAAAAATCTTTGTTATCGGTACAGTTGCGTTTCAATCTCAGGAATTGTCCAAAAGGGATGTTATTTTTCTGACATGGAGGGTGGTTGCTTTGATAGTGCAACATTGTGTTTCTATCTGTCTTTTTGGTGAATAACTCTACCTGCAAGGTCCCTCTCACGTGTTTAATTAATATGTCCAGGAACTCACATTGTTCTTGGTCAAAATGACTAGTGAACTTAAGGTTGCTATCTCCTAGGTTCAGCCAGGTTATAAATTCTTGCAGTAATTCAGAGGTCCTTGTCCATACAAAGAAAATATCGTCAATGTACCTCGACCACATCGAGATATTCTCGAAAAATGGAGCAGCTACATTGAAAATATGTTTTTCTTCAAATTGTGATACGTACAAGCAGGCCAGGCTGGGAGCACAGGTGGCTCCCATGCTGGTCCCCTTAGTCTGCCTGTAGAAATCTTTTTCAAAAAGAAAAATGTTGTTTTTTAAGACTATGGTCACACAATCTATGATAAAAGTTTCGTGTGCTGTGGGATCATGATGGTCTTGACTTAGTATGGTGCTGATAGTCTTTATGGTGTTGTCCTGGGGTATATTAGTATATAGTGCTTCTATATCAAGTGTCACCAAGTACTGAGTGTCAGGGTTAAATGGAACATTCTCTATTTTTTTGATGATTGCTGCCGTGTCTCTGATGTATGCCTTTTGTTTGGTAACATGTGGTTGGAGGAAAATGTTGGCATATTTACTTAATGGTTCTGTGAGCGAACCAATGCTCGACACTATGGGTCTCATGGGTGGATCTTCAGGATTCTTATGGACTTTGGGAAGCCCATAGAGGGCCGGTATTGTAGGGTTATTATTAAGTAGGAATCTATGCTCCTCTTCACAGATAATGTCTTCTTCTTTCGCAAAATCTAAAAGGTGTCTGATGTGTGTTGCTAGATCCTGCCACTCTTGTCTATTAGATTTACAATAGTGCTCTGGATTGTTCAGGAGCAATTGCATTTTGTCTTTGTAATATGAAGTAGACATGACCACAATGCCTCCGCCTTTATCGGCCGGTTTAATCGTCAGCATGTGGTTGTTTTCCAATTCCTTCAAGGCTTCTTTCTCTTTTTTGTTGAGATTGTGTTGTACCCAGTTTTTTTGGTCTAATACATCTGCGACACTTTTGGTTACTGCTATTTCGAAGGCTTCTATTTGTTTGTTGACTTGGCCTGAGTGAGGGGTCCAGGTGGACTTAGGTTTTAGTCCTGACTTATTGGGGTGATTTATTTTTTCTTTGCCCTCGAAAAATGACATAACCCTAATTTTTCTGAAAAATGTTTGAAGGTCCCTTTCTAAATTGTATTTATTAACTGGGGATGAGATCGCATATCCGAGACCTTTTTCTAGTACCTGGATTTGGATGGGGGGAAGTGTAGTGTCAGAGAGGTTAATTATGGGTGCTTTGTCTATATGTCCCATGTTTTCTGACTCCTTGTATAGGGTCTCTGCTGATGTTGAGGCACATACTTGCCCCTGCCTCTCCCTCTCCCTTTCTGTTGAGTAAAGTTCTGACGTTGATCTAAAAAAGGAAGTGATGGTTTGGTTGGGCCTTTAAAGGTATCCTGTTCTTTATTGCTATTTCTGGTCTCATTTTGTACTTCATTCTCACTGTCTGTGCTGGTATACGAAGTGTCAAAGAATCTAACTTTCTTTTTTTGTTGGAAATTTTGGCCTTGGTTTTGTTGCCAAGGTCTTCGATAGTGAGGTGTTTCTCGTGGTCTATCGTAAAAATCCTTTTGTAAATAAGGATAAGTAATTTCAGGGTTGTATTTAGCCACATCATTTTTAAACTTATTACTTTTCTTGTTAAAAAGGTAGTCTCTATACCCGTCAACGTCTTTTTGAATTTCTTCCAGTTTTTTGATTGCATCATCTAGGGCCGGGCTTTCTTTAAGTTTTTTCTCCATTTCTTTAATCTCTTCCCTTTCAATTATTAAAATGTCCGCGGCTGTTTCTATAATTAAAAGCATCCAGTCACGGCTGCATCTATTGGCGACAAATGTCCATTTTTCTATAAATTTGGGGTTCCCTATAAATATGCCAGGTTCATTAGTTACCTGTAAACCTTTCGGTATGATTCCGTGTTTACAGTAATCTATCAGGAAGTCGGAATGTAGTTCCGTCCGTATTATTTTTTTCTTACTATTCCATAACTTTCGCCACTCTTCCTCATCTGTGTTATTAATTTGAACAGATGATATATTTTTTGTAGCTCCATTAATTATTTTGTTGAATTGATCTTCGTCATAACTCAAGATTTTCATGCCTTCCATTGTGGCCATTAGTTAAGGTGAGAGAACACCTCCCCGGTTCACAAACCGTAAGTACAAATGTAAAAAAAGAAGGGAGGCCTCCTTTGTGTGGTGATAAGGGACAAGGAGGACTGAGTAGGAAAACACAAGGAAAGTCCCTGGGCTATGTACTCACTACGGAACCCTAATATAGTTCGCGTGTACCAAAACGCTGTACCCCAATATCTAAATGTGCATTCGTGATTACACCATATTACACCATATTTATACAATTTATAAAGTAAAAATGCGAAAATAAGAACCTTAAATGTTGTTTTTTGTCATAAAAAATGTACAGTTTCTGTGAAGAGGAGCATAGATTCCTACTTAATAATAACCCTACAATACCGGCCCTCTATGGGCTTCCCAAAGTCCATAAGAATCCTGAAGATCCACCCATGAGACCATAGTGTCGAGCATTGGTTCGCTCACAGAACCATTAAGTAAATATGCCGACATTTTCCTCCAACCACATGTTACCAAACAAAAGGCATACATCAGAGACACGGCAGCAATCATCAAAAAAATAGAGAATGTTCCATTTAACCCTGACACTCAGTACTTGGTGACACTTGATATAGAAGCACTATATACTAATATACCCCAGGACAACACCATAAAGACTATCAGCACCATACTAAGTCAAGACCATCATGATCCCACAGCACACGAAACTTTTATCATAGATTGTGTGACCATAGTCTTAAAAAACAACATTTTTCTTTTTGAAAAAGATTTCTACAGGCAGACTAAGGGGACCAGCATGGGAGCCACCTGTGCTCCCAGCCTGGCCTGCTTGTACGTATCACAATTTGAAGAAAAACATATTTTCAATGTAGCTGCTCCATTTTTCGAGAATATCTCGATGTGGTCGAGGTACATTGACGATATTTTCTTTGTATGGACAAGGACCTCTGAATTACTGCAAGAATTTATAACCTGGCTGAACCTAGGAGATAGCAACCTTAAGTTCACTAGTCATTTTGACCAAGAACAATGTGAGTTCCTGGACATATTAATTAAACACGTGAGAGGGACCTTGCAGGTAGAGTTATTCACCAAAAAGACAGATAGAAACACAATGTTGCACTATCAAAGCAACCACCCTCCATGTCAGAAAAATAACATCCCTTTTGGACAATTCCTGAGATTGAAACGCAACTGTACCGATAACAAAGATTTTTTATACCATGCAGGAATACTATCCAAAAAACTTACAGATAGGGGATATCCAAAAAAGATGGTAAACCAAGCATTAAAAAGAGCAAAATACTTTAATAGGGATAACTTACTCCAGAAAAAGGCCAACAATACAGAAGCAGATAAAAGGCTGGTCTTCGTAACCAACTACAGTGGTGTCAGCAATAAAATCAAAAACATTATTAATAGGAACTGGAATTTAATAACTACAAACACTAGTAAACCACCTATCCCCAAACCCATCTTCGCCTTCAGAAGGAATAAAACTATCAGAAACAGTCTAGTTCACACATATAGGGAAACTACCCAACTACAAAGAACCATAGACAACAACCCCCTGCCGGTGGGTACATTCCCCTGCAGCAAATGTTCCAACTGCAACCACGTGATCAAAGGCAATCTTATTGAACACAACAAAACCAAACACCAGATTAAATCGTTCATTAATTGTAGATCAAAAAACATAATATACTTAATCAAATGCCCATGTGAACTAGTATATGTAGGTGAAACATCGCGAGAAATCAGACTCAGACTAAATGAACATAAGTCTGCTATCCGATGTAAAAAACAAGGAGCCCCGCTAACTGAACATTGGCAGTCAACCAATCATAAAATTGAGGAATTGAAATGGTGTGGTCTTGAAACCATTACCCAAAATACTAGAGGAGGAGACATTACCCTAAAGCGGAAAAAACGAGAACAATTTTATATGTCCCGTTTTAATTCCGTAAACAATGGGCTAAACTCAAAAGAAGACTGGGAAAGGATTTTGCAGTAAATCCATTCCACATACCTCAATTACGGCTGAAAATTCAAAATAATAATGCTCCGATATTTGTGCAATTATATATTGCAATAATATACAAACGCGAACTAGGACGCTACCCTGCTAGTCAATCACCCCGATCGTAACTGTAGCCATGGAGACCCATTGCGTCCTTGGTTACCGCCAACCAATAGAAACTAAAATCAGTGACAAAGTACCTTCTACCACGCGGCAACAGACAAGCGAAACTACAATTGTAGTTCCTTGTCTATACGCGTCCTGATTGGTTAACGATCCATGACGTCATTCAATTGACGTTTTCCCGGGAAACTGAATCCTTCTTAAACAGGAGATGAACAACCCTGTTTATCTTTGGCCGATCGTGCAATCGAGCAGATGTTGACAGGACCGTGAGGGGAGCAAGGAGGCCAGCAAGAATGAAAAAGGTAAGCGCGAGCTCAGCCGACCTAATCCCTGAATGCCGACAACTGTGCCTCGTACTGCGGCATTTCCACCCGAGGCCCCTTGATTTAAATACTCGTAGTCATACTGACTATTGTCAGTATGCCCTCCCTCCAACATCGTTTAACATGGTCTAGATACCATTAAAACATCAACAACCAAACCTTTTTAAACGCTTGGTAGAAATCCATGCTATCACTAATTATGATATACATTATATGTTCCAAATAGGTTGAATGTTAAAACAGCCGCTATTGACTTTACCCAACGCTTTGGATATAATTGAAGACATCCAGTGGCGTGGTTTTAATCTAAGAAGGAAGGACTATTCACAATCCTTATTATTGGTGAGTTATATATCTTGAAATTAACCCCTGCAGAATAGATAGGACACAAAAAATGGTCCAATAACTAATAATGTGGCCCATTCTATCTGTCTTCTTGATTCCAACAGTGGTCCCCCTATTCAAAAACGGTGGCCCCCCTCCGGTAACCTCTACACCATAGAGCTTTGAATCCTAACAGGTAAAAAGAGAAATTTAGCAACTCCCGCCTGTAGAGAAGTTTTCTTAAAATAAAAATTGGCGGATACGTATCGAATACTTATGTTCCCCATATCTTTTAAAGGTATAGCTACTTGCAAATTAAGAAACAAGAAGCGATATTCTCCAGATTCACGCATGAGAAATATCCTCAAAATTGATTAGAAGAGGAAGCTGAAGAAATCACACACAGGTATGCTTCATACCTATTCTCACTCAGAAGCTGCCTAAAATGTGATTTTTAGCTAACAGTACTATGAAATCCATAGATATAGTCAATTGTACCAAAATGCTCCCATGAATACACCTTTCAGAACCTAATCATGTAGATGATATTCCTATCGAGCACCCTAATATAGTTCGCGTGTACCAAAACGCTGTACCCCAATATCTAAATGTGCATTCGTGATTACACCATATTACACCATATTTATACAATTTATAAAGTAAAAATGCGAAAATAAGAACCTTAAATGTTGTTTTTTGTCATAAAAAATGTACAGTTTATTACAGTTTTGTAAAGGTTAAAAACATTATTATGCACAGATAAAAATTAATAAAATATCACAATTAAATTAAAAACAATGAGTTTCAGGAGTCACAGTTTGTTTTCGTTGTCGACGCTGCGTTTCGGTGAATCTGTGATAACACCTTCCTCAGGACAAACAAATTCTATAAAGAAACATTATGATTAAAAGACATCCTTTTTGTGCATGCAAAGCAGCTTTGGCTCTTTTTATCTTTTTTAGTCAAACAGTTTTTAAGACATTTTTTAACCTTCTATCTCCATTGAACAACAAGCTAAACAACATTGTGCTCGATAGGAATATCATCTACATGATTAGGTTCTGAAAGGTGTATTCATGGGAGCATTTTGGTACAATTGACTATATCTATGGATTTCATAGTACTGTTAGCTAAAAATCACATTTTAGGCAGCTTCTGAGTGAGAATAGGTATGAAGCATACCTGTGTGTGATTTCTTCAGCTTCCTCTTCTAATCAATTTTGAGGATATTTCTCATGCGTGAATCTGGAGAATATTGCTTCTTGTTTCTTAATTTGCAAGTAGCTATACCTTTAAAAGATATGGGGAACATAAGTACTCGATACGTATCCGCCAATTTTTATTTTAAGAAAACTTCTCTACAGGCGGGAGTTGCTAAATTTCTCTTTTTACCTGTTAGGATTCAAAGCTCTATGGTGTAGAGGTTACCGGAGGGGGGCCACCGTTTTTGAATAGGGGGACCACTGTTGGAATCAAGAAGACAGATAGAATGGGCCACATTATTAGTTATTGGACCATTTTTTGTGTCCTATCTATTCTGCAGGGGTTAATTTCAAGATATATAACTCACCAATAATAAGGATTGTGAATAGTCCTTCCTTCTTAGATTAAAACCACGCCACTGGATGTCTTCAATTATATCCAAAGCGTTGGGTAAAGTCAATAGCGGCTGTTTTAACATTCAACCTATTTGGAACATATAATGTATATCATAATTAGTGATAGCATGGATTTCTACCAAGCGTTTAAAAAGGTTTGGTTGTTGATGTTTTAATGGTATCTAGACCATGTTAAACGATGTTGGAGGGAGGGCATACTGACAATAGTCAGTATGACTACGAGTATTTAAATCAAGGGGCCTCGGGTGGAAATGCCGCAGTACGAGGCACAGTTGTCGGCATTCAGGGATTAGGTCGGCTGAGCTCGCGCTTACCTTTTTCATTCTTGCCGGCCTCCTTGCTCCCCTCACGGTCCTGTCAACATCTGCTCGATTGCACGATCGGCCAAAGATAAACAGGGTTGTTCATCTCCTGTTTAAGAAGGATTCAGTTTCCCGGGAAAACGTCAATTGAATGACGTCATGGATCGTTAACCAATCAGGACGCGTATAGACAAGGAACTACAATTGTAGTTTCGCTTGTCTGTTGCCGCGTGGTAGAAGGTACTTTGTCACTGATTTTAGTTTCTATTGGTTGGCGGTAACCAAGGACGCAATGGGTCTCCATGGCTACAGTTACGATCGGGGTGATTGACTAGCAGGGTAGCGTCCTAGTTCGCGTTTGTATATTATTGCAATATATAATTGCACAAATATCGGAGCATTATTATTTTGAATTTTCAGCCGTAATTGAGGTATGTGGAATGGATTTACTGCAAAATCCTTTCCCAGTCTTCTTTTGAGTTTAGCCCATTGTTTACGGAATTAAAACGGGACATATAAAATTGTTCTCGTTTTTTCCGCTTTAGGGTAATGTCTCCTCCTCTAGTATTTTGGGTAATGGTTTCAAGACCACACCATTTCAATTCCTCAATTTTATGATTGGTTGACTGACAATGTTCAGTTAGCGGGGCTCCTTGTTTTTTACATCGGATAGCAGACTTATGTTCATTTAGTCTGAGTCTGATTTCTCGCGATGTTTCACCTACATATACTAGTTCACATGGGCATTTGATTAAGTATATTATGTTTTTTGATCTACAATTAATGAACGATTTAATCTGGTGTTTGGTTTTGTTGTGTTCAATAAGATTGCCTTTGATCACGTGGTTGCAGTTGGAACATTTGCTGCAGGGGAATGTACCCACCGGCAGGGGGTTGTTGTCTATGGTTCTTTGTAGTTGGGTAGTTTCCCTATATGTGTGAACTAGACTGTTTCTGATAGTTTTATTCCTTCTGAAGGCGAAGATGGGTTTGGGGATAGGTGGTTTACTAGTGTTTGTAGTTATTAAATTCCAGTTCCTATTAATAATGTTTTTGATTTTATTGCTGACACCACTGTAGTTGGTTACGAAGACCAGCCTTTTATCTGCTTCTGTATTGTTGGCCTTTTTCTGGAGTAAGTTATCCCTATTAAAGTATTTTGCTCTTTTTAATGCTTGGTTTACCATCTTTTTTGGATATCCCCTATCTGTAAGTTTTTTGGATAGTATTCCTGCATGGTATAAAAAATCTTTGTTATCGGTACAGTTGCGTTTCAATCTCAGGAAGTGTCCAAAAGGGATGTTATTTTTCTGACATGGAGGGTGGTTGCTTTGATGGTGCAACATTGTGTTTCTATCTGTCTTTTTGGTGAATAACTCTACCTGCAAGGTCCCTCTCACGTGTTTAATTAATATGTCCAGGAACTCACATTGTTCTTGGTCAAAATGACTAGTGAACTTAAGGTTGCTATCTCCTAGGTTCAGCCAGGTTATAAATTCTTGCAGTAATTCAGAGGTCCCTGTCCATACAAAGAAAATATTGTCAATGTACCTCGACCACATCGAGATATTCTCGAAAAATGGAGCAGCTACATTGAAAATATGTTTTTCTTCAAATTGTGATACGTACAAGCAGGCCAGGCTGGGAGCACAGGTGGCTCCCATGCTGGTCCCCTTAGTCTGCCTGTAGAAATCTTTTTCAAAAAGAAAAATGTTGTTTTTTAAGACTATGGTCACACAATCTATGATAAAAGTTTTGTGTGCTGTGGGATCATGATGGTCTTGACTTAGTATGGTGCTGATAGTCTTTATGGTGTTGTCCTGGGGTATATTAGTATATAGTGCTTCTATATCAAGTGTCACCAAGTACTGAGTGTCAGGGTTAAATGGAACATTCTCTATTTTTTTGATGATTGCTGCCGTGTCTCTGATGTATGCCTTTTGTTTGGTAACATGTGGTTGGAGGAAAATGTCGGCATATTTACTTAATGGTTCTGTGAGCGAACCAATGCTCGACACTATGGGTCTCATGGGTGGATCTTCAGGATTCTTATGGACTTTGGGAAGCCCATAGAGGGCCGGTATTGTAGGGTTATTATTAAGTAGGAATCTATGCTCCTCTTCACAGATAATGTCTTCTTCTTTCGCAAAATCTAAAAGGTGTCTGATGTGTGTTGCTAGATCCTGCCACTCTTGTCTATTAGATTTACAATAGTGCTCAATGGAGATAGAAGGTTAAAAAATGTCTTAAAAACTGTTTGACTAAAAAAGATAAAAAGAGCCAAAGCTGCTTTGCATGCACAAAAAGGATGTCTTTTAATCATAATGTTTCTTTATAGAATTTGGTTGTCCTGAGGAAGGTGTTATCACAGATTCACCGAAACGCAGCGTCGACAACGAAAACAAACTGTGACTCCTGAAACTCATTGTTTTTAATTTAATTGTGATATTTTATTAATTTTTATCTGTGCATAATAATGTTTTTAACCTTTACAAAACTGTAATAAACTGTACATTTTTTATGACAAAAAACAACATTTAAGGTTCTTATTTTCGCATTTTTACTTTATAAATTGTATAAATATGGTGTAATATGGTGTAATCACGAATGCACATTTAGATATTGGGGTACAGCGTTTTGGTACACGCGAACTATATTAGGGTTCCGTAGTGAGTACATAGCCCAGGGACTTTCCTTGTGTTTTCCTACTCAGTCCTCCTTGTCCCTTATCACCACACAAAGGAGGCCTCCCTTCTTTTTTTACATTTGTACTTACGGTTTGTGAACCGGGGAGGTGTTCTCTCACCTTAACTAATGGCCACAATGGAAGGCATGAAAATCTTGAGTTATGACGAAGATCAATTCAACAAAATAATTAATGGAGCTACAAAAAATATATCATCTGTTCAAATTAATAACACAGATGAGGAAGAGTGGCGAAAGTTATGGAATAGTAAGAAAAAAATAATACGGACGGAACTACATTCCGACTTCCTGATAGATTACTGTAAACACGGAATCATACCGAAAGGTTTACAGGTAACTAATGAACCTGGCATATTTATAGGGAACCCCAAATTTATAGAAAAATGGACATTTGTCGCCAATAGATGCAGCCGTGACTGGATGCTTTTAATTATAGAAACAGCCGCGGACATTTTAATAATTGAAAGGGAAGAGATTAAAGAAATGGAGAAAAAACTTAAAGAAAGCCCGGCCCTAGATGATGCAATCAAAAAACTGGAAGAAATTCAAAAAGACGTTGACGGGTATAGAGACTACCTTTTTAACAAGAAAAGTAATAAGTTTAAAAATGATGTGGCTAAATACAACCCTGAAATTACTTATCCTTATTTACAAAAGGATTTTTACGATAGACCACGAGAAACACCTCACTATCGAAGACCTTGGCAACAAAACCAAGGCCAAAATTTCCAACAAAAAAAGAAAGTTAGATTCTTTGACACTTCGTATACCAGCACAGACAGTGAGAATGAAGTACAAAATGAGACCAGAAATAGCAATAAAGAACAGGATACCTTTAAAGGCCCAACCAAACCATCACTTCCTTTTTTAGATCAACGTCAGAACTTTACTCAACAGAAAGGGAGAGGGAGAGGCAGGGGCAAGTATGTGCCTCAACATCAGCAGAGACCCTATACAAGGAGTCAGAAAACATGGGACATATAGACAAAGCACCCATAATTAACCTCTCTGACACTACACTTTCCCCCATCCAAATCCAGGTACTAGAAAAAGGTCTCGGATATGCGATCTCATCCCCAGTTAATAAATACAATTTAGAAAGGGACCTTCAAACATTTTTCAGAAAAATTAGGCTTATGTCATTTTTCGAGGGCAAAGAAAAAATAAATCACCCCAATAAGTCAGGACTAAAACCTAAGTCCACCTGGACCCCTCACTCAGGCCAAGTCAACAAACAAATAGAAGCCTTCGAAATAGCAGTAACCAAAAGTGTCGCAGATGCATTAGACCAAAAAAACTGGGTACAACACAATCTCAACAAAAAAGAGAAAGAAGCCTTGAAGGAATTGGAAAACAACCACATGCTGACGATTAAACCGGCCGATAAAGGCGGAGGCATTGTGGTCATGTCTACTTCATATTACAAAGACAAAATGCAATTGCTCCTGAACAATCCAGAGCACTATTGTAAATCTAATAGACAAGAGTGGCAGGATCTAGCAACACACATCAGACACCTTTTAGATTTTGCGAAAGAAGAAGACATTATCTGTGAAGAGGAGCATAGATTCCTACTTAATAATAACCCTACAATACCGGCCCTCTATGGGCTTCCCAAAGTCCATAAGAATCCTGAAGATCCACCCATGAGACCCATAGTGTCGAGCATTGGTTCGCTCACAGAACCATTAAGTAAATATGCCGACATTTTCCTCCAACCACATGTTACCAAACAAAAGGCATACATCAGAGACACGGCAGCAATCATCAAAAAAATAGAGAATGTTCCATTTAACCCTGACACTCAGTACTTGGTGACACTTGATATAGAAGCACTATATACTAATATACCCCAGGACAACACCATAAAGACTATCAGCACCATACTAAGTCAAGACCATCATGATCCCACAGCACACGAAACTTTTATCATAGATTGTGTGACCATAGTCTTAAAAAACAACATTTTTCTTTTTGAAAAAGATTTCTACAGGCAGACTAAGGGGACCAGCATGGGAGCCACCTGTGCTCCCAGCCTGGCCTGCTTGTACGTATCACAATTTGAAGAAAAACATATTTTCAATGTAGCTGCTCCATTTTTCGAGAATATCTCGATGTGGTCGAGGTACATTGACGATATTTTCTTTGTATGGACAGGGACCTCTGAATTACTGCAAGAATTTATAACCTGGCTGAACCTAGGAGATAGCAACCTTAAGTTCACTAGTCATTTTGACCAAGAACAATGTGAGTTCCTGGACATATTAATTAAACACGTGAGAGGGACCTTGCAGGTAGAGTTATTCACCAAAAAGACAGATAGAAACACAATGTTGCACTATCAAAGCAACCACCCTCCATGTCAGAAAAATAACATCCCTTTTGGACAATTCCTGAGATTGAAACGCAACTGTACCGATAACAAAGATTTTTTATACCATGCAGGAATACTATCCAAAAAACTTACAGATAGGGGATATCCAAAAAAGATGGTAAACCAAGCATTAAAAAGAGCAAAATACTTTAATAGGGATAACTTACTCCAGAAAAAGGCCAACAATACAGAAGCAGATAAAAGGCTGGTCTTCGTAACCAACTACAGTGGTGTCAGCAATAAAATCAAAAACATTATTAATAGGAACTGGAATTTAATAACTACAAACACTAGTAAACCACCTATCCCCAAACCCATCTTCGCCTTCAGAAGGAATAAAACTATCAGAAACAGTCTAGTTCACACATATAGGGAAACTACCCAACTACAAAGAACCATAGACAACAACCCCCTGCCGGTGGGTACATTCCCCTGCAGCAAATGTTCCAACTGCAACCACGTGATCAAAGGCAATCTTATTGAACACAACAAAACCAAACACCAGATTAAATCGTTCATTAATTGTAGATCAAAAAACATAATATACTTAATCAAATGCCCATGTGAACTAGTATATGTAGGTGAAACATCGCGAGAAATCAGACTCAGACTAAATGAACATAAGTCTGCTATCCGATGTAAAAAACAAGGAGCCCCGCTAACTGAACATTGGCAGTCAACCAATCATAAAATTGAGGAATTGAAATGGTGTGGTCTTGAAACCATTACCCAAAATACTAGAGGAGGAGACATTACCCTAAAGCGGAAAAAACGAGAACAATTTTATATGTCCCGTTTTAATTCCGTAAACAATGGGCTAAACTTAAAAGAAGACTGGGAAAGGATTTTGCAGTAAATCCATTCCACATACCTCAATTACGGCTGAAAATTCAAAATAATAATGCTCCGATATTTGTGCAATTATATATTGCAATAATATACAAACGCGAACTAGGACGCTACCCTGCTAGTCAATCACCCCGATCGTAACTGTAGCCATGGAGACCCATTGCGTCCTTGGTTACCGCCAACCAATAGAAACTAAAATCAGTGACAAAGTACCTTCTACCACGCGGCAACAGACAAGCGAAACTACAATTGTAGTTCCTTGTCTATACGCGTCCTGATTGGTTAACGATCCATGACGTCATTCAATTGACGTTTTCCCGGGAAACTGAATCCTTCTTAAACAGGAGATGAACAACCCTGTTTATCTTTGGCCGATCGTGCAATCGAGCAGATGTTGACAGGACCGTGAGGGGAGCAAGGAGGCCGGCAAGAATGAAAAAGGTAAGCGCGAGCTCAGCCGACCTAATCCCTGAATGCCGACAACTGTGCCTCGTACTGCGGCATTTCCACCCGAGGCCCCTTGATTTAAATACTCGTAGTCATACTGACTATTGTCAGTATGCCCTCCCTCCAACATCGTTTAACATGGTCTAGATACCATTAAAACATCAACAACCAAACCTTTTTAAACGCTTGGTAGAAATCCATGCTATCACTAATTATGATATACATTATATGTTCCAAATAGGTTGAATGTTAAAACAGCCGCTATTGACTTTACCCAACGCTTTGGATATAATTGAAGACATCCAGTGGCGTGGTTTTAATCTAAGAAGGAAGGACTATTCACAATCCTTATTATTGGTGAGTTATATATCTTGAAATTAACCCCTGCAGAATAGATAGGACACAAAAAATGGTCCAATAACTAATAATGTGGCCCATTCTATCTGTCTTCTTGATTCCAACAGTGGTCCCCCTATTCAAAAACGGTGGCCCCCCTCCGGTAACCTCTACACCATAGAGCTTTGAATCCTAACAGGTAAAAAGAGAAATTTAGCAACTCCCGCCTGTAGAGAAGTTTTCTTAAAATAAAAATTGGCGGATACGTATCGAGTACTTATGTTCCCCATATCTTTTAAAGGTATAGCTACTTGCAAATTAAGAAACAAGAAGCGATATTCTCCAGATTCACGCATGAGAAATATCCTCAAAATTGATTAGAAGAGGAAGCTGAAGAAATCACACACAGGTATGCTTCATACCTATTCTCACTCAGAAGCTGCCTAAAATGTGATTTTTAGCTAACAGTACTATGAAATCCATAGATATAGTCAATTGTACCAAAATGCTCCCATGAATACACCTTTCAGAACCTAATCATGTAGATGATATTCCTATCGAGCACAATGTTGTTTAGCTTGTTGTTCAATGGAGATAGAAGGTTAAAAAATGTCTTAAAAACTGTTTGACTAAAAAAGATAAAAAGAGCCAAAGCTGCTTTGCATGCACAAAAAGGATGTCTTTTAATCATAATGTTTCTTTATAGAATTTGTTTGTCCTGAGGAAGGTGTTATCACAGATTCACCGAAACGCAGCGTCGACAACGAAAACAAACTGTGACTCCTGAAACTCATTGTTTTTAATTTAATTGTGATATTTTATTAATTTTTATCTGTGCATAATAATGTTTTTAACCTTTACAAAACTGTAATAAACTGTACATTTTTTATGACAAAAAACAACATTTAAGGTTCTTATTTTCGCATTTTTACTTTATAAATTGTATAAATATGGTGTAATATGGTGTAATCATGAATGCACATTTAGATATTGGGGTACAGCGTTTTGGTACACGCGAACTATATTAGGGTTCCGTAGTGAGTACATAGCCCAGGGACTTTCCTTGTGTTTTCCTACTCAGTCCTCCTTGTCCCTTATCACCACACAAAGGAGGCCTCCCTTCTTTTTTTACATTTGAGATTAATTCATGCATTTCATCTATCACCTTGTTCTTTTTGCATTTGACCCCTTTAATGTCCAAGACCTTCCCCTAAATGGCTTAGACTGGAGTGGGATTAGCAAATTTCACCCCTTTAGTGTCCAACACCTTCCCATAAATGGCTGAGGGGCCCATTAGGATAGCTTGCGGAAAACCACCCCGACCGCCATGGAGGCGGAAATCATCCGCCCGCCATGACCGCGGCAAAACCGGCATGCGAATTAGGATCAGCCGCCACGGAAAGCCGACCGCGGCGGTCGGTGCCCATATAAAACCGCCCGACGCGTGCGGTGATGGCAAAACTCCGACCGCGGCGGACGGAAAAGCAGCGGATTACACAAAACCGTCCACAAGTCCATCGGAGACACCGCACAGGAAATTAGGATAACTCCGAGGGTGTTGCGGGCGGAACCGCCCACACCGACCGCAGCGGACGCACCCAGGAGTGAATCGGAGAAATGGCGGACAAGCAGCAGCAAATCCACCGCTACGGACGAACATGATAAACCTGGCGGACGATGTGAACAGACCGCAGTCATGCCTAATACTGCACAAACAAAATAGCCCTGCACCCAAAACATACAACACACATACACAGAAACATAAACAACAACAATAATACACATAACCACTCCCACAACACACCTGACCACCTAAATCCCATTGGACACACCCACACAGCTGAGTACAAAGCCACCCCCTGCACTGACCACAACCCTTTGCATCACTCCAGAAGACAAGGCCATACACCACATCTGACAGGAGAGGCAAAAGACCACAGCACACCCATCCACCAACCACCACCACCATCACACAATCACAAACAAACCCCCACCA
Source organism: Lissotriton vulgaris (assembly GCF_964263255.1). Lineage (NCBI taxonomy): Eukaryota > Metazoa > Chordata > Amphibia > Caudata > Salamandridae > Lissotriton > Lissotriton vulgaris. The sequence goes on along the minus strand of NC_141695.1, from coordinate 1,655,565,936 downwards.
CACAAAACCCCACACACATTATCACCACACCCCTGCACCCACACACCCTTGCACCCACAAACACCTCAACCCCCCCACACCATGACAGCACAAAAAATGCCTAAATTCACCGACACTGAGTTGACAGTCATGGTCAACGAGATTGTAAGAGTAGAGCCACAACTATTTGGTAGCCTGCTCCAACAGACACCATTAGCCACCAGGACAAAAATGTGGGAAAGGATAGTCCAACGGGTGAATGCAGTAGGTGCCGCCCCAAGATCCAAGAAGGAGATCATGAAGCGGTGGCATGACCTGAAGAGGGTCGTCAAGGAGAAGAGGAGCAAGAACTGGACGCTGGCAAACCTGACTGGCAGTGGCCCTCCCGTCCCACTAAAGACATTCACACCATGGGAGGAGAAGGTGCTTGCCATCCTTCTACCTGAGACTTTCACAGGAGTAGCCGGGGGAGCGGAGGCTGGTAAGTACACAAAAATGTCCCACACCACAATGACAATTAGCTCCTTGCATTACCCAAACACCATTTGAATGTCCATCCCCACCCACCATGTAGCCAGCCACCCTGCTAAGGAGGCCTGTATGGGCGAGGGAGGTCTGTACAACAACTCACACCATACCCCCTGTATCAAAGCTGAGCAGCATGGAGGCCTCCCCCACCCAGCAGCATGTGTCAGCCATTGCACCGTTTGACAAACAGACTTACAGGTTGGTAGCCATCTTGACTGGGAGTGTATGGAATGGAGGGAGGTCTGTACAACAACTCACACCATACCCCCTGTATCAAAGCTGAGCAGCATGGAGGCCTCCCCCACCCAGCAGCATGTGGCAGCCATTGCACCGTTTGACAAACAGACTTACAGGTTGGTAGCCATCTTGACTGGGAGTGTGTGGAATGGAGGGAGGTCTGTACAACAACTCACACCATACCCCCTGTATCAAAGCTGAGCAGCATGGAGGCCTCCCCCACCCAGGAGCATGTGTCAGCCATTGCACTGTTTGACAAACAGACTTACAGGTTGGTAGCCATCTTCACTGAGAGGGTGTGGGAGGGAGGGAGGGAGGCAGGGAGGCCTGCACTACCACTACCACCATTCCCCCTGGCCCCCACCCCAGCATCATGGAGGCCTCCCCCACCCAGCAGCATGTGGCAGCCATTGCACTGTTTGACAAACAGACTTACAGGTTGGTAGCCATCTTCACTGAGAGGGTGTGGGAGGGAGGGAGGGAGGCAGGGAGGCCTGCACTACCACTACCACCATTCCCCCTGGCCCCCACCCCCCCAGCATCATGGAGGCCTCCCCCACCCAGCAGCATGTGGCAGCCATTGCACCGTTTGACAAACAGACTTACAGGTTGGTAGCCATCTTGCATTGGAGCACTGTATTTCGGGTGGGAGGGTTGTATCACTACTCCTACCATGCCCCCTGTCCCACACCCCAGCATCATGGAGGCCTCCACCACCCAGGAGCATGTGGCAGCCATTGCACTGTTTGACAAACAGACTTACAGGTTGGTAGCCATCTTCACTGAGAGGGTGTGGGAGGGAGGGAGGGAGGCAGGGAGGCCTGCACTACCACTACCACCATTCCCCCTGGCCCCCACCCCAGCATCATGGAGGCCTCCCCCACCCAGCAGCATGTGGCAGCCATTGCACTGTTTGACAAACAGACTTACAGGTTGGTAGCCATCTTCACTGAGAGGGTGTGGGAGGGAGGGAGGGAGGCAGGGAGGCCTGCACTACCACTACCACCATTCCCCCTGGCCCCCACCCCAGCATCATGGAGGCCTCCCCCACCCAGCAGCATGTGGCAGCCATTGCACCGTTTGACAAACAGACTTACAGGTTGGTAGCCATCTTGCATTGGAGCACTGTATTTCGGGTGGGAGGGTTGTATCACTACTCCCACCATCCCCCCTGTCCCACACCCCAGCATCATGGAGGCCTCCCCCACCCAGGAGCATGTGGCAGCCATTGCACTGTTTGACAAACAGACTTACAGGTTGGTAGCCATCTTCACTGAGAGAGTGTGGGAGGGAGGGAGGGAGGGAGGGAGGCAGGGAGGCCTGCACTACCACTACCACCATTCCCCCTGGCCCCCACCCCAGCATCATGGAGGCCTCCCCACCCAGCAGCATGTGGCAGCCATTGCACTGTTTGACAAACAGACTTACAGGTTGGTAGCCATCTTCACTGAGAGGGTGTGGGAGGGAGGGAGGGAGGCAGGGAGGTCTGTACTACCACTACCACCATTCCCCCTGGCCCCCACCCCAGCATCATGGAGGCCTCCCCCACCCAGCAGCATGTGGCAGCCATTGCACCGTTTGACAAACAGACTTACAGGTTGGTAGCCATCTTGACTGGGAGTGTGTGGAATGGAGGAAGGTCTGTACAACAACTCACACCATACCCCCTGTATCAAAGCTGAGCAGCATGGAGGCCTCCCCCACCCAGCAGCATGTGGCAGCCATTGCCTCCTGCACAGTGACTTAACAGGTATGTATCTACAGTAAATCCACATGAAGTGTGTATGTGATCTGCATCCAGTAAACCCAGAAACAATCCAACCCAAAGCATTGAGAATCAATATGTATGACTCCATGATGTCACCCAGCACTTTTAAATGTTAGACGGTGTAGCCATGATTACTACAACTGATGAATGCACATGTAAGTAGTGTACAGACAGATGATGATACGCAGATGACACTAACACTGACCACTCCCCATCTACTCCACAGGTGACGAAGAACTCACTGCTGAGGACAACACCAATGACCAGCAGAGCCAGTCTCCACCCCCGGCCCATGGACACACAGAAGAGGACTCCCAGGACAGCTTGGATGATGAGCTCATGGCCGGCCCATCACATGTGCCACCGACCCAGAGGTCCCATGACCCCATCCTCCCCACCACCACCTCTGCTGCCACTACAACGCAGCAGACCCCTGCAGCCACTACCTCTACCACCGCAACCACCACAGCCACCACAGCCACTGCCACCAACACCACCAGGACCACCAGTACCACCTGCAGCAACCTCCCCGTCCCCAGGGACGAAGAACCCACACCAACAGCTGTGGAGGGCAGGGAGAGAGTGCGTGGTCCCCCAGTGGTGAGGGAAGATGTCCATGGCGGCAGAACAAGTGGGAGGGCCAGGGTCACCACCAGACCTCGGGAGGAGTGGACAACATCCCTGGACCACTTCACCAGAGTTGTGGAGGCCTACCAAGAGGTCCAGGGACAAAGTGGCCGGTCAGATGAATTCATGAGGGAGCTCATCCAGCTGATGAGGTCCATCGATAACCGTCTGGGACAGATGGTGGACCTCATGGGCCAGCAAGTGGCGTTGCAGAGGGACAGGCCTGTGTCCCAACCACCACCTCCGTCCCCTCCTGTTGTGCCGCAGGATGACAGTGCTCCATCCTCCCCTGCGCCAACAGAGAGGGACGGGTCCCCTAACGTCGCTGGCCAATCAGCAGGCCCACCCCCCCCCCCAAAAGAACCAGGGGGCGTCCTAAGAAGAGCCTGGGAGTCCCTGGAGGCAATGCACCTACCACACGCCAGTCACGGAGCCAGCCGTGAAGACAACCCTCTTCCCAACTGCATTCACAGTTTGGACTATCCTTCCCCACATTACCCTGGCAATGGCACCTCACTGTTGGACTGGGTCACCACATCCATGTGGTCTCTACTCGTACAACTCATTGAACTGGACTGTCAACTCAGTGCACATTCCACACCTTCCTGTAAATATCACCGCACCAATCACATGTACACTCCAAAAATAAAATACCTGATGCACAAGATTTTGTGTTGTGATTTTTATAGTGTAGTATTTACATAGTTCAAGATGTCCATGATGTCTACCAATGATGTACAGTATGCAGGCCAGGAACCCTCTGTAGCACCTAGGGAGACACAACAGAACAACAGTCACTGGTGTCATTGTGGCAACACACAGATCACAGCACACAAAATAAACTAAACTTCACAGCCATATTACACAATGTCTAGCAGATGTGCACAAAAAAAGTCCTATACACATCTCGGCACTGAACTTCCATTTCACAAACTACACACATGGGTGACAGTACATGTGGCCATTGGTCATTGCCACGCATAGCCATTCATAACAAGAACATCATCAGACAATGTTAACATTGTACCCAGTCACCCACCTTTAAGTGAAGTAGCGTTCGATGAGCTGCTGGCGCTGGTCAACTCCTTGCTCCTCTCCACTGTCCTCATCACTGGATTCTGGTCCCTGAGCAGGTTGTGGCCTTGGGTCATCACCATCATCCAGGAGCAGGGGGACCCTCCTGTGGATGGCCAGGTTGTGCAGCATACAGCATGCCACGAAGATCTGGCACACCTTCCCAGGCGAATATGCTAGTGCGCCTCCGGTCCTGTCAAGGCACCGGAACCTTGACTTAAGCAGTCCGAAAGTCCGCTCAATCACCCGTCGGGTCCTGCCATGGGCATCGTTGTAGCGGATGTCTGCTGGTGTCCGGGGATTCCGTAGTGGGGTCAACAGCCATGGTCGACTGGGATATGCTGAGTCACCTGTGAACGGAAAACACACATTGCAATGTTGTACAGCCAGAGTGCAGCAAGTGACACACAGCACGCCATTGCAGTAGTGAAACTCACCCACAATCCAGGCACGTTCAGGATGCATGTTCTCCATCATCCGTGGCACCATGCTGTTCCTCATGATGTAAGAATCATGGGCCGAACCGGGAAACTTAGCACACACATGTGAAATTGTCATGTCTGCAAGGCACACCACCTGCACATTCATGGAGTGGTAGTGTTTGCGATTGCGATAAATGTGCTCCGTCGCCTGCGGTGGCAACAGACCTACGTGCGTGCAATCAATGGCACCGACTACATGTGGGATGGCCCCAAGGGCATAGAAGTCCGCCTTCACAGCAGCCAATTCACGTCCCCTGGGGAAATGTATGTACCGATTGCGATAGATCATCATGGCCGCAAGCACATCCCGCAACACCATGCTGAACATGGGCTGCGACATCCCCCCAGCGTTGGCCACGGTCTCCTGGAAGGAACCAGTCGCCAAAAAATGGAGTGCCGCCATCACCTTGTAGGTGGGTGTGAATGCCGTAGGATAGTGACGGCGAGGCTGCAGGTGGGGCTCCAATAGATCACAAAGGATCTTCAGTGTATCTCTGTCCAGCCTGAATTTTCTGATGATCGCCTCATCCTCCATGTCCTGCAGCACTGTCAGGTGACGGAGTAGATTGGGCCTCCTCCTAGTCAAGGAGTGAAATGAAAATGTCAGTGACAAGCAACATGTGATGAGCATGGCACAGAGCATGAATGATGAAATGTGAAACAATGGAGTACCAGAGAGATGCATGGCACTTCAGGTGACTTGGCTGGCCAATAGCTACACACAGAGGGCACGCCTCTCCAGTGACAATACACAAGTGCCACAAACACATCAGGGACAGTGGAAGTGGAAATGATGGAACAACAATTCACATGTGCATTCAAGGTCCAGCTAGACCCGCAAATTTATTGTGATTCCCCATGTCTATCATACCCATCTGGTGTACCAGCCACACCTCAAAGCATCATGTGAGGTCGGAACACATTCATGAACACAATGATCACAGTAGCAGGGACACATCTGGTTGTGTACATGAGCAGTTGGGAGAGCAAAAGTCTTGTCCAATACAATGCAGTGACAACTTCCAGGTGAAGGTCTGAAATGAGCCACAACAGTACACATCACTACAACATTTACAGCAGCTGGAGTCTGTCAATCATCATCAGCCATCACATTCAACACTAATATGGATGAACAACAGGCCAAAGTGTTTCACACTGAACGTGCGTCCACCTGTGGATGACATGGCTGTGTGCCATCGTGTGTACTATGATGTGCCCTTCACCATGTTGCTGCAGGGTGCTGATACAGTGGCCCTGATTGTAATATACAGCAATGTGTACGATCATGGCCGTAACTACCGCTGGTCCCTGGCGGTGTGACCCCAGCACCACCTAGGGTGACCAACTGGCATTGGTGCTAATTCAGGACGGTGAGTGTAAAAATTCAGGACAAAGGGTCAAAAATCAGGACACAATTTCAGGACAGTAGGTCAAAATTCTGGACAAAACTCCAGGACAATTGGATAAGTTTAACAGACACATCAGAGGTTGCGCAATAGTATATAAGTAAACCTAGCCATATCCAAACATATTCAACCATTTGCAAACCTAGCCATCATGTATCCTTCCATCTATCATTTTACTCATCCATCCCTTCATTCATCCTTTCACTCATCCATCATCCATCCATCCACCCTTTCACCCTATTCATCTGTACACTCATCCATCCTGTCTTCTACCCATCCATCCATCCATTCATTCACTCATCCATCCAGCCATTTACCCTTTCACCCATCCAGCGATCCTTTCACTTACTATCCATCCGCCCAGTCACTCATCCTTCCAACCATCCACCCTGTAAGTCACCCATCCTCCCTTTCTCTCTCCATCGACCCTTTCACTTAGCAATCCTCCCTTCCATCCATCCACCCACCCACCCACCCATCTACTCATCCACTCATGAATCCATCCATTGACCCTATCACACATCCATCCTTTCTCTCATCCACTTGTCCTTTCACTACACTCAACTATTCATCCTTTTGTCCATCTACCCTCCCTTTCACTTACTCATCCGTCCTTACATCCACCCTTTCGCTCATCTGTCCATCCATTCACCCTTGCACTTATCAGTTCATCAATCATCTATCATTTCACTCATCCATCCACTCACTCACCATCCACACTTTCACTCATCCAGCCATCATTTTACTCATCCATCCACCCTTTTACCCATCCAGCTACCCTTCCACCCATACATCCAGCTATTTACTTTTTCTCTCTCATCCTTCCACTCACTCATCAATCCGTCCATCCTCTTTCATTATCCATCTATTCAATCTTTCATTCATCCACTCACCCTTTCACTAATTCTTCCAGCTATCCACCCATCCCTTCACTTACTCACTCACCCACCTTCTCATATTCATTTTGAGCTAAGCCTTTCTGAGAAGAGGCCCATCAAGAATTTGACCTCCGCTGCAGGAGCCATTCCAGGACTGGAACAGAAGCCACCCAGGGCAGAGACAGGATCCACCACAGGCGGGGGGACAGGAGCCATCACAGGCGGGGGTGGGGGGAGAGGGGAGCCACCACATGGGGGGACAAGAGCCATCACTGGAGGGGGAACGGGATCCACCAGGGTGGGCACAGGGGTGGGCATGCAGTATCCTAGTATCATCCTGGTCTGTGTGAGGGTGGGGTAGGGCTCCTCACCCCCTCCTGGACAAGACAACGAGAAGTCAGTCTCTCCTTCCAAAATGTTAGTTTTGCTATCCCCCACTGCGATGTACAGCACTTACAGGAGATGCTCCAAGAGAACTGATTTAGCTGATTGTCCTCCATACTTTGTCAATCAGTGTTGGTGCGATTGTGCCATTTCTTTACTTGAGTACATTATAGACTGCATGTTTGAAGAACCGCTCGCTCTGTGAAGAGAACCAGTGCTGCCTCGGTGCAATCAGGGCGGGTTCTAGGATGTTTGGGGCCCTGGGCAGAAAGGGAATGTGTGAGGCGGCGCCCCCTCTCAATTACAGAGACGCATTCAGGGCTGTTTGCATCTGAATGGATGCCCTGCTCCTGAAGCCACAGCCCCTCCCTCTGTCACCTTCGAGCACCTCTTAACAGCTCATCAAGGGCTGGAGGTGTGAGGGTTGCCATCCCGCTGTGCATCTCCAATGCTGCTGTGTATGTGAGCTTTGGAACAGCCTCGGAGTTAAGAAGGGAGGTGGGTGGAAGGTGTGCCCGGTTAAAATTACGGACAAATGGCGTCCGTTAAAGGATCCTTCACGGACAACGGACAGACGGCCGAAATTACAGACTGTCCGTGAAATGTACGGACGGATGGTCACCCTAGCACCACCCCCTTCAGGAGTGTATCAGCCATTGGCACATGGAAATGTGACCATGGCGCTGGCATGCTCCGCAGCATGAATCGCGGTAACTACCGCCGGGCCACGGCAGTGTGACCCCAGCACCACCCCCTTCAGGAGTGTGTCAGCCATTGGCACATGGACATGTGACCATGGCGCTGGCATGCTCCGCAGCATGAATCGCGGTAACTACTGCCGGGCCACGGCGGTGTGACCCCAGCACCACCCCCTTCAGGAGTGTGTCAGCCATTGGCACATGGACATGTCACCATGGTGCTGGCATGCTCCGCAGCATGAATCGCGGTAACTACCGCCGGGCCACGGCGGTGTGACCCCAGCACCACCTCCTTCAGGAGTGTGTCAGCCATTGGCACATGGACATGTCACCCTGGCGCTGGCATGCTCCGCAGCATGAATCGCGGTAACTACCGCCGGGCCACGGCGGTGCATCACTGCCGTGGAGCATTGCATCCAGCCAATGGCATCGATGATGGCGTTGGCATGATGCAGATTTGAAAGTCGCGGGAGGTGTGCTCCGCTACCGCGGAGGCGGTCATTGGATGCTTTTGAATGATGCACCATCGCGGAAGTGCACTCCGGGCGCCCGCGGAGCGTGACCGCTGTGGAGCATTGCATCCAGCCAATGGCATCGATGATGGCGTTGGCATGATGCAGATTTGAAAGTCGCGGGAGGTGTGCTCCGCTACCGCGGAGGCGGTCATTGGATGCTTTTGAATGATACACCATTGCGGAAGTGCACTCCGGGCGCCCGCGGAGCGTGACCGCCGTGGAGCATTGCATCCAGCCAATGGCATCGATGATGGCGTTGGCATGATGCAGATTTGAAAGTCGCAGGAGGTGTGCACCGCTACCGCAGAGGCGGTCATTGGATGCTTTTGAATGAGGCACACCCGGACTACCAATTGGAGGAGCTTTCAAGCTTCCTAACGACCACAGGGGGCTATAAATCTGTGGGAGTGACCTTACATTCCCACTGCTCGAAGAGCCTGCTGCCTGAGACCCTGTCCTGCTGCCTGAGACCCTGTCCTGCTGTCCTGGACCCTGTCCTGCTGCCTGAGACCCTGTCCTGCTGCCTTGGACCCTGTCCTGCTGCCTTGGACCCTGTCCTGCTGCCTGAGACCCTGTCCTGCTGCCTGAGACCCTGTCCTGCTGCCTTGACCCTGTCCTGCTGCCTTGGACCCTGTCCTGCTGCCTGAGACCCTGTCCTGCTGCCTGAGACCCTGTCCTGCTGCCTGAGACCCTGTCCTGCAGCTCCAAGAGCCTGCTGCCTGGGACCCCTCACAACTCACTTCCGCCACAGGTCTGCTACATACACACTGATGTCTAGAACAGAGAAGATCCGTGCCAGTCCATTCACGAGTGAGGAGCTGGATGTCCTTGTGGACGGGGTGCTGGCACAGTACCCACGGCTGTCTGGTGGTCCCAATGTTGTGGTAAGTCGCCATGAAGGGAGCTGCAGGGCAGGGTGGTGTCAGGCGTGTAGTCGTGATGCTGCAGTACATGCTTGGGGATGTGGGGTGATGACTTACACTGACAGACAGGCTGTTTCCTGCTCGAGGTAGTGTGTGTGTTGCAATGTGAGTCTTTCCTAGCCCTGTACTCGTATGCGTGAGTGGGGGGCGTTACATTGGCGCCCATGCAGAACCAACAGTTGTTAGCCTTGTAGATCCCAGGACAGTGAACGCTTTTGGGGAAATTTAAGGGTGCCCCTGTAGTTAGAGTCAGTGTGAGCCACAGAGTGGGTTCAGTGGCAGCATAGCCAAACCTTGGACATCAACCAAATTACATGCTACAGTTGCTTCACAATCATTAGTGGATATACCCCATTGGTGCCTGTTGGACTTGGCCTTTTCCCCCCAAAATTTTTCGCTTTTGACCCCCTTATCTGGATTGTCTCCCCCATGGGATTAAACCTGTATAGGCCATGAGTGGTGTGAGACCCCTTTTGAAACATGTAATTACCTGACATAATGTGAGCACTTGTAAATATCCCCCATTTTGAAAACGCACCTGACTGAAATGTATTGCTTTTAAAATGGATGCCATGGCCATGGGTTTTGCCACTGGACTGACATAGGTCAGCGGTCTAGATAACATTACCCAGCAACCCCTAGCTTTTGGAGGGAAAGCCTGGCACCCAGGGTGCTCACCCCCTCCCCTAGAACCAGTTTAGGCTAGATGTGCCAACATTCTAGAAGGTCCTGGCACTGCCTGGGAGGAGGGTATAAATAGGGGGAAGTGTCACCAGAGAGTCAGTCAGCGCTGGGACAAGGAAGGGAGGGGACCTGTTGTGAGGTGCTACCGCCACATGGGCCTGTGAGCTGGGCCCTGCACCCCTAAACCCCCCCCTCCTCTGCTGTCCCCTGGGCCCCTGACCAGGGAGGGCCCCTACCCAGGTCCCTGACACTGTGGGGACCGGGAATTCCGTCAGCGTTGCGCGGAAGAAGCGCCAAGGAGGTGAGGAGTGTGCCCCTGAGGCTGATGAATTGGGACTGTCTGTACTCCTAAACGCTATAAATCTAAAGCGCCGTGCTGAACCCAGGGTTGCTGACCTGCCTCAGATAATTTGCCCCTGGAGCGCCTAGCAAGCACCGTGGGAAGAGAAGCACTGGGGCTGTGTGGCCTGGGGAACTATAGTGAGACTGTCCAACCCCCCCCCTTGGGAATTTGTGGCCCTGGACTGTGAAAGAGCTGTGCTGTGCCCCTTTGAGGCCCCAGGGTCCTGGGAGCTGTGGTCCTGAACTGCCTCAACTGCCCTTCAAGCGCTCTCAGGCCGTGCCCCCTGATAAGCGCTGTACTGTACAAGCCTGCTGTGACTCCAGAGACCATGGTTGTGCCTCCAAGCGCTGCTGGCCATTAGGAGCTGTGTGTGACCTGAAAGCGGTGCCCCTTCGAAGCGCTGCTGTTTTCCCACTCACCGCCACAGCCCCGTGAAGCTCTGGGTCCGAAGCGCTGTTGTCTGCCCCGGCGGCCCCCGGTACCAGGAGAGGGCCGCCGCCGTGGTGTCAAGGGCCGCGCCCGGCCCGATTGCGTGGAGTCTTCCGCGGTGGCCCCTGGAGCCCTGAGGAGACCGCCGCGCGTTCCAAGCAGGCCACACTAGGCCTGAAGCCATCGCTACCTCCACCACGTGACGGGGGCGCCGGCCGCGTCACCGGCCTGCCCCCGCCAACGCCGCACAAGGATTGGACCCCGCGGCTACATCTCTGGAGGCTGCAGCTGATAGGCGGGTGCGGTCGTGCCTTTCCCCAAGCTGGGCCCTGATTGGTCCTTGGCCTGCCGGAGCTTGAGAAGGCCGGTATCGTCGACGAGTGGATCCTGGAGAGAGGGCACGGCCCCCGTCTGGTCCTCAGCCCCGATCTTGCCCAAAAGCCAACGCAAGGGCCCCGGAGGGCCGAAGACAAAAAGGTAATCCCCAGGGGAGGAGGGCGGAAGGCCGGAGAAGGCCTCGAGTTCGCCCCTCCCCCGGGAAGAAACTGTGACTGGGTCCCGTTGGCCCTACTTAGCCAAAGAAAGACCTGGAAGTGGGTAGAACATGGGCAAAAGCCTTTGGTGATGGTCTGGCCATAAAGCTAACCCCTGGCTGGGGGATGGTTCTTCATAGACTACCGCTAGGCCCCGTTTAATGAAGGGTGTGCCTATTTGATGAAATGTTCTACTGATTGGGTTACTGTTATTAAATGCAACGTTTATTCCAGCCTGACCAGTAATGAAATGTTTACCCCCATTTAATGACTGGCTGATTCCTGCAGCTAGGAAATATTGTTGGCTGTGTAGTGCAGCGTTTGTTCTCCTAATGGGATGACACCTGAATGTTAAGGGTTTATGACAGCACGAGGTTACATGATTTTCACTAAAGTGTTTAGGCCTGCCTGAAGGAAGCTGTTTACTCAGGCCCTGCAGTTATCTGTGGTTACTGTTTATACGGTTATGGTGAGGCCACTTTCCTACCTAATGGTTAATCGCATGCTTTTGTGCCTGTTATTACAGGTGCTCCTATTTATGAGGTACTATGTTGCCCTGATGTTTTCTTTTACAGGGGTTGGGTTGGCGTGATTGTGCATGATATAAATATCTATGCTAAGGTGGTATTTTGCATTTACAGCCTTCCCGGTAGGATGAGAGTCTGAGTTGGCCCTGCCAGATTGGGCTCCAGATCTAATGACATTTTTAACCCATCCTTTTTCCCTTACAGCATGGACATTGGACTCAACCCTTTTTATCCCCTGTAAATAATCCCCCTCTGAAGTACTTGGCTCTGGTGCCAGTTGGCGCCGTGTTATGATGACACTGTTAATGCATTTTTGCCTTGCAGGTTGGAGATACTAAACTGCTTAATTTTCCAACTCAAATTGGTGTCCTGCCTCTTTTGTTGTGTGCCTGGTGTGTTGACTGTGGGTACTGCGTGAATGCTTCACATGTCCTCGAAGTTTGGCCTGCCCGCTTGATGCCATGCTACCCCCTTTGAGACTTGGGCAACCCCCATTTCCAACATTTGGTGGCAGAGCGGTGGGATAGGACTTGTGTTTGCGCAGTACCACAGCGGCCACGGGTTACACTGCAAATAGAGCTTGAATGTAATCCGAGCCTTTTTGTGGGGATTATTGTGTTTTTTTATTGCTTCCTCCTGAAGAGTGTTCTGAATTGTCCCCTTGTTCCACTGGGAGGGTGTGTCCCGGGTGTATCTCGCCACGATGGGGTTGATCTACCAGGAAGTGGAACTGATGGAGTACACCGAACAGGAGGTGATAGACTTCCTCCTAGAGAGAGGGATACCCCCAGTAGGGAACATTAGGAGGAACCTGTTTCTCTATGAGGCCCTCAAGAGGGGAGAGCCCTTAGAGATTGATGGGGACTTGTCTGACTACCCCCCCGAGGTTTTAAAGGGTCAGTGGGTTAGAGACCAGAGAGAGGGCTCCCCATCCAGAACCCTGGGAGGTAGTTATTCCGATGAGGAGGAAGAATTTGAGAGGGCGGAGATGCCAGTAGCTGTGGAGGACACCGAAGATAGGGAGTCTCGCACTGGGTCCAGTCCCGGGGGCACTGCCCCATCCCTTTCCCTGTCCCCAGAAGAGTGGGTAGATAGGAGGGAAGAGAGGGAGTATCAGCTGGCGCTGGCAAAGCTCAGTCATGCCGAGGGCTTAGCGCAGCTGAGGGTAGAAGAGCAGCGACTAGAGACTGAAAGAGTCCTAGCGCTGGAGAGGATGGCGGAGGCGGAGAGGGCCTTCGCCAGGGAGAGATCAGCTCAGGTGGGTAGGTTGACCCCTGAGAGTGGTTTCAGGAGTCTGGATTCACCGAGGAGGGTGGGATCCAGTGGTGGCAGCGAGTGTAGGTCCAGTGCAAGGAGTCCCACTCCCGCAGCCCAGGAGACTGTGCCTGATTCCCCGGAAGAGGAGGACGGGTTAGTGTTGAGGGGCAGGGGAAAGCTGTCCCATCAGTCCTGGGGAGAGTTTGAGGAGGAGTGTTGGACTGTACTGGAGGATTGGGTGGTGAGGAGAGCAGTGGAGGATTGGGAAGGGCTGTGCCATGCCGTTATCCGGGAGCACATACTGAGGAGTTGTTTCCCAAGACTGCGTCACCATCTGTTGCAGTGCGGGTTCTCAGACCCCAGGGAACTTGCACGGGAGGCAGACCTCTGGGTACGTGCCAGAGCGTCTGGGAAGGCTGAGGGGAGTGATCCCGAAGGGAGTGAGACGGGGAGGTGTCCCAAGGTACCCCAGCTGCGGCCACCAGGCCTGGAGTGTTCTTTAAGAGAACCCCAGCTTGGGAGGCTAGGCTGCCCCGATGTGTCATCCACAGGGAGGGATCCCCTTATGTCAGGAGAACCCGGAGCATCATTAATCAGAGCTTCGGTGGTTCGGGGGACTGACCAGTCACAGGGTCTAGATCTTGGACTGGGGTTCCGGGTTCAGGAGTTGCCTGGCCTGGAGGGTGGGGTTCCTGTAAAGCAGGTCCCTACCAAATTGACTCCCAGGGGTGCCACTTCCAGTGGGAGGGTGCAGAACTCTTGGAGGGGGTGCAGAGGGAGGAAGGTCTCTTCTCTGTCACCAGCTCAGCCACAGGGCATAGATCCCGGGTTGGGTGGCCAGGGACAGGAGTTGCCTGCCCTGGTGGGAGGGACATCTGTAAGCAGAGTCCCCCCAGAAGTGACTCCCAGGGGTACTTCTCCGGGTAGGAGGGTGCAGAATTCTGGGAGGGGGTGCAGGGAGAGGGAGGACTCGCCCCTGTCACCGGTTCAGCCTGGGAGTTTCGACTCCAGGTTGGGGAGAGAGTTGTGTGAGGGTGTCCCCAGGCGTAGGAGATGGAGGAACCCTAGGAGGAGAAGTAGGGGGAGGGGAGCCTCGCCCCTAAGGGCTGGTCATTCTGAGGGTGTAGACCCCAGGTGGGTGGACCAGTGGAAATTTGGAGAGAAGAGAGTGGTTCCAGAGTATCACAAGCCTGAGGCTAGAGCCTCCCACTCTAGGAAGGAGAAACATCCCACTAGGGAACACCAGTGGGGTGGTTCTGTTGGTGAAGGGAGGGTTGCGAAAGAGAACCATTGGGTTCCAGAGTGGAGTAGAGACTGCAGGTGCTCCTGTAGTTGCAGGCCTGCGTCCACCTTTTTCCGCCCCAAGCAGGGAAGCCCATCAAGGCATTGATGTGTCTACCCTGGCTTTTGGCTGGGGGGGAGTCGTGTTGGACTTGGCCTTTTCCCCCCAAAATTTTTCGCTTTTGACCCCCTTATCTGGATTGTCTCCCCCATGGGATTAAACCTGTATAGGCCATGAGTGGTGTGAGACCCCTTTTGAAACATGTAATTACCTGACATAATGTGAGCACTTGTAAATATCCCCCATTTTGAAAACGCACCTGACTGAAATGTATTGCTTTTAAAATGGATGCCATGGCCATGGGTTTTGCCACTGGACTGACATAGGTCAGCGGTCTAGATAACATTACCCAGCAACCCCTAGCTTTTGGAGGGAAAGCCTGGCACCCAGGGTGCTCACCCCCTCCCCTAGAACCAGTTTAGGCTAGATGTGCCAACATTCTAGAAGGTCCTGGCACTGCCTGGGAGGAGGGTATAAATAGGGGGAAGTGTCACCAGAGAGTCAGTCAGCGCTGGGACAAGGAAGGGAGGGGACCTGTTGTGAGGTGCTACCGCCACATGGGCCTGTGAGCTGGGCCCTGCACCCCTAAAACCCCCCCTCCTCTGCTGTCCCCTGGGCCCCTGACCAGGGAGGGCCCCTACCCAGGTCCCTGACACTGTGGGGACCGGGAATTCCGTCAGCGTTGCGCGGAAGAAGCGCCAAGGAGGTGAGGAGTGTGCCCCTGAGGCTGATGAATTGGGACTGTCTGTACTCCTAAACGCTATAAATCTAAAGCGCCGTGCTGAACCCAGGGTTGCTGACCTGCCTCAGATAATTTGCCCCTGGAGCGCCTAGCAAGCACCGTGGGAAGAGAAGCACTGGGGCTGTGTGGCCTGGGGAACTATAGTGAGACTGTCCAACCCCCCCCCTTGGGAATTTGTGGCCCTGGACTGTGAAAGAGCTGTGCTGTGCCCCTTTGAGGCCCCAGGGTCCTGGGAGCTGTGGTCCTGAACTGCCTCAACTGCCCTTCAAGCGCTCTCAGGCCGTGCCCCCTGATAAGCGCTGTACTGTACAAGCCTGCTGTGACTCCAGAGACCATGGTTGTGCCTCCAAGCGCTGCTGGCCATTAGGAGCTGTGTGTGACCTGAAAGCGGTGCCCCTTCGAAGCGCTGCTGTTTTCCCACTCACCGCCACAGCCCCGTGAAGCTCTGGGTCCGAAGCGCTGTTGTCTGCTCCGGCGGCCCCCGGTACCAGGAGAGGGCCGCCGCCGTGGTGTCAAGGGCCGCGCCCGGCCCGATTGCGTGGAGTCTTCCGCGGTGGCCCCTGGAGCCCTGAGGAGACCGCCGCGCGTTCCAAGCAGGCCACACTAGGCCTGAAGCCATCGCTACCTCCACCACGTGACGGGGGCGCCGGCCGCGTCACCGGCCTGCCCCCGCCAACGCCGCACAAGGATTGGACCCCGCGGCTACATCTCTGGAGGCTGCAGCTGATAGGCGGGTGCGGTCGTGCCTTTCCCCAAGCTGGGCCCTGATTGGTCCTTGGCCTGCCGGAGCTTGAGAAGGCCGGTATCGTCGACGAGTGGATCCTGGAGAGAGGGCACGGCCCCCGTCTGGTCCTCAGCCCCGATCTTGCCCAAAAGCCAACGCAAGGGCCCCGGAGGGCCGAAGACAAAAAGGTAATCCCCAGGGGAGGAGGGCGGAAGGCCGGAGAAGGCCTCGAGTTCGCCCCTCCCCCGGGAAGAAACTGTGACTGGGTCCCGTTGGCCCTACTTAGCCAAAGAAAGACCTGGAAGTGGGTAGAACATGGGCAAAAGCCTTTGGTGATGGTCTGGCCATAAAGCTAACCCCTGGCTGGGGGATGGTTCTTCATAGACTACCGCTAGGCCCCGTTTAATGAAGGGTGTGCCTATTTGATGAAATGTTCTACTGATTGGGTTACTGTTATTAAATGCAACGTTTATTCCAGCCTGACCAGTAATGAAATGTTTACCCCCATTTAATGACTGGCTGATTCCTGCAGCTAGGAAATATTGTTGGCTGTGTAGTGCAGCGTTTGTTCTCCTAATGGGATGACACCTGAATGTTAAGGGTTTATGACAGCACGAGGTTACATGATTTTCACTAAAGTGTTTAGGCCTGCCTGAAGGAAGCTGTTTACTCAGGCCCTGCAGTTATCTGTGGTTACTGTTTATACGGTTATGGTGAGGCCACTTTCCTACCTAATGGTTAATCGCATGCTTTTGTGCCTGTTATTACAGGTGCTCCTATTTATGAGGTACTATGTTGCCCTGATGTTTTCTTTTACAGGGGTTGGGTTGGCGTGATTGTGCATGATATAAATATCTATGCTAAGGTGGTATTTTGCATTTACAGCCTTCCCGGTAGGATGAGAGTCTGAGTTGGCCCCGCCAGATTGGGCTCCAGATCTAATGACATTTTTAACCCATCCTTTTTCCCTTACAGCATGGACATTGGACTCAACCCTTTTTATCCCCTGTAAATAATCCCCCTCTGAAGTACTTGGCTCTGGTGCCAGTTGGCGCCGTGTTATGATGACACTGTTAATGCATTTTTGCCTTGCAGGTTGGAGATACTAAACTGCTTAATTTTCCAACTCAAATTGGTGTCCTGCCTCTTTTGTTGTGTGCCTGGTGTGTTGACTGT
The DNA here is from genome assembly GCF_964263255.1 of Lissotriton vulgaris. Classification (NCBI taxonomy): domain Eukaryota; kingdom Metazoa; phylum Chordata; class Amphibia; order Caudata; family Salamandridae; genus Lissotriton; species Lissotriton vulgaris. The sequence goes on along the minus strand of NC_141695.1, from coordinate 1,655,548,680 downwards.
GGGTACTGCGTGAATGCTTCACATGTCCTCGAAGTTTGGCCTGCCCGCTTGATGCCATGCTACCCCCTTTGAGACTTGGGCAACCCCCATTTCCAACAGTGCCCTGTGCAATTTCCGATTTGCACACTGCTGTCGATGCATTTGAGTTGATGCATTATGCCTTTGTGTGCATATCATGGAGACTAGGGAGCACAATGTTTGAATGCATACACTAATAATTATGCCATGCAGAGGGTACGCCCAGTTCTGGAGGGAGGGAGGTTACTGTGAGTCCAGAGTCTGTGTCTGGCTGCTGTAATGATAGATGCTGCCATCTTACATTGTGTAATTGTTCTTTTGCCCTTCTTTACTCTCATGCCTGCAGCTCAAGGTACACCAACGTAAGGCCGTGTGGAGGGCCATTGCAGCAAAGGTGCGAGCCCTGGGGGTATCAAACAGACGACACACACACTGTCACAAGAGGTGGGACGACATCAGCAGACTGGCTAAGCAAGTGGCAGAGATGACCTTGGGTATGGTACCACGCACAGGACGTTTGGAACGTCGCACCATGACTCCGCTGATGGCACGCATACTGGCAGTGACAAATCCAGACCTGGATGCACGTCTGAAGGGGCATCAGCAGCAAGACATAGAAGGTGAATATCTGGGGAGGGAGAGTTTGTCTGGGAGTGGATGCATGTGTACAGGGCCGGTGCCAGCGGTAACACATGTGATGTGCGTGTGTTGCCATGCTGTGTCATGTGATGTGAGTGGCGACTGTGATGTGTGCCTGTATGAGGCATTTCGCCACCATGGCCTTACTGTTCTGCCCATGCATGCAGTTCTCAGTCCTTGACAGATTTTGTGTGTCCATATGGTCTCTCTGCTCTGTGCTGGTGTGGGTAGTCCATATAGTGCCAGACTGCTGTGTCCATTTGATGAGTGTCACACCATGTCTGTGTACTTTGCATGCATCCATGATGTTTGAGGCCCACTCATCCGACGGTATTGTGTAGCCTGATTGCCACATGTTGTTTGCTATGGCCTACTTGGCATTGTGTCATGTGTAGTCAATACAGGTGTGTGTGGTCCCCTCTGATTCCCTGTAGGGGTGTAAGTGGTGATGTGTGTTGTGGCTACATCATGTCCATGGGGATGGTCAATGTGGGCTGGGGGCAGAACATCCATGGGCAGGGTGTGGTGCTGTGTGGCATCGGCATGCCTCAATCCTGGAAGTTTGTCTGCATGCATGCTGTTGTGGTCTATATCGCGTGTACATGCACAGTGTTAGGAGGGTGTGTTGGTTCTCATGTGGCTCTAGGCCTCTACTGTGCAAAATTGATCAGCTGTGGTGTGTACAGATGATGACACTTACTCAAACCTGTTTGTCTCACTAATGCAGATTTGCAAGACAACACAGCGGTACATGATCCTGAGTCAAGTGTTGGCGAGACTAGCACGACAGCGGCAGCGGAGGCAAGTGGGACTGAGCCAAGTGACACTGAGAACACCAGCGCTCCTGAGGGTGACAGGAGTATGCATGAGGAATCTGTAGCTGAGACACAGAGTGCCACTTCATCTGATGGCGATTTACAAAAAGGGGGTGGTGATGAACAGAGTGTCTGAGTTAAACAGACCACTCTTACCCAGTCCAAAGATCAGGGCTTGATCCATCACCGTTATTTATCTCACTGCCCCATCCCAGCTCAGAACCTGGCTATATGCAAATCAGTCTGTCCCTGGCCCAGTGCATCATGGGAACAGGGCAGACTAAACTACCAAGCCAATTCTTCACCAGAAAGGAGACAAGCTACCGGGGACCGGTTTCTGGCATTTCAGCCTTCTTCGGCCCGGCTTGCTTGAATCCTGATGGAGCAGTGAGAAAGGGACTCATGTCTGAGTATACCCTGCCACACCTATAGTGGCCAAAAACGATTTACAAAAAGGGGGTGGTGATGAACAGAGTGTCTGAGTTAAACAGACCACTCTTACCCATGCACTGGGACAGGAACAGACTAATTTGCATACAGCCAGGTTCTGAAACTGGGATGGTGCAGTGAGCTAAAAAACGGTGTTGGATCTAGCCCTGATCTCTTGACTGGGTGAGAGCTTTCTGCTTAATTCAGAGACTCTGTCCCTCACCACCCCTTGTTGTAAATACTTCATCTGATGGCGGCGGGGATGCATCCCTGTTTGCAGGCACAGGGGATGTGGAGTGTCCCACAGCATCTGACACCCAGCGGCCAGTGGCCAGCCTCCCATCCACTTCCTCTGGTGCTGGCCGTATCCGTGTTACTAAGAGGGGACGTGTGACATTCACACATGGCACCGCTGCCCCTGCACCTGTCCCCCCTGCTGCCTTCAGTGCAGAGTGCGTAGAGCTCCTGCGCCAAATTTGCGTGGGCCAGTCCGCCCTGCTCAATGCCTTCAGTGGCCACGATAACAAATTAGGGCAGGTTCTAGCTTTCATGGAGGGCATACACTCTGACGTGGGTGGCCTACACCGCACAGTCCAGTCATTGTCAGCCACAGTCACAACAGGCCTACAACAGGCACTTGGTCCCATTGCAGCTCAGGTGGCAGTGACGTCCACCCATTCAGGGGACACATCAGATGACATTGTCCACAGGAGCACAGGTCAGACACAAAGCAAACAATCCCGTCCACAGACTCCATCCCAGAAGAAGAGCAGTTCACCCCCATATGCACGGACAAGGTGAAGTCACAGAAAAGTAAGGCCACAAGATCATTGTCCAAAACATCAGGCTCACACGCTGCAGAGGCATCACAAGATTATGACTCAGCGATTACCACAGAGGATGTGTGGCATGTCATGGCTACACCTGGGGAGAGCACAGGGACACTACCACCCACCACATCGACACCAAAAAAAAGTACATCGCACCAGGTGGAGGAGGGCCCTGTTGGGACCAGCCCAATCATTGGGGCAGAGGAGAGCCCTGTTGTGACCAGCCCAATGGTTAAGGCAGGGAAGCCCAGTGTTGTGACCAGCCCTGGCAAGGAGGGACAGGAGGACACTGTGGACACCACCCCTGGGGGTAGTGGTAAGGTGGTCACTGTGAGGGGTACACCTTCCAGAGAGGGTAGGGTGGTCCGGAGGCGTAGCCAGCCAAAGCGTGATGCAGGATCAAGCACATCACCCGAGGGAGTGCCAGCGTGTGCAGTTGGTGTGTGTGCCTATTCTGCCATCTCCACTTCCCATCAACCCCAAGACAGGCAAGCCATTTCATGTACCCAAAAAGTGGAAGGGCACCCCTCCAACCTCTCCCACCCACACTGTGTCAAGGGTGTGCATGACTCCACCTCCATGTGCCACCTGGTCCACACAGCCCTCCACCTTGCAGGCCCTCTGTTATTGCCACATCACATGGTCCTCTGGCACACCAGTCAAGTAGTCCTGCTGTCCATGACACGCAGCCAGGTCACAGTATGCATGACAGCCTGGAGTGAGTTGACAACACCCTCATACGCTTGTGCCACACACAGGTGTTCTACTCAGGACCATTGTTTGCAGCCTGGGTGTGTTGCTAACCCTGTTGCTCTGATGTGCTTTGCTCTCCCCTGCCAGGGACTCTGGGCCTGTTGCTCTGATGTGCTGTGCTCTCCCCTGCCAAGGACTCTGGGCCTGTTGCTCTGATGTGCTGTGCTCTCCCCTGCCAAGGACTCTGGGCCTGTTCCTCTGATGTGCTGTGCTCTCCCCTGCCAAGGACACTGGGCCTGTTGCTCTGATGTGCTTTGCTCTCCCCTGTGCAGCCTCTCTTGTACTTGCTGTCTCCCCTGCCAAGGACTCTGGGCCTGTTGCTCTGATGTGCTGTGCTCTCCCCTGCCAAGGACACTGGGCCTGTTGCTCTGATGTGCTTTGCTCTCCCCTGTGCAGCCTCTCCTGTACTTGCTGTCTCCCCTGCCAAGGACTCTGGGCCTGTTGCTCTGATGTGCTGTGCTCTCCCCTGCCAAGGACTCTGGGACTGTTGCTCTGATGTGCTGTGCTCTCCCCTGCCAAGAACTCTGGGCCTGTTGCTCTGATGTGCTGTGCTCTCCCCTGCCAAGGACACTGGGCCTGTTGCTCTGATGTGCTTTGCTCTCCCCTGTGCAGCCTCTCCTGTACTTGCTGTCTCCCCTGCCAAGGACTCTGGGCCTGTTGCTCTGATGTGCTGTGCTCTCCCCTGCCAAGGACACTGGGCCTGTTGCTCTGATGTGCTTTGCTCTCCCCTGTGCAGCCTCTCCTGTACTTGCTGTCTCCCCTGCCAAGGACTCTGGGCCTGTTGCTCTGATGTGCTGTGCTCTCCCCTGCCAAGGACTCTGGGCCCGTTGCTCTAATGTGCTGTGCTCTCCCCTGCCAATGACACTGGGCCTGTTGCTCTGATGTGCTTTGCTCTCCCCTGTGCAGCCTCTCCTGTACTTGCTGTCTCCCCTGCCAAGGACTCTGGGCCTGTTGCTCTGATGTGCTTTGCTCTCCCCTGCCAAGGACTCTGGGCCTGTTGCTCTGATAAGCTTTGCTCTCCCCTGCCAAGGACTCTGGGCCTGTTGCTCTGATGTGCTTTGCTCTCCCCTGTGCAGCCTCTCCTGTACTTGCTGTCTCCCCTGCCATGGACTCTGCCGTTCCTGTTGATGTATGACCTCTGCATAGTCGCTGCCATTTGTACATGGTTGTGTGGCTTGCTGTTGTCTACTAATGTTGCCTTGCTACATCTGTGCAATATATGAATAAAATCTGAAACTTCTGGTGTGTGTTTTCCTTTCTGTGTGCCAAGGCGTGTATATGTATGGTCATCTTGTGTTGGCCCTAGTCCAGGTGGCATGGCTTACATGGCATGTGTGGTGTTGGGTGTGGCAGAGGTGTGCAGTGTGAAGGGTCTTGGTTTGTGGGGTATGTATGTGTGCCCCTGTATGGTGTGAGGCACACATGTGTGGGCCAGGAGTTGTATGCCAGTTTTTGGTTTAGTCTTGCCCTGTGTTTGCAAGTATGTGGGCTATGGGGAGTGCACTGGTGTTGTGTGTTCATTCTCAGCCACTCCTGCAGTGCCTGTGTCCCTGGTTGTGTGTTGTGTGTTGCAGTGTTTGTGTATTGTGGTTCTTGTTGCTGTGCTTGTTGGTGTGCATGGGGGTGCACAGGATTAGTACCTGGCCTGTGGCTATCTCGGGTGGTGTGCAGTGTGGTCTGGAGTGGTGTGTTTGTATGATGTAGGTGCCCTGCCCATGCCTTGGTGTGGCCCTGCCTTCAACATTGTGCACATGTGTTGACTGCGGCGGTGACGTGACCGTGACCGGGGCGTTCCTGCTGGTTGGCGGACGTTCTGTGTTCCGGATGGTGTGGAATGCCTTGTAGTGAGGTAGGTGATATGTGGGTGCCCATGTGGATGTGTTGTGTCCCCTAGCAGGATGCCAGTGTGGTGCTGGGGCCCTGTGTCGGCATGTGTGTTGTGCGGTGCATATGTGTAGTGGCGTACCTGCGGCGGCGTCCGCGGCGGCCCATCTGGCGATAGTGTTGCAGCAGGTACATGACCGGATGCATGTGGAGGGCTGGGTCCATGGGGTTCATGTCGGGGCTCGGCGTTCGTGCTCCGCTGTCGACTTTCCACCTGCTTCAGCTGTGCGGTGTCCCCGCTGCGGTGCGTCTGCTTGTTTGGCACATCCTAATATGTCGGACGGGGTGGACGTCATCGGGCGCGGCGGAGGGTTTCGATAGGCTTCCACCGCCGCGGTGGCAGGCGCACTTTGATGGCGGTGCGCGGCGCGCCGCGGCGGGCGGGAAATGACCTGTGTTTACCTATCCTAATGTTGCGGACGTGAGTTGTTTTTCCGCCCCGCCACCACCGCGGTGCTGCCACCGCCCGCTATCCTAATGGAGCCCTGAGTTTGGAGTGTGAATAATAATGTAATCCATTTAGTGTCCAAAACCTTCCCTTAAATAGCTTAGATTGGACTGGTAATAGTAAACGTCACCCCTTTATTCAGGGCACAACTAAAAAAAAAAGAAGTTGGAGGACTAACCAAGTTAGGCAGTATGGAAGTGATATCACATTGCGTGACATCACGGTGCGTGACATCGCCTGTGGCATTACAGAAAGTGGCATCACAAACCATGATCTCACCGTAAGTCACATCACAAGAAGTGACACTAGATCTTAAGACCTCATACATAAGTTTAGCATGTCTATCATGAGTACATTTGAGCACATTACAATATTTGACAAATACGATTTTGCATCGGGACTGCGCCGAAGAAATGACATAACCCTGTTGCAAAATTTGGTCCTCAACTTATACATTCTGTGACTCATTTAATATGAATTGGGGTGGAGTAGCGCCGCACTATTTTTGCTTTGCTGCCCTATGTCAATTTGAAAGGGCAGGTATTCACCATATTTACAAGATACAGTGCATTCCTGTCCTTTCTACCTGCGCCGGCGCACAATTTGGTGCCAGCCAAACCTGCGATGTTGGCTGGATTATTTTTGTGCAGGAAGGGGTGCCTTTCCTCACAAAAACAACCCATGAAGAGTTTTTCCTCTTTCTGCCGCACACATAGAAAAAGGAAAATAACAGGAGAAATGAAGATATTTCGCCTTGTTACGCCTCCCCTGCGGAGGCGTACAGTTTTGTTGCATTCTCAGATTTATAAACCCTTGTAAATCTGGGAATGTGTCAAAACCCATGGGTGTTGCGTGGAAAAACCCACAGCAAAGCCCATGGAATGCTCCTGCATAAAGCAGTGTAAGGCAACGCAGCGACTTTCACTGTGTTGCCGTACACCACATCTACGAGGCCATGAAAAAAACCATGCAAAGTAGCATTGCGGGGCCTCGTAGATATGGGTCTGACTATGCACCGCCGGAGCAATATACAAAGTGACCCACTGGCAGCGCAAGGGGTTTGTTAATAAGTCCCTTATATTTTAAAACCCGGCCACAACGAGATTGGCAACAAGGAAAAATGTGGCAGTAAATCTGTTCTGCTTAATTGGTTGCAAAGTCTGAATTTTTAAATATCTTATGGGGTTAAGGCACAGAGATCTTTATGTGCCAGCTAAATCTCATAAATAATACTAATGGTAAGATACCTTTAGAGGTTATAGTATTTGCTGGGGAGATCTGTGTTTTGTCTTGTCCCAGTTTTAAATCAGAGGGGTAATATGTCTCCTGCAAAGTACATTATGTAACACGCAGATGACAGATTTTTATTTTATGTAAATTGGTAAGTAGGTTACTGCTTTTCACACAGAGATCCTTTTGCTAATTGCATTTCATAAATTATAATCCTTATACTATAGTACAGTGAGCTATATAGGACATGTGGCTCCTACATGTAATGTAACAAATCCAAGACATTGATCTACACATATATTGTATGATTTATTGTCAAAGTATACTGTGTACATGTGATGTAAAGCACTCTGACGCCATGCATTGAGATGAATAGTGCTATAGGGCTATAAAATAAATTAAACAAAACAGTGGCATTTAAACTGTTTTTTTTGTAAACACTGGGACAGACTAACTCATCTGGCATTCCTACAGTACATGCATATTTCTTATATATACAGGGACTAAACCAAGTCAAAAGCATGCCTCTCTCAAGTACCTGTGAAGTGATAAGACAGGGGCATAGCCTCAGGGGGGTGTTTGGGGTGTTACACCACCCCAAAAATATATTCTGTCTTAAATATTTGGGCATAAGTGCTTTCAGTCAATTATGATGAAGTGTCAGGCATATTTCACCTTTGATTTTTACATGCCCACACTGACAAAAACACACACTCTTTCTCGCCCCTGCTTTGATGTCCTTTAAAATGTTGATTAGAATGAAAAATGTTCTGTTTAAGTGCCCCTACGAATCTGCCCTCCTCTCTCTTTCCACTGCCCCTTAAGTCTCCCTCAGGTTGTGCTCCTCATATGTGTTTTAAAAAGATATCCCAGCGTGATTGTTGGGAAATCTGAAACTCACACCCCCCAATCTTATTGACCAAGCTACGACCCTGGTGATAAGCTGTATGCCTTTGTTTCCCTTCCATTGCATTTAGGTGTGAGGCTCTTAATCACTCCCAGCAACAAAAGGAGGCCTGATGCCCCTTAACTTCGGCCTTTGTCATGGGCCCAGCTAATAGCTGATAAACCTCCTTCCTGCCTGCACGTTGCTGCTCAGAAGGAAGGCAGACAACGTGCAGGTGCTGCTGAATGTGTCCAGGTATCAGAAAATTACCACGGGACAAGTTGAGCATATTTCTGTGGGGCCCAACCTCTTGGCAGGGTGGACAGTGTCGACCCTGTGAAAAAAGTGGGTGGACGCCATTTAGCAGTGTGTGCCCTCAACTTGTACCCTGCCTCTATTGTCCAGTACCTTCCCCTAAATGGCTTAGAGTGGAGTGGAAGGAAATATAACCTCTTTAGTGTTCAATACCTTATCTTCCCCAAAATGACTTGAATTGGAGTGGCAATAGTAAATGTAACCCCTTTAGTGTCCAATACCTTCCCCTAAATGGCTTGGATTGTAGTGGGAATAGTAAATGTAACCCCTTTAGTGTCCAACACCTTCCCCTAAATGCTTAGATAGTAATGGGATTAGGGAATGTCAACCCTTTAGTGTCCTACACCTTCCAAACACGTGGAAACACAAATGAACCCCATTTATTGTCTAAAACCTTCAGCAACATGGCTTGGATTGGAGTGGGAATAGTAAATGTTACCCATTTAGGGTCCAAAACCTTTCCCTAAATAGCTTGCATAGGAGTGGTAACAGTAAATGTTACCTCTTTACTGTCCAACACCTTCCCTAAATGGCTTAGATTTGAGTTAGAATAGTAAACTGCACCCCTTTAGTGTTTAACACCTTCCCCGAAATGGATTAGATCGGAGTGGAAACACTAATATAACCCCTTTAGTATCGAGCAAATTATCCTAAATGGATTAGATTGGAGTGGAAATAGTAAATGTCGCCCATTTAATGCCCAACACCTTAACCTAAACAGCTTGATTCGAGTAGTAATAGTACATTTAACATGTTTAGTGCCCAACACCATCCCCTAAATGGCTTGGACTGGTGTAGGAGTAGCAAATGTCATTCTTTAGTGTCCAACACCTTTCATCAAATGACTTACATTGGAGTGGGAACACTAATGTAACCCATTTAGTGTCCAAAACCTTCCCCTAAATGGCTTAGAATGGACAAGAAATAGTAAATGTTACCCTTTGATTGTCCAATACCTTTACCAAAATGGTTTGGATTGGAGTGAGTATAGTAAATGTAACCCCTTTGGAGTCCAACACCTTCCTCAAAATGGCTTATACTGGAGTGTTAACAGTAAATGCCACCCCTTAAGTGTCCAACACCTTCACCTAAATGGCTTACATTGGGGTGAGTTTAGTAAATGTCACTCCTTTATTGCCCAACACCTTCCCCTGAATGGCTTATATTGGAGTGGGAATAGTAAACGTCAACCCTTTAATTTCCAACACTTTCAAATAAATGGCTTAGATTGGAATGATAACACTAATGTAACCCATTTATTGTCCTACACCTTCACCAAAATGGCTTAGATTGGAGTGGGAATAGTAGATGTCACTCCTTTATTGACCAACACCTTTCCCTAAGTGGCTTGATTCGAGTAGCAATAGTTAATGTCACCTGTTTAGCATCCATTACCTTCCTCAAAATGGCTTGGATTGAAGTAGGAATAGTAAATGTAACCCTTTTGGTGTCCAACACCTTCCTCTAAATGGCTTGGAGTGGGAATAGTAAATGTCAACCCTTTAGTGTGCAACAACGTCCCCTAAATTGCTTAGATTGGAGTGGAAACACTAATGAACCCATTATTGTCCTACACCTTCACCAAAATGGCTTCGGTTGGTGTAGAAATAGTAAATTACACCCATTTAGTGCCTAACACCTTCCCCTAAATGGCTTTGATTGGAGTGGGAGTAGCAATGTTCACCCTTTTAATGTCTAACACCTTTCACTAAATGGCTTACATTGGAGTGAGAATACTAATCTAACCCATTTAGGGGCCTATTACAATGCCATCCGGAAAGACTCCAAACGGCATCCAATTTGGTTGAATCTGATTCAGAAGCCTTGTTTCTGAGCGACTCATTTCCGGTTGACCGATTGTGATGTCCGGAAACCGTTTGAACTGTCCGCCTCGGTTCCAAACGGCATTCGGAGTAACGGTGTTGGTCGGAGCCAACTCATACAGGTCTACGGGCTGCGTCTCCAGACGAACAATTAGGATGATGGCTTCGGACAGGCTCTCTGAATCGGTTAATCAGACACGGATCGGCTGTCGGAATCTGACTTTGGGGGCCCATAGCAGGCTCCCCCTTTAACAGGGGCCTTACGAATCTGCCCGTGGGGTTCCTCAGGGGCCCACCCTTTCCCTGCATGCACTGTGTCGCAGGTAGTATAGGGTGCCTGCCACAGGGTGTAAAGTTTTCCCCACCCACTCCTTTTTTTAATGGGATCCTGTGTTCTTGTTCGGTACACAGGCTCCCATTGAAGTCAATAGGAGTCCGACTGAATGGTGTTCGGACACACCGTAATCGGTCGGATGGACTCCCCGAACCTGTGTCATTCAGAAGGCATTCCGAAACCAATTGGGTGGGACTGCTTGCTGGATATTGTGTAGTGTAGTGTAGTTCCTATATTCCCAATAGGCTCTGTGCATTGGAATAATATATCCTATAGATTTGACGTAGGACTTATGTCGACTAGGTCTCTATCGGATATATATGACTTAATTGTGAGTGCCAGCTAGCTCAGAGGTCACTAGAAACTTTCTCGAATAAAGAAAAAAAGGGATTCGTTTATGACAACCGCATAAAAATTACAACTTTGTTTCCCCAAGAATAAAACTGATCTGCAGAGTCGTGGAAACAATAGATAGATATTTTACTCAGTCAATCGTGCATGCATTGTTTCATCAGAGGTGCAGAGAAATAGAGAGACGGGCGTTTTCAATAAAAGGGTTTTATTGAAGCAAGCAAGTAAAGTGAACTTCTACAATCGCAATACTGGTTGCAAAGTGTAATGCGTACAGTAATTAGAGCATTATAAAATAATACTATAAAAGCATTGTATGGTTCCTAGACCATAGATAAATACATACATAAATAACAAAGCTAAAAGTACTCAACTGGTGCTTCTAAAATACGGCTACCCCAATGTACCTAACCTAAGTCTAGTACGGGGGAAGAAGTGAGGTGTAGCATAGGTTTCGCTTTTCTTTGCCAAGAATCTAACCTAGATTTCTCTTAGGGTCTAATCAGCTCCGTACCTTGGTTTTAGAATGGAGGAGGTCTGGTATCTCTGTCTTGGACTCGATTTCCCAACACCGCACAGAGGGAGCTTGGAAACACTGGAGCTGGATTCTCGCCTGGAGAAATGCAGCCTCTCTGTCAGTGCGTCAGCTGGAGGGTCGGCTTCTTTCGGCACTTGCTGTAGCGAACTGCGTTGGGCAAGTAGATAGTGGAGCTGCTCCGAACCACCGTGTGTTTGCTAGGGTAAGTGTAGGCATATTTATACCTTGAAGGTGCCTAGTTTGACGTAAAGTCGGACAAAATAACGTCATCAAAGGACCCCAAGGGAATGGCAGTTCTTGGAAAACCTTATAAGTCAACTCTTAGTAATAATTTTTCTAATTGTAGTTGCATCACATATTTTATATATTTTTAAACAATACCCTGGGCCGCCAAGAATAAAACAGTAGGCAAGGATTCCCAGAGGTATCTTTTAATATTCACCTTCATCCACTTCACACTTTTACACGACACCTGCTCCGCTGTAGTCAGACGTGGAAGCACAACCAGGTGGCATTCGGCTGCCTGGTTGGACCCCGATGATGAAGCAGGTTGGTGTGTGAGGGGTTTATTAACAAGACCCATTGGGTCCAGTCAGAAGGCGATCTTTACAAGTGACCTAGAATATCAGTGAATATTCCTACACATAGTGGGCTGGTCCACATTGATTCTACATAATACCTTTGGGGACAGGACGTGGCCCTAAAAACCCTTGCTCTCCCACTTGATTATTCTACAGTTCTTTGAAAACTCCATGATTTCTAGGACAAATCAATATTCAAGCAAGGGGATGTCCCTGACTGCTGAAGTCGAGTTTTCCAAGAAATGTTTGTGGCTTTTTGGAACTAGTGGAAGCTGCCATGCCTGTATTTGGACTGGATGGGTTATGTCTAAATATGGGTATGATTTCTATGTCTATATGAGGGCAATGGGAATTATACCTACATAAGGGCATGAATCAGTAAATTACGCCTGGATCCTAAAATGCTACACAACACCCACTCCACTTTATTATGTTCGATATTACTAAATTCTAAGCATTTTAAACATATCTAAAGCATGATGTGTAAAAATCTCTCCCAAAATACATAAAATGCATTTGAAATGGTTGTACATGAAAGATGAGCATTTGTGCTGTACGCATTTAAAAAAGCAATATTTTCATCCAAAGCATTTAGTGTAAAATTGGAAAAATGCTTATCAGAATGAGTCATGAAATAACATTTATGAAATGGCTCTTAAATACAGAAGAAAGGTTGAGACCATTCCATGACAGAATATATACTGTTTAGGTTGTGGACAAGGTCAAATATTGTCATTTGGAAGTGTTTCAAAGAATTCTTGTTCTCTAAGAATAGTTCTACTTTAAGCAGATTACTTTGTGCCGAAAAGAAATATAAAATTTTGGAAAAAGTCAAATCGCAGAAAAAGAGTTCTTAAGTTCGAAGTTTTGTTTTTGGAAAGTGAAGGTCGAATACAGAGTCCCATAAAACGCTGTGTGCTGACTTCAAAAGTCATTCTCGTTGTTTGGAGAAAACATTATATCTTCTAAGTTGGCAAAGAAATCGTCTACCACAGTAGGTGAAAGTTAGACCACTTCATTAAGTAAACCGATAGCACAAAAATGTGAGGCATCGCTGTCAGCGTTAGCCGCATTAGCAATGTTTGATGGAGATGGAGGTGGTACCTGTGTGCCTGTCGATCCACGTATCTCACCGTCAGCAGTTTGCGTCTGTGAGATCTCAATAAATGCCGTCATCAGGATTGGTAGGCGCTGGGGACAACACGATGCATGGGCCGTTACTGAACCAAGCAAGGTATCAATTTCCGTTGGCAGAGCTGATGGAAGTGTTAGACAGACGTCCAACACGCATTCTTCTCCACATAGCAGGCATTGTAGAACAGGTAAGATGCAATCTTGCCAGATTGGTCTGAATGATAGGAACCACATGGTATTCAGGTCTCCTAACCGAGCCAGGCCCAGGATCTGTATCATGCGCTCACGACACTTCATCGCTAGGAGAGTGTTCTCTAAGGTAATCTGGGTGTCTCTGCTGACCGGACTTATTTATTTATTTATTATTTATTTGGCATATTTATATAGCGCTAATCTGTCACCCAAAGGATGCCATATCGGAGCAGAAGGAACAAGAATAGTATTCCTGTACAAGTCCCAAAATGAGAGGCAGGCCGCTGAACGGAGTGCAAGAAGTTTGAAAAAATGCAGAGAACTGCTTCAAAAGGGGCTAACAGTCCTGAAAAAATTGTCTTAAATACATGCAAAATACCTCTGGTATCAGACATGTTTAAAATACGACCTAACATTTAAACGAAATGTACGGGGGAGTTTGTTCATAATAGGGCATGTATCTCTGCAGAGGACCTTGCAACTTGTAGTTCATAGTCTCTTTGGACGAGGTCAGTGGCACCGTTTTTTATAAAAGAATGGCTTTCATTCTGCTTAAAGTATCAATTCGAATAGAAGAGATGTTCAGTGAAGGCCATAACGGCGACTCCCCGTCTGTCTTAGTTTTAGGAAACAATACTTGCATACAACAAGTTACCCTGGCTGACACAGTTACGTGATAGGCTGTTCCTGGCAACATGCCACAACAGCTGTGATCATTCAACATTATATAGCTCCCGTTAGAAAGCTGCCTAAAAATGGGATCTATCACTGCTGCGGGAGAACCTTGCAGGTGGCAGGGTAAGTTGGTTGAAGAACCATCACAGGCTCCATGTAAATTAATACCCTGACATAAAAGTGTACCGCTAAGTGCGCTTTTACATTGTGTGCCACTAAGAAATACTTCTTTTCCCCCACTCCAACATCTGTGCATGTATGGTAATTACCAGGTTGACTTTATGTATTCATTACCCAACCTTTCATACACGGAAACTGGTATATGTTTCAAGCAGTATTGAAAATTGAAAATTGTGACAGGCAGAGTGATTATCCCGTGTATTAGCCATTCTGTTGCAGGTTTTTCTAAAACAGTTAATGGTAATCTTTCCAGTTTTTCAATGCTCAGCACTGTATAGTCTTCTCCTCTTTGTGGCAAAGTGATTTGTTTATCTGTAAACAGAAAACAATGATGTGGTGTTGATTAGACGTCATGGCACATATCCAGAACGAAGATTTTGCAACGTCCAGCCTAAAAGCTTTACAGAACGTAATTGTGACTGTCAATGCTGTAGCATGAGCAAGTCCTGTTCCATTATGTCTATGGCAGAGGATACTATGCTGTCCACAGAATACATTCTGGATTGACAGGGTCGTTAACGCATTGTCAACTACAGAGAGTGCTTTCTCTAAATTAATACGATCAATTTCTCGTATTCTTTCTGTAGTCTCTGCCTGTGTCGCTTTCCAAGCTTCATTATAAATGGCATATATACCTGCATATATGAAACGTTTATGACGTTGTTTCGTCGGACCTTGTAAGAAGTCCCTTAAATCAATGCCATCTTTAAGTAAAGATAAGTGTTGTTTAACCTCTGGAAATGTAGATTTTTGTAGCCACTCAAGGCACAGTTTTCCTACACTGTAAGTTGTTACTATCCCTGGATGTTGTCTCTGGGCATATCTTGGATCTGGCCTAGTTACTGTAAACCCTTGTGTCTTGTTCATGAATCTATCTTGACAGTTATTCGTGTCTGTGGGCCAGATTAACCATTTTTTCCAATCAGGATCAGTTCTGTTTTTAAGTAAAATAGTTTTTACGTCCACCCCTCCCTCTGAAGTGTTTTTGCTATCAGGTGTAGATGTAGGTATGGACGGTTTGATCAAATCTTTTATTTTGGCCAGGCCAAGGCAGGATGTCTGTTGCTCAGTGTCGTTCAAAAATGTTATTTGTTCACGGGTAATGCAGGCTTGAAATAAAGCTTCTATTCCCTGCACCTGCCAGTCTTTTGAGCCCCAGACAGTTTTCGTTTCTATGTTGTCACTCCAAAAGTCGAAACCTGATGAGGACAGCTAGGTATAAAAGGCTGCAGAATAAATATGCTTTGTATTTGTTAACATACTTTTCATTCCTGTCTTATTAACATTTTTAAAGTAAAACGTTTCCGGATTTGTGGTATTGAAACCTGAGAAGCATGGACATTTTTCATAGAATGTTTTTGAGATACCCTTGGGTGGTGTTGGACAATGTTCCCATTGATTGAAAGTATAAATATTTCTAGAGTTTGCAGATTTGTGCAAGTAATGATGGCCACAGTGGTTATAACAATACATTTGTGCATAATCTTATTTTTTAATTTTTTTTATTTTAAAGGTTTTATATAGCGCTGGCTAGACCCGGAGATATCAGAGCGCTTTACATGAGCATCAGATCATAGTTACAGGTTACATTGTTACAAACGTCACACAGTTATTAGAGCATGGCAACATAGGTACTTGTAAGGTCAAGATAAACAATAAGCACAAATACGAAAGGGGAAAAGCAGGCAAGGGGAAAGATTCAGGGGAGTGGGAAGGAGCTGGGGAAGTAGACAGGTAATGAAGGCGGGAAAGAAGAGGTGAGGGTGAAGCACATCGCATGGAAAGAGGAGGGGAAGGGCGACGGAGACACAAACTGGTAGACGAGTAAAAGCAGAGTTCAAAGTCCAGTAAGCTGTGATCCTCTGGGAAGTGGTATCACTTCCCTATCTCTGTTGCGGGAGGTTCTCTTTACGCAGTGGACTCTCTCAGAGGGGTCTCTGAGACTCCAAGGCCTACATACTGGATCCTTTTCCAAAAAGGGGAGAGGGAGTGCTTTGGAAAGGGGTGCCATACCATACCTCAACTGTGAGTGGCTCCCTAGGCGCTGTGGACTCTCTCAGCGGGTACTCTGAGCCTCCTGGGTATAAATATTGTAACTTTCCCCAAAAAGGGGAGAAGGAGTGCTTAGTCAAAGGACACAAAGGACAGGGAGCTAGGCAGACTAGCAGGAAAGGTGAGTGATTCAGGGGAGCTTGGATAGGGGCTAGGAGCTAGGGAGGGAGACACAGGGAGAAAGAGTACTAAATGGGAACAAATGTAATTAATGAGTTATTATAGTGTGCTGGCTAGACCCGATGGAATCAGAGCGCTTTACATGAGGGACAATAATGTTGCAAATTACATCAGTTAAAAGTTACAAAACTATCAAGAAAAGCATAGGGGACAAGGTGAATGGAGCCGGAAGGGTAACAGGAGGGGGTAGAGGGGTATGAGGAAGACAGGACGTAGAGACGAGGGGAAAATCTGCCCAAGGTCCGGCTGGGTAGGTGACAGCAGGGAGGGGGAGTCCACAACCCATCTCCTCTTTAGCTATATGGTGACTTCACCGGGCATCAGCCAAATCGCTAGGTCTCCAGAGTCTGGGGTAAGTTCCGCAGGTTCCAAGTCCTGATGTGTAGGCAGGTTAGGGGATAGGTTCAAGGTCTGGTCAATGTCCAATTGTTGTCACAGGGAAGTAATACAACGTGTAGGGGACCACTATTGAAGCCATCTTGCTGATGAGGAGCTCGGTGGACTTCTGGTAGCGGCGGATCTGGTGGAGAGACACGTGCCGGGACGGTATCTGTGAGGCTTCTTGACTCCGCCGGTGGCAGGCGCGCTCTTGTGGGCAGCCTTGGCGAACCTTCCAAGTATTCATGTTTTGTAAATTTTGCAGACATCTCTAAGTCTGACATCATATTATTAACAGTCTCAAAGTCCTGTCATCAGAAAATGTGCTGGGTGAAACAGTCACTCAAGGAAACCTTGAATTGATGTAGAATCTAAAACAGCTCTGCAGGGCCAAAGATGTCATAATCACTTCTGTCCCATGCTATACCACCAGGTATAGGAACGGCTGTGATGTTCACTGATGTCAAGTCTCTTTGTTCACGATGAGATGATTTGTGTGGCTTCAGTAGCAAGTTGATGTTCTTACTTGCTGTGTCCATTTTACTATATCTTCCATTTATCAGCATACCCAAAGTTAATGCCAGGATTAGCCAAAGTAGGTGAAAAAGTACATCTAGCACTATCTAAAATTCAACCCATGGTGAAACCAGATAAGTTGTTTCAAGTTGCTGAAATGTAATGTAAATGTAAATGTATTTGAACTTATATAGCGCACAGCTACCCGCAGTGGGTTTCCCGGCGCTTGCTTAGGGAACCCGTCCTGGTATTCCCCTGTGAGATAACCCCGGCAGGGTATCCACAAGGTGAAAGCCAGGCATCCCGCTGCGAGGGGCCGTTGTGGAGATTAAGCAAGCTATTGCCCAGAGTCACAGAGTGTGAACCCGTGAGTCGAGAAGGCACCAGAGCGAGAATTATCGAGTCTGTGGAATTTTTAGCCCAAGACCCGCCGAGGCGGGGAATTGAACCCTGGTCCAGGGCCGATCTCATCTTCCGGGTCTGCCGCCTCTAACCCCTGAGCCACACTTCTCCACAGAGTTCTGTTACTTGATCTTTAAATGTTTTATTCACTGGCATCATTTCAGGCTCACTGGGATCCTCAGAAAACGTACCAAAGTTAATGAAATAGCCAGAGGCAGTTCTGTCAATTGTTGGAATTGCATCGGGATTTTTTTAAATCACTGGGGCTACCGTATCCTTTGTCATATTAGTATAGTCAGATGCTACATCATTGTAGACAGGAGTGTCTCGACGAACTGTTATTTGGGTCTCAATAGGAGCAAGTTCCATAGCTTTATTGCTTAGTCCTTTGTTTTGTGCTGCAGAGTCTTCAAATGTTATCAGTCTCTCAGTTTGAACCTCTTGGATAGTAGCAAGATTTGGTGTTCTGCTACATCTTTGGAGTCCACTGGGCCTACTACTTATTATCGGCCACATGATGTGGTTTGACCAAGTCGATGGATACAAACCTGTTTTCTTTTCTTCCAGCAAGGGGCGGCAGTAACACTGTTCTTGATCTGTGGATTGCTAGCACAGGTACTGGTTTTCTGTAAGAAGGCCCAAATTCCTTCTTATCCGCGATCTTTTCTCTGACTAGATCCCCAATCTTTGGAATCGAGACAGGCCTTGCTGGAACGGGTGGTTCTCCTTCAGTGGTTGTTGGCATTTGTATTGTGTTGCTTTGACTTTTCTCATTTAAGTCCTGCAAAACAGCCAAACGGTCTTTGATATCAAAGGATTTTTGTTCCACCACTGAAGTGTGACGATTGAGGTCCTGGACAAGCAATCTAGTACCAAAAAGGATTTCATATGGAGTGATTCCACCGGTGAATTTCTTGGCAGGTTATTTAAACTACATTGGACACTTATTAGATGTTTGACCCACCCGTCACCCGAGCCTAATACCCTAGCTGTTATAGATTGCTTTATTGTCCTGGTTTTTTCTTTCCACTACAGAATTTCCCTCAGGATGGAATGGACTCGAATACCGCAATGCAACGCCCAGATTGGCCATGGCCTCCTTGTAAGCTTTGGAGCTAAACGCTGGACCCTGGTCAGAATTTAGCGTGCCGACTGCGTATGTACTGATAAAGACTCGCAAATCTTTTATACAGTTCAGGCATCAGCCCAGCGCTGAAGCCACATCCAAATGAATCTTGAGCATGAATCTTCTGCGACCATGATATATTTATAGTCACTATCCCTCTTTAAGGGACCGGAGTGATCCAGGTAAACACAAGCTAATGGTTTATCTGAAATTAAAAGGGGCGTCTGCGCCGGGAGTTTCACTGTTATAATTTCATTTTCATTTTCTGGCAGATTTCACAATCCAAAACATAGTTTCTGGTCTGTTTCCTCATCAGGATCTTTGTTTTAATAATGACACTGTAGCGGAAACACCTGTGTGTGCAGAGGCAAGCCCTTCATGTGCTGCTAAAATTAGTCCTAATCTATGTTCCATGTTTGGAATTACTCTATCCCCCACTCCAGGGATTCGAGCAAAAGGAACATTATTTACATCAGTTATATAAGAGTACTTGAGAGGAAAGCCTTTTGGTAACATTTTACCGCTGTCTTTATTGGAAGCGGCGACAGCCTGCATTATTTCGCTGTCTATTTTTGTTTTCGAACGAGTGATTGCGGCTACGGAAGCCGTTTGCACAGCTGGCTTTGCGGCTTCATTAGCCAATGAATTCCCTTCAACATGAACGCCATCACGCGGATGACTCAGTGTATGGATCATGTGAGTCTTTGTAGTTCTTTCTGTAAATGAACTACTTGTTCCCAAAGCAACTTATGCTTGATTGTGCCACCTTTTGCATCTTTGAAACCGTTTTGAACCCAGTTCTGCAAGTATTCATTGTAATATTGAACGCAGTAATACAAATCACACACTATGAGTGTGGGGAATTCGTGATCTGTCTTGAAAGCCTGTAGTTCAGCTCGCTGAGCTGTACAGTCTCCGAGAGATTGTGTTTTGTGACCATAGGTCGGAATTTACCATCGCGCCAGCGACCTTTAACAATCGCACACGCAGCACTATAAGCTTGTTTACACACAATTGCGGGTTGTGCTGATCCATCTGTATAAATTATAAATTCGTACTGTTCTAGAGGCAGAATCTCAGCGGGCAGAGGACATTCTTGTTCGTATTGTAGAAATTCTTGAGGTTTCAAGTAGGGGTCAAAAACGTATTCAACGTCTGTTGCAGCAAGAGAGTTAACCCATTGTATCCATCTTGGATGTAAAGCCTTTGCATTCGGAATGCTTGCTTTTTTCACTGCCTCTAAGGCAAGTACAGGAGTAACGACCATTATGCGTTTACCCTGTGCAAGAGCTCTCTCTTTGGCTACTGCAGTATGAACCGCTGTCAGATTTTTTTCTGTTGAAGTGAATTTCATTTCAGCTTGTGTGTACAAGTGTGATTTATAAGCAATTGGTACTTTTTCACCTTCATTAAAAGTTAAGTACGTGAATCCGCATCTTCCTGGGATTATTCTGATTACAAGGTTGCGTACGTTTACGCGTGTCTGTAAATGTGATGCTGCTAACATGTCTGTTTGCACTGAACGCATAATATCTGTGTGTTTTTGAGTCCAATTAGTTGTTTTGCAATCAGGTTTGATTAATTTATAGAGAGGTTTAACCCTCTCTGCTTAGTTTAGAATGTATGTTCTTCCGAAATTCAGGAAATCTAGAATTGACTACGTTTTTCAGCGTTTTTGGAGGTTGGAGCACAGCACACTTTTCTAAAAAGTTGGCTGCCAGGCTTTTGCCTTCACTTGATAACTCGTATCCCAGAAAAAGGACGTTGAGGTGGTCAATTCTTGATTTCTTAAAGTTGAATTTGTACCCTTCAGAGGCGAATCCAAGTATAATGGTATTCACTCTGTTCAAGTGCCGGTCCAAATCATCATCTGTTAGATAGATGTCATCGACATAAGATAATGCTTCATCATCATACGTTTGTAGTAACTCTGTTACTCTGGTTGAAAATAACCCTGGACTATTCTTGAATACCTGGGGGAGATGAAAGAAGTGACGTTGTATCCCCATAATTGAGAAAGTGGTCAAGTTCCTGCTTTCAGGTGCAATGTTTTGACAGAAAAAAACTTTAGAAATATCTAATGTGGTTTTATATTTTTTACGCACGTTATTCATTAGTGCTGCACTGTGTGCATTTTGTACTGCAAAGGTTTTGCAACAAGAGTTTAAATGTCTGAAGTCCAAAACTAGACGATATGTATTGTCTGGTATGGAGACAGGAAACAAAGGATTGTTCATTGATGAGGTGCATGTTTCAATCACCCCATGGTATTCAAGTTGATCTAAGATCTCTTTGACCTGTTTTTTAGCTTCTTGCTTAACTGGATACTGCCTCTGTGCGGTTGGTTGAGTTTTTAACTGGATTTTATGGTGAGGGAATCCTCATCCCATCCTACATGTTTTTATATAATGCTGGAGCCTGGGCTACAGCCCATTTTTTGGCATAGGTGTATTTTAAGTGAATTGGAATATGGTTGGAGAAGGCTGGCATAATGATGTCTTTGCCATGTGAGCACTCCCTGACAAATTGTGGTGGCCAGTCTTTTTCAGCTAGAAGAATGCCATAGCCTTTAGAGAGCTTCTCCCAAAAGAGTGCTCTTATTTTCCTAGTTATGTCCCCCTCCATCCGGAGTGGTACTTCATATAACTTATGGGGTACACTAACCCTGGTATCAGCTGTTTCCACTTGAATGTACTCATTCAAGTCCACTGTCTCCAGATGATCCTTCAAGACCTTGCGAACTTTGGTGATTTCTGCTGCGCTGTCCAGCATTGTCTGAGCCACTCCCTGTTCTTGAGGTGTGTCCTCAAGATCCTCAGCATGTCTGATTTTTAGACCTGCTACCTTCTTTTTGGTGAATTGTTTTTTTTAATTCTTTCTAACGTGTTGATCGTCTTTGGACTTCACGCGTTCTTCCTTGTGTTCTGACCGTCCTCTTCTTTCCGATTTCTGTGAGGAAGTCTGAAAGGTACGAGGGGAACGTGTATCAGTATCTTGATATCTATCAGGTTTTCTCAAATTATCCCTGTTCCTGAGGTTATACCTCTTTTCAGAGGGCTCCTTTTGAGGAGACTTAACTCTGGACTGAGAACGCATCTCATTAGAAGTTTGTTTAGTATTTTCCCACTTCTTTTTAGGAGTAGTGAGAGTGTTTATAATAAAGACCTTTTCAGGACTTTCTGTTAGTTGGGGTTTAACTGGTTTCCCACCCAAACTATCTCTACCTAGTTCTTCATAGGATTTTTCAATTATTCTGGCCAGTTCATATGGTTGCTCAGTTATATAAATTTCCCTTATTTTTTTGGCCGATCGCCACGGATGCTGCTTCACCTTTAATATTAGCTAATATTATAGCTGAGACCTGTTTAACATTTTTCAGGAATTTCATACCCAGATTTATAGCAGGCTCTGCCCCGTATTCATTTTGAATCTGTTTCAGGATGTCTGGAATCACATCCATAGACGGAACACCATGTGTTTTTGTGTATATTGCAGCAAAGACTGTACCCCAAGTGTCACAGTCCTCCAGGTGTGGTGCGATCCCCATTGGTAAACAGATTGTTAAAATTCTGTGTTTCTCATGAGGTGTACTGTCAGGAAATACTGCCTCGATTTGAGTAATTTTTTGAGCTATCCAGAATGGAATTTGTTCCCATTTTGCAGGTAATTTACCAATGACTGATGCACAAGTTACTTACCTTCGGTAACGATATATCTGTAAGAAACAGTAGTTAGTATTAGATTCCTTACCTTAGAATATCCCCAGGCGTCAGACTGGATCAGAAAACATTTGTGTAGCAGTACCCTTGCGCATCGGTAGGCGTCGTCTGCGGCTCCGCGTCCGTCGGGATGACGTCGCAGGAGTACTTAGAGTACTTAGACGCCGCCCTCACGCTCCGACGTCAGTTCTTATACATAGCTGTTCCGCGCCAGAAACGCAGAGCCATGATAAAAACCAACACTGGTGCCATGAAACTAGGGCCCTGAAAGGGGATGACCTTAACCCTAGATATCGGTTCGCAGAACGGGGAGGATGGCTGGGGCGGTAAGGAATCTAATACTAACTACTGTTTCTTACAGATATATCGTTACGGAAGGTAAGTAACTTGTGCATCTGAAAGAAACAGGTTAGAATTAGATTCATTAGCTTAGAATAGATACCCCAGCAATACCAACCCTGGTGGTGGGTCTGAGAACCAATGATTACACCAGAAAGTCCTGGAGAACGGAACGGCCAAAGAAGCCATCTCTCCGGACTTGGCTGTCCAGGCAGTAGTGTCTTGCAAACGTGTGCAGCGAGGCCCCCGAATCTGCCTGACAGATGTCCTGCAAGGGGAATCCCTGACCCAGGGCAGTAGTAGCCGCCGTGGCCCGAGTGGAATGGGCCCTCAGCCCAACAGGAGGCTCCTTTTTAGCCAAAGAGTAGCATACCTTGATGCACAACACGACCCACCGAGAGATGGTCCGCTTGTGCACTGCCCGACCTTTCTTAGCGCCCACGTAACCTACAAAGAGTTGGTCATCCACCCGGAACTGGCGTGTGCGATCCAAGTAGAATAAGAGCGCAAGTTTTGGGTCCAGACGGTGGAGCCTCTCTTCATCTTTCGAGGGATGCGGAGGTGGAAATAAGGTGGTCAAGGTGATGGAATGCCCGATGTGGAAGGCTGTGACTACCTTGGGCAGGAAAGAGGGTCGCGTCCGCAACACAACTTTGTCCGAATGGACAGAAAGGAAGGGAGGTTTAGAGGAAAGAGCATGGAGCTCACTCACCCTCCTGGCAGAGTTGATGGCAACCAGGAATGCAGTCTTCAGAGTAAGGAGACGAAGAGGACAGTTATGAAGTGGCTCGAAAGAAGCGCACATCAGATAGGTCTGAACAAGGTTCAAGTCCCACTGAGGCATCACGAAAGGAACAGGAGGAAACATATGAGTCTTGCCCTTCAAAAACCTATTTACAAATGGGGACTTGAACAAAGAGTGCTTATCAGGGAGCTTTAAGAAGGCAGAAATAGCAGAGAGGTAGCCCTTGATAGTGCCCAGAGCAGAGCCCTGCTGGGCAAGAGAGAGAAGAAAGAGGAGAACCTCTGAAAGAGGGGCAGAAAGGGGATCCACAGCCTTTACTGTGCACCATGCCACACATTTGTTCTACCTGCAGGCATATACCGATTTTGTGGAGGGACGCCTGGCCTCAACTGCCGCCGCTCAATCTCCACGCATGTAAGTGGAGACTTGACAGGTTCGGGTGGAGGACCGTCCCCTGCTGCTGCGACAGAAGGTCCTCCTGAAGAGGCAGACTAATCGGGGATCGACAGACATGCTGAGTAGCTCGGGATACCAGTATCTTCGTGCCCAGTCCGGAGCCACAAAAATAACTTGGGCCCGGTCGCGTCTGATCTTCTTCAGCACTCTGGGCAGAAGTGGTATAGGCGGAAAGCCGTACAACAGACTGCAGCTCCACTCACGACGAAAAGCGTCTCCGAGCGAGTGCCACCTTGGCAATTCCAACGTGCAGAACTGATGACATTGCGCGTTTTCTTCTGTGGCGAATAGATCTAACCAAGGCTCTCCCCACTGCTGAAAGAGGCCTTGCGCCACGTCCGAGTTCAGACGCCATTCGTGATCCATCATGCACCGACGGCTGAGTTCGTCCGCCCTGGCGTTCAGGGAACCTGCAAGGTGTTGAACCACCAGGGTCACGCCCTGATGTTCCAGCCCCTGCCAGAGGCGCAGAGCCTCTTGGCATAGGGTCCACGACCCCACCCCGCCCTGTTTGTTGGAGTACCACATGGCAGTGGTGTTGTCTGTGAACAGCTGCACTACACTCCCCCGGACCGAGGGGAGGAATGCCTTCAGTGCAAGCCGGATCGCCCGCAGCTCCAGAAGGGTGATGTGGAGCCGGGACTCCGCCGGAGACCAGAGGCCTCTGATCTCCGCCTCTCCCATGTGGCCCCCCCAGCCCTGGTGGGACGCGTCCGTCACAACTACGTGCTCCGGTTGGGGTAGGGAGATGGATCTGCCGCTGACCCAATCGCGGTCCGTGAGCCACCACTGCAACTGTCTTGCAGTGCCCTCCGAGATCAAGACATGGTCGGACAAGTTGCCCTGATGCTGGGCCCACTGAAACTTCAGGTCCCACTGCAGAGCCTGCATCCGCCACCGGGCGTGATGCACCAGAAGGATGCAGGAGGCCATCAGCCCCAGCGTTAAACTGACCGAGACTCGGGATAATGGCTGAAAGATCGGAATCAGAGCCTGAATATCCCGTACCCGCTGTTCGGGAGGATAAACCCTAAACTGCTCTGAGTCTAGAACCGCTCCGATGAAGAGGAGCTTCTGAGAGGGACACAGGTGTGACTTCGGCACATTGATGGAGAACCCCAGCAGGTGCAGGAGGTCGGCCGTAGTCTGGAGGTGGCTGACGACTGTCTGGGGCGAGCCCGCCTTTAACAACCAGTTGTCGAGGTAGGGGAAGACTGAAACCCCTAACCTGCGCAGATGAGCTGCGACCACCGCCATCACTTTCGTGAACACCCGTGGGGCGCTGGTAAGGCCGAAGGGGAGCACGGTAAACTGAAAGTGCTCGTGGCCTACCTTGAACCACAGGTAACGCCAGTGGGCCGGCAGGACGGGGATGTGAAAATAAGCGTCCTGCAAGTCCAACGCTACCATCCAGTCTCCCGGGTCCAGGGCAGCTAAGACCTGAGCCAAAGTCAGCATCTTGAACTTCTCCTTCCGGAGGAAGCCATTGACGTTCCGCAGGTCCAAGATAGGGCATAGGCCCCCTTTGCCCTTCTTGGGAACCAGAAAGTAGTGGGAGTAACAACCACACCGTACTTCTGGCCCAGGAACGCGCTTGATGGCCCCCTTGGCCAAGAGGGCGGCAACTTCCTCTTGCAGAAGACTCAAGTGATCCCCCGACACGCAGTGGTACTGCGGTGGCATGGCTGGAGGGGTCGCCTCTAAGGGTAGGGAGTAGCCCCTTCGTACGATTTGCAGCACCCACCTGTCCGATGTGACAGTGCGCCAGTGGAGGAGGTGATGGCGAACCCTGCCCCCCACTGGCGTCACATGGGCCTGAAAGCTCGGACTAGGAGGGTTTTGAGGCGGATGCTGCAGGGGTAGGTGTGGACTGACCTCGCCGTTGTCCCCGACCGGCCACGGCGGCGGTTACCACATCCGCCACCGCGCTGGATGTTAGTCTGCGGGCCGTGGCTGGCAGGACGTGTGGGGGCGCCCCTTCCTTGGCCACGAAAGGAGCGAAAGGCAACAGTTTGCGGGTGCGGGCCGAGAGACCCAAGGACTTGGCTGTAGCCCTGGAGTCCTTAAAGCGCTCAAGCGCACTGTCTGCCTTGTTGCCAAAGAGGCGACAGCCATCAAACGGTATGTCCATAAGGGTGTTTTGGACATCAGCCAAAAAGTTAGCGGACCTCAGCCAGGCGTGGCGACAAATCGCCACTGTCGTTGCCATCGCTCTGCCCAGCCAGTTCGTGGTATCCAGCCCACACCGGATGGAATACCGTGCCGCATCTCGACCCTCCACAAGGGCTTGGGTGAGTTTAGTCTGGACCCCCTCCGGACATTGTGGCAGCACGTCCGGGACAGTGTCCCACAGAGAGTGGGTGTAACGGCCCAAGAGGCACGCAGTGTTGACTGACCTGCAACCCCAAACTAAGTGAGGAGAACATCTTTTTACCATACTGTTCGTACCTCTTGGATTCCCGATCGGGGGTGCCGTCGGGAACGCGGTCTGGGAGTTAGAGGCCTGGATGACCAGGCTCTCAGGGGTGGGTTGGGTGGACAGGAAGCAAGGGTCACCCGGACCCAGGCGGTGGCGCCTGGCCACGTTCCTATCTACAGGTGGACCTGTAGTGGGCTTGGACCAAATGCCCAGAAGAACGTCTGACAAGGCCTCATTAAACGGCAGCAGAGGCTCGGCCGAGCTTGCCTGCGGTTTAAGGACCTCAGTGAGGAGTTTAGACCTCATGGCCGCGACGAGGAGCTCAAGGCCCAAGGCCTTGGCAGCCCGCGTCAGCACCACACTATAGGCAGCCCCCTCCTCCGAAGCCACGGTAGGAGGGGAGACAAAACCAGTGTCGGGCGAAGTGTCCAGACCACTGGCCTCCCCACGCTCACCTGCCCAGTCCCGAGAAGACTAGCACTCATGTGCCAGAGGGTCCTCGGACCCCTCCCAATCCACCTCGCCACCCATCACCTGGTACTCAGGTTCAAAGGATGGGGCCGGGTCGTAGAAGTAGAAATCTCCAAGCGGCGCCGAATATGGCGCCGGGGCCGAAGCACCTGACGGCGCCGGGGTCGAAGCACCCGGCCCGCTTGAGGACCCAGTCGGGGCCGCTTGGGCCGAAGGCGCCGTGGAACCCGACGGAGGAGTGAGCGACCTCATGGCCATGAGGAAGGCCTCGATCTCCTCCGGCGTCGTGTTCTGCCCAGGGACCGGCGAGTATGGAGCAGACCGCGACGCCTGCGGCAGAGCCGCGGGGGCGGTGTCGCCCGAACCCCCGGCCGCGACGCTTGAGCGTCGGGGGGGGGGGGGGGTCAGAAGAGCGATGTCGCCTCTTCGACTTCTTGTGCCTCTTACCTAAGGACTTCGAGCCTGAAGACTGATGACGACTCCCGGAACTGACTGCCGGAGCTCGAGTCGCTTGCGGGACCGCTCCCGTCTAGCTTTGGACGTCTGGGCCCGGCATTCTGAGCAGGACTTGTGAAGACAGTGAAGGCACCGGCGATAGGGGTCGGTTACCGACATCATTCGGCAACAATCGACGCAGGGTTTGAACCCGGGCATACCTACCGGCACCGTCGGAGTCGAGAGACTTCGAAAGACGATCAAAAAGGATCGAAAAAGTTTGTCAAAAATTGACTAGGGTACAACTATTTCCGGATCGGCGGTTGCTGGCGCGGAAAAAAGAAGAACTGACGTCAGCGCGCGAGGGCGGCGTCTAAGTACTCCGGCGACGTCATCCCGGCGCCAACGACGGACGTGGAGCCGCAGACGACGCCTTCCGATGCCCAAGGGTACTGCTACGCAAAAGTTTCCGGATCCAGTCTGACGCCTGGGGATATTCTAAGGTAAGGAATCTAATACTAACCTGTTTCTTTCAGATTGTATAGTCTGTGGTGTAATTTTATGTGTGTTCCCCTGGTGAGGGGTTTGTTGTGAAATCCTTATAGGAGGTTGGACTGTTAGAGTCCGCATGACATATTGAACCAATTGTCTATGTATTTTGATTAGTGGTTTTAGTGTAGTGTTGTTCCTATATTCCCAATAGGCTCTGCGCATTGGAATAATATATCCTATAGATGTGACGTAGGACTTATGTCTACTAGGTCTCTATCGAGTATATTAGACTTAATTGTGAGTGCAGCTAGCTCAGAGGTCACTAGAAACTTTCTCGAGTTAACAAGAAGGGATTTAGTTTCTGACAACCGCATAAACATGACAACTTTGTTTCCCCAAGATAAAACTGATCTTCAGAGTTGTGGAAACAATAAATAGATATTTTACTCAGTCATTTGTGCATGCTTCGTTTCACCAGAGGTGCATAGAAATAGCTAGACGGGCATTTTTAATAAAAGTATTTATTGAACAGTCTTCTTTCTCAAGCAGAAGAAATGAACTGCTTTTTTGTCAATTGAGTTTTCTTATTTTTCGGACCGCTTTGATCGTCTTTGGACTTCACGCGTTCTTCCTTGTGCTCTGATCGTCCTCTTCTTTTGGATTTCTGCAAGGAAGTCTGAAAGGTACGAGAGGAACGTGTATCAGTATCTTGATATGTATCAGGTTTTCTTAAATTATCCTTATTTCTGAGGTTATACCTTTTTTCAGAGGGCTCCTTTTGAGGAGACCTACCTCTGGATCTTTAGGCAGTGTCTGTCTAGTATTTTCCCACTTCTTTTTAGGAGTAGTGAGTGTGTTTTTGATAAAACCTTTTTCAGGATTTTCTGTTAGTTCGGGCTTTACTGGTTTCCCTCCCAAACTATCTCTTCCTAGTTCTTCATAGGATTTTTCTATTATGCTGGCCAGTTCAAATGGTTTCTCAGTTACATCAAGTTCTTTTAGTTGTTGTTGGATTACCATGGATGCTGCTTCACCTTTAATATTAGCTAATATTATAGCTGAGACCTGTTTGAAATCTTTCAGTAATTTCATACCAAGATTTAAAGCAGGCTCTGCCCCGTATTCATTTTGGATCTGTTTCAGGACGTCTGGTATTACCGCCATGGACGGAACACTATGTGTTTTTGTGTAGATAGCAGCAAAGACTGTACCCCAAGTGTCACAGTCCTCCAGGTGTGGTGCAATCCCCATTGGTAAACAGATTGTTAGAATCCTGTGTTTCTCATGAGGTGTACTATCGGAAAATACTGCCTCGATCTGAGTAATTTTTTGAGCTAACCAGAATGGAATTTGTTCCCTTTTTGTGGGTAATTTACCGATGAATGATTGTATAGTCTGTGGTGTAATTTTGTTTGTGTTCCCCTGATGAGGGGTGTGCTGTGGAATTTTATATCAGGTTGGACTGTTAGAGTCTGCATAACATATTGTACCAATTGTCTATGGATTTTAATTAATTGTTTTAGCTGAGCTAATAGTTTTGGACCTGTCATTTGTTCAATGGCAGGATGTGGTGTATAGCTGGCTAGTATCAGCCATGTTGCTCCTGGTCTACCTAGTGGACTGAGCCTGGTAATGTGATTTTGATGTTGTAGGGCGCCTTTAAACCAGAGCTGATGCTCTTGGTAAGTTAGTGGAATTTCAATGTCCTCGAAAGGAATGTATCCAGCTGGATGTTCCTCTATCTTATAGAAGTGGAACACATGTGTTGTTGGATTTGCTTGTGGAAAGATAATCCATGAATAAAATACCTCTGTCTGCCGATATTCATGTGCCTCTATTTTTTTTTTTAACATCGTTTTTATTGCAGAACCAAGTCTTACATACATATTACAGTTATGGGCATTTCATCACTGCAGCAATTAGATGGAGAATTTGCTCGAGCGAATCATTTACACAGCCAATAAGCCCACAACCCGAAGGCCGGGCGGCGTCAGCTCATTGTTCATCCTTCACAGTTGCCCCCGACTTCTTGTATTCCGTATGCCAGGATATCAGCGGTCTGCTTTTGCATTTTCGCCCCTCCCCCTAACTTCCAGTCCGCCCAGAACCCCCAACTCCCCCCCCCCCCCAGTGCCTGCGCCTGGATTTCTAAATAGCGTATGTTCTGGTGTTTGCAAGGAGGAATGTATCATTCGCTAAGAGTGTGTACCCGGTGTGCTAGTGGGATCTTCCGTTTCAGAGTCGGTGTGTCCCCCCTCCTCCTCTCCCGTTCCATCACGGAGCGCCTGCACTAATGACTCCCATGCTGTCGCCCTTTCTAGCGCCTTTTCGTCTGCAGTGCGTCTGGCTAGTTGATACCGCAGGGTGCTTTCGCTCGCCGCCTATTTAAGACATTCATTATACCACCGCTGATATGTGGGCCCCCTCCTGGATTTCCAGTTCCTAGTGATTTCCCGCTTTGCTAGTATCAATCCCATGTCTATAAACTTACTTGTCGTCTTATTCTTGGGTGTGTGAGGAAACCAGTGTAGTATTCCTACTGCTTTAGTGTATTGCAATTCCATGTCCGTAGCGTTATTCAATGCCTTCCCGATCTCCTGCCAGTAGTCCCTCAGTTGGGGGCAATCCCACAGCATGTGTCCCAAATCTGCCTCTACAGTATTGCATCTAGGGCAAGCCGCGTGCTCAACACCAAAGTATTTCCTTAGTTTCCCCGGGGTGAGGTACGCCCTATGGAGAATGTAGAAGTGTATCAATTGAAATCTGGCGTTTCTCGTGCTCTTTCTCGCTCGCCGTAGTAATTGCGCCCAGGTGGTGTTGGGGATCTCCATCTGGAGATCCAGTTCCCATTTAGCTTTCAGTGTCGTGAGTGGTTGTATGGTTTCCCGCAACATTCGGGAATAAAGGCAGGTCACTGCCTTGTAAGTACCGGCTGCCATCATTGTGTACTGACAGGCCATAGAAGTAGCGGGTTCCTGCAACCCCTCCCCCCAGTGCTCCTGCATGGCTCCGGTCACAGCAGCATGCATCAGGTAGTCCCCTCTAGGCAGATCGAATCGTTCCTGCAGGGTTTGGAATGGGAGTAATACCCCGTTCTCATATAGATCGCCTAACATCTGTAAACCCGCATCTTCCCAACCCTGCAGTCTCGACCAGTCTCCGCCGTGAGGGAGTGCCGTCACCATCCGCAGCGGGATCTCCGGTGCGTACATTCGTCGAACCCCCGCTCTCCGGCGCGCTTGGTTCCAGCAGAGCCTAAGCGTCTGCTCCTCCAGGGATAGGTCTCTGACGAGGAGCCTCTGATGCAGGGTAATATACGCAAACACAAGCCGTGGGGTGCCCTCGTCTCTGTCCGGTTCCGGACCTCGATAAACCTTCGCTATCTCTTGTGTGAAGGCTGTAATTGAGCCGCCAGGTAGTAACACTCAAAGTCAGGCCCTGCCATGCCCGCCTCATCCTTGGGTCGAAGTAAAGTGTCAAGTGCTATCCTGCGTCTACCTGCACCCCATAGAAAGGCTATCACCAGTGATCTTAACAGTCGGAAGATTGAGCTCGGTATCCACACCGGCAATGTGCGGAAGTAGTAGAGCAGCCGCGGAAGCGCTATCATCTTTAGTAGGGAGATACGGCCTGTCACCGAAAGCGGAAGAGTGGCCCAAAAGGCCATGCTTCCCTTCAACGCATTAATGCAGCGGACCACATTGCCATCCAGCATGTCTGCCGCCTATTGGTATATATACACTCCTAAATATTGTTAAGAGCTAGGCTCCCACTTGAGTATCCGGAGGTTGGCAGGTTGTGCCTCCCCTCTTCGCAGCGGAAATAAACAGGATTTGGTCCAATTAACCTTCAGGCCCGACAGCCTCCCGAAAATTCTGAGGAGCCGCTTTGCTCCCTCCAATTCCTCGTCCGCATTCGCTAAGAACAACAAACAGTTGTCCGCGTATAACGAGATGGCCTGTGGCATTCCTCTATAAACGAGGCCCTTGTAATATTGTCCCGCCCGGGCCTCCGCCGCAAAGGGTTCCATCGCCAATGCAAACAGCAGGGGAGATAGCGAACACCCCTGCCTGGTTCCACGGCCCACTTGATACTGACTGGAGATGAGAAAAAACCTATCCGGACCCGCGCCGTGGCCGCCGTGTACAACACTTTGGTCCAGCCGATATAGTTATCACCCAGGCCGAAAAGCTGCATCACCCTGTAGAGATACCCCCACTCCAGGCTGACAAACGCTTTCTCAATATCAATAGAGAACACCAGGGGCACAGGCGTTTCCGATAGTTGGTCCTCGAGTAGCCGTGTCAACGACGTATGTTGTTGGTAGTATTCCGCGTGGGAATGAATCCTGATTGGTCCTTGTGTATCAGCTCTGTCATATGGCTCAGCAGCCTGTTGGCCAATATTTTGCACAGGATTTTATAATCCGTCGTCAACATGGACAACTGGCGATATGAGGAGAGTTTTCTGCTCTCCCTCCCAGGCTTCAACAGCGGGATCATTAGAGCTTCACGCATGGACTGAGGCAGCCTCCCTCTCTACTTTGCTTCATTATATACCGCTTGTAATTGCGGAGCTAGGAATTCCAGGTATCTACTATAAAAGTCTATTGGCAGGCCATCTAATCCCGGGGTTTTGTTCCGAGCCATCTGTTTCACTGCACTCCCTATTTCCCCTAGTGTGATGTTCCTGCCCAATTCATTTGCCTGTTCTTGTTCCAGCCGCGGCAATTGCAGCCCCTCTAGAAAGGCATCAATTTCAGCTCCTTGGCCTTCCGATCCGCTCTCATACAATCTTTCGTAGTATGCTTGGAACCTATCTAGGATCTCTGTTTGGGTATGGTAGATGTTTCCCCCTTCCTCCTCAATAGCCAAGATCAGGTGGCTGCGCCTAGTCGGATTAGCAAGCCAGGCAAGCATCGTTCCCGCCTTGTCGCCCTCTGCATGCGCCTTAGTCAGGTAGATCTTGTGATCAAAACTCCGTAGCCGTTTCATTTCCACCGCTACGGCTTCTTTGGCTTTGCTAACTGCTTCTTGAAGCTCGGGGTGATTAGGGCGCTCTCGTTCTATTTTCCGCAACTCCTTTTCGGCCCTATCGAGGTCATCCAAGAGTGTCTTGCAGGCGCCCGCAGATGCCCCTATGCAATGACCTCGGACCACAACCTTGAAGGCATCCCACTCTGTTGCCCTGGAGGACGTGGAACCACGGTTTTCCTCAAAATAACGAGTTAGACTCTCGCCTAAGGCGTCCCTGAACAGTAAGTCGTCCAGGGTGTCCGGTCGCAGTTGCCAGGTCGGGACTCGTGAAATTTCGGTCATCCAGTTCAGTTCATGTGCCTCTATAACGAAAATTACCATACCACCTCTTGCTGATAGGCCATTTTCTATGAGCTTTATAGCTATTGTTTTCCGCACATTTTCTGGGATGTTTATAGCATCCGCATCGTCATGTCGGAAACCTGTAGTATCAAAATCTGGTTGGTATGCATTTACTGCAGTTCCACTGCCCCCGGGATTGTCATCGTCTGACATTTTGTTAAAAAGTTTTGCAGAACAAGTTTCAAGGAAATAAAGATAAGGTG
Organism: Lissotriton vulgaris; assembly: GCF_964263255.1. NCBI lineage: Eukaryota > Metazoa > Chordata > Amphibia > Caudata > Salamandridae > Lissotriton > Lissotriton vulgaris. Next base: position 1,655,515,314 of record NC_141695.1, on the reverse strand, counting down.
CACAATATTTTGGAACACTGTATCCTTCAACGTTGAACAAACCAAAAACTAATAAATAGGATTTTTCGTTCTACTCAGTTATGGCGGATATTTTATTCTTTTAACCCACTCCTGACGTCTATTGGAGTATTTTATAGGAAAAAGGGGTCTCTGTGAAAAGCACGACTGAGTTACTCTAGTATCTAGCGTTAAATTAGTGCCTTACCAAACGTTGGGCGCCATGTAGTGTAGTTCCTATATTCCCAATAGGCTCTGTCCATTGGAATAATATATCCTATGGATGTGACATAGGACTATCGAGTATATTAGACTTAATTGTGAGTGCCAGCTAGCCCACAGGTCACTAGAAACTTTCTCGAGTTCACAAGAAGGGATTTAGTTTCTGACAACCGCAAAAACATGACAACTTTGTTTCCCCAAGATAAAACTGATCTTCAAAGTCGTGGAAACAATAGATAGATATTTTACTCAGTCATTCGTGCATGCTTCGTATCACCAGGGGTGCAGAGAAATAGAAAGACGGGCGTTTTCAATAAAAGTATTTATTGAACCGTCTTCTTTCTCAAGCAGAAGAAATGAACTGCTACAATCGTAATACTGGTTGCAAAGTATAATGCGTACAGTAAAAAGAGTAGGATAAAATAATACTGTAAAAGCATTGTATGGCTCCTAGACCATAGATAAATACATATATAAATAACAGAGGCTAAGAAGTACTCAACTGGTGCTTCTAAAATACGCCTACCCCGATGTACCTAACCTAAGTCTAGTACGAGGGAAGAAGTAAGTGAGGTGTAGCATAAATGGAGTATTCTTTGCCAAGAATCTATCCAAGATTTCTCTAAGGGTCTAATCAGTTCCGTACCTTGGTTTAGAAGGAAGAAGGTCAGGTTCAGGACTCGATTTCCACAATAACCCACAAGGGTAGCTTGGAAACACTGGAGCTGGATTTCTCGGCAAGAGAAAAGACAGCGTCTCTCTCAGTGCGTCTGCTGGAGGGTCGGCTTCCTTCGGCACTTGCTGTAGCAGGATGCGTCAGGCAAGTAGAATGACGAACTGCTCCAAACCACTGTGTGTTTGCTACAGCAAGTGTGGGCATATTTATACCTTGAAGGTGCCGAGTTTGACGTAAAGGTGGACAAAATAACGTCATCAAAGAGTCTCAGTTCTTTGAAAACTCCATGAGTTCTTGGACAAGTCAGTAATCGAGCAAGGGGAAGTCCCTCGCTGCTGAAGCCGAGTTTTCCAAGAAATCGTTGTGGATTTTCGGAACTAGTGGAAGTAGCCCTGCCGTATTTGGACTGCATGAGCTATGTCTAAATATGGTTATGATTTCAATGCCTATATAAGAATATGGTTATTTATGCCTATATAAGGGCATGAATCGGGAAAATTACAGTATTGTCCTAAAATGCAATACAACACCCACTCCACGTTTATCATGTTCAACTACGTTCAAGTACTAAAACATATTCTAGAGCATGTGTTTTTCAATCCCACCCCAAGATACATACAAAATGCATTTTGAAATGGTTGTACACGAAGAAAGAAAAATGAGCATTTGTACTGAACGCATTAAAAGGCAATGGTGTCATCGTAAGCACATAATATCAAATTGGAAATGCTAACTGAATGAATCACGAAATTACATTTATGAAATGGCTCTTGTTTACAGAAGAAAAGTCGAGACCATCCCATAGCAGAATATACAAACTGTATTGGTATGTGAATTAGGTCAATATTTGTACTTGAAGCTTTTTTCTTTTGCCAAAGTTCATTGTTTTTTGGAAAAAGGCCAAAATATTTCGTTAAAAACAAAAAAAAATATAGAGTCCCAAAGTTAGAAGTTTTGTTATGAAAAACTGAAGATCAAGTTATAGAGTTGAAAGAATGCTGTGTGCTAACTTCAAAAGTTATTCTCGGTGTCAGGAGAAAACATTAATTTGTCTAGGCTGGCAAAGAAATCGTCTACCACAGTAGATGAAATTTGAACCAGAATACAGACCCATCAAGCCGCTATACAAGAACAGCAACAAAAAGTGCGATCCTTAGAAAGCAAAACAGACGATTTGAAAGGCCGCTCTCGAAGGAGCAATATCCGCATCCTGAACCTGCCGGAGGGAACAGAAGGGACTAATCCTGTTAGACATATGGAAGCTTGGATCTAGTCATTCACCCGGACGGAGGACCTGACCCCATACTTTTCTATAGAAAGGGCACATTGCGTGCCAGCTCGTAAACCACCACGGGCTCGCCACTCCGACCCTTCCTCCTGAAATTGCTCCATTACCAAGATCGAGATACTATTCTCCGAGCGGCCAGGCAGAAGGGACCACTACAGGTGGAAGACAAACGCGTAATGCTATTCCCAGATTACTCCCGTGCAGTACAGCAGCAAAGGGCCACCTTCTTGGAAGTCAAACATGCTCCTCGGCAGAGAAACGTACAATATGCCCTCCTCTTCCCGGCCCGCTTGAAGATTATCCACAATGGAGAAACACATTTCTTTACTGACCCGGCGGAGGCCAGAGACTGGGTGGAACAACAGCTCACGGGACAGACTGATCAACGCGACACACTGAGCCACATACCAGCGAGCTTCCGCATACATCAGTAAAAGAAAGTCACCCTAACACAGATGAGCCCTCGCACTGACTCCCTCACTCAACGCTCCCCTGACCTGGAGCAAATAATAGGGGAACGAAGGAGGGCTCTGCAGGTGGTGGCGGGGAGGCCGAAAGGAGACAGCTCGGACGTGGAAAAAGTCCCCCACCTGTTCACCTCCGACGAAGAAATAAGCGATGCGCGCTCCGCCCGGGCAGGCTCAGTCACACTCCCCATCGTCACTCCACAAACGGCTGACACGCTGATTTAATTCCACTAAAGACGGGGGAGTCGTTGCAGCTAGATGCACCACGAATTGACCTCTCCCCATGCACCTAAACATATGAGACCAGATGGGCATGGGACGATAAGTCAAGTACCTAGAAGTCTCATACTTAGATCAGTCGGACCAGATGGGCATGGGACAATAAGTCAAGTACCTAGAAGTCTCATACTTAGATCAGTCGATCAAGGTTAAGTCATGTACAATTCGCTACAAGAGGCATTTTTAGCATTCAATTCTCAGCATAACCCAGTGGGCAGCCGGGACGCCGAGGGCAGGCGCCTCTGCGAAACCACCCCCGCAAAGAACGACTTAAAGACAGTACATGAAGTACAGTTTGGACGTACCATCCCCGGGAATGGACGGCTTTCCGCTAGAATATTACAGCACATTTTCCACTCACCTCTTCTCCAAGGCAGTCGCTATGTATGAAGACGCACTAAGCAGAAAGGAACTCCCAGGCTCACTTCGGGAATCCATTATAGTGACATTCCCCAAATAGTGTAGGGATCCCGTCCTCCCAGCCTCTTACAGGCCAATAACACTGCTAAATGCAGACTGTAAGCTATTAGGGAAGTTGCTAGCAGATTGCTAAGCTCGGATTCTGGCGCCGCTGGTACACCCAGACCAGAACGGTTTCATACGGCGAAACACCTCGCTTAATATATGCAGGCTATTCCACATCCAAGACAGAGCACGTGCGCACTTCCCGAATGCAGCGTGCCTGATTTTGGACCTCGAAAAAGCCTTCGACACCCTATTATGGCCGTATCTATTTGCTGTGCTTCGTAGGATCCGAGTGGGCCCCACACTAATGGAATACACAAAGCTTTTCTACAAGAGCCTCACATCCTGATGGAGAAGAGGCAAATACATCTCCGCCTCCTTCCCAGTAGAAAGAGGAACAAGGCAGGGATGCCCCTTATTCCCCCTCCTTTACGCCTTAGCGGTACAACCCTTAGCAATAGGGCTGCGGCAGGATAGTGCGGCGTGGGGTATACCGCTGGCGGATACAATACATTGTGTGTCCCTGTATGCAGACGACCTCCTGATCTACGTTAGAGATATCAATAACGACCTCACCCCCATTTGGTCAGCAGTGAATGAATTTGAGTTGGCATCAGGCCTTAAGGTTAATTGGGCTAAGTCCACAATATTCCCATTAAGCCCGCATTTGCCCCCGCAAGACATAGTGATAGGAGATCACACACTCACCTGGAGCGAAACGGCGCTGCAATACCTTGGGGTACAACTGTTTCATTCCCCCACAGATCTGTACAAGGGAAATCACCGTAAGGTAGTAGCCGGACTGCGCGCTTCCGTAAACTTCTGGAAGACACTACCTCTGGCCCCCATTGGTCGAGTCGCCCTCGCAAAGATGATCATGGTCCCAAGACTCCTCTACCACTTCACCAACCTCCCAGTGATACCACCACGCTCCTTCTTTAAAGAGCTGGACACAATCCTGACTACGCTGATCTGGGGTGAGGGAAGGCAGAGGGTGGCGTTAACCATGCTTATCCTGCCCACAACACAGGGAGGGCTAGGTGCCCCATCCTTTGAAGCATACTTCTTGGCGGCACAACTCCAATGGTTGTCGTACTGGACGGCTGAGCGATACACTGCGGAGACAATTACGGAGCAGAGGCGGATCCCCCTTCCAGCCATACGTAGACTGCTGCTCCCAGGCACCAAACCCCTACGCACCTACCCCCTACAGGTGTCAAAAGCATGCTCCTGTATGCTGAAGATACATCGCATGTCCAAAGGGAAACCCCCATACTCGCCCTTATTCCAGCTGGTAGGATTCCAGCGGAATGATAAATATTACACAACCCGTGCCTTACAAGTATGGACTGACTCCTCTATCACGGAAATGGAATCCCTGTATGAAGATGGTCAATTACTGACATATGCCCGCTTGACCGAACTGTATGACCTCCCTCCTGGGCAGTTACTTCTACATCGGCAGCTCCTGAACGACAGCTGCCGTTTTTGGGATCCACAGGCAGGAGAACCCTCCACACACCCTGTAATACATACCATACTTCATATGGGGGTGGGCAGACACTTAGTGACCTGGCTGTACAAAGCCGTTAGGGAACTGACCCTTTGCCCACTAGACACACTACGACATACATGGGAGGATGAAATAGGTCGTGAATTCAATGATAAAGAATGGGAGAAAGCCCTAGAGTACCCCAAGAAAGTCTCCAGAAACGCACGCTTCAGGAACACCCAATTCAACATTCTCCATAGGGCATATCTCACTCCAAAGCATCTCCAACGCTTCTACCCAGACACACACTTTGCCTGCCCTTGATGCCATCACCCAGAAGCAGACTTTAAACACATGTTCTGGGACTGCCCGATCATTCACAACTACTGGGACCAGGTTCACCACACACTCTGGGAGATGACGAACAACTCGACCCTCTCCTCATGGGAAGCTAGTGCCCTCGGTATGTTCCGCAGGCGGAAAACCGAGAAGGTGCAGCACCGCTTTGTTTCCTTAGCCATCCTCTTAGCTAAAAGAGGTATAGCCATGCACTGGCGGGCCCCGGCAGGGCCCCCAGCGGCAGCTTGGATAGGAGCTATGAAGAAGTGGGGTGCGACGGAGGAGGAGGTGCTGCGGGAGGAAGAAGTGAGAGGAACACAAAAGCACCCCATCTCCCTAGAATGGGCACAACTGGTGCACAGCTTCACGTATGAAACCGCACAACCACCCTCAACAACATCTTCCCCTTCGGTGTCTGCACAGCTATCCCCTCAGACGCAGGTGAGTGAGAACATGGGCCCAGACAGAGACACATGAGACGGGCAGTATAGCAGAGTAGGCACAAACCTCGGGAGAATACATACAGCATGATCCCCACCGTCCTCGCCCCGGGGACCGATATAGCGCCACGCGATACACTCACACCGACTACCACCCACCAGTGGCTCTGCGCCGGGAATCATCAGTTCACCCCCAGTTTACCCCCACAGTTAAAGGTTTCCTCCTCACACTGAAGATCTAGAAACCGATGATATCTTGTTGCACATACGAATCCATAACACTCAACGATAGCTAACCACGTTGGATCGCACTAGAGACACATGCCAGACTTTGACTCAATTTCTGCTGTACACGGCCAAGTACTCGTACGGATCTTTTCACCCTACTTCAGATCGGATATGAGATAGATCCTACGGCAACTAGTATGTGGTATCCGACATGAAAAAGCATGCATAAGAGTTTTTCTATCTATAGTTATGGTGATTTCTCGTTGACTAATAGTCAAATATCTACATGCTTGTTCAATGCAATGACCTCAATTGTTGATGTACTCATTGTGGGGAAATGTGAAAACCAAATAAAAAAAATTGAAACATAGATGAAAGTTGAACCACTTCATTAAGTAGATCAATCGTACACAGATGAGAAGCATCGCCATCAGCGTCAGATACATTAGCAATGTTCGCAGTTGATGATACCTGTGTGCCTGGTGGTCCTCGTATCACACCTACAGCTGGAATTGCCGGTGAGATCTCAATGAATGCCGTCATCAGGATTGGTAGCCTTTGTGGGCAACACAATACATGAGCCGTTACTGGACCCAGTAATGCGTCGACATCCGTTGGCATAGCTGATGGAAGTGTTAGACAGATATCCAACACGCATTCCTCACCACAAAGCAGGCATCGTAGAACAGGTAAGATACAATCTTGCCAGATTGGTCTGAATGACAGGTACCACGGGTTATTCAGATCTCTCAAACGATACTGCATTGCCAGAAGAGCATTCTCCATGGTAATTTGGGTATCGCTGGAGACTGGACTTGCCATAACGAAGCAGGAGGAATAAAAATAGTATCCCTGCTACGAGTCCCAAGATGAGAGGCAGGCCGCCGAACACAGAGTGTACAAAGTTAGGAAAAATGCCCAGGACTGCTTCAAAGGGTGCTAACAGTCCCGAAAAAATCATCTTAAATACATGTACAATGCCACTGGTATCAGACATGTTTAAGATACGCCCTTACATTTCTGCGAACCATGCAGCTTGCAAATCATACGTCTCTCTGGACGAGGTCAGTGGCACAGTTTTTTGTAAAAGAATGGCTTTCATTCTGCTTAAAGTATCAATTTGTATAGAAGAGATGTTCAGTGAAGGTCATAGTGGCGACTACCCGTCTGTCTTTAGATTTTGTAAACAATACCTGCGTACAACAAGTGACCCTGGCTGATACACTAACGAGATAGGCTGTCCCTGGCATCGTTCCACAACAGCTGTGATCATTCAGCATTATGTAGCTTCCATTGGAAAGTTGCCTAAAAATTGGATCTTTCACTGCAGCCGGGGAACTCTGCAGGTGGCATCATAAGTTGTTTGAAGAACCCTCACAGGCTCCATGTAAATTAATGCCTTGACATAGAAGTGTTCCGCTTAATGTGGTTTTGCAATTTTTACCTTTAGGAAATACCTCCTTTTCCCCACTCCAACATTTGTGTGTGTATGGTAAATCCCAGGTCGACTTTATGTATTCTTTACCCAACCTTTCTTACAGGCCTGCTGGTGTGTGTTTTAAGCAATACTGAAACTGGAAAATCGTCACTGTTATCGTGATGGTGCCATGTATTATACATTCAACGGCTGGTTTCTCAGAAACTGTCAATGGTAATCTCTCCAGTTTTTCTATGCTCAGCACCATATAGTCTGCTCCGCTCTGTGCCAAAGAGATTTGTTTATCTGTAAGGTTAAATACAGTAAACAATGACGTGGTGTTGATTAGACGCCAAGGCACATAGCCATAACGAAGGTTTTGTAACGTCCAGCCTAGCAGCATTATAGAACATAATTGAGACTGGCCATTTTGTAACATTAGCAAGTCCTTATGTCTATGGCAGAGGATACGATGCTGTGCAAAGAGTAAATTCTGGACGACAGAGTTGTTAATTCATTGTCAACTACAGAGAGTGCTTTCTCTAAATTAATACAATCAATTTCTCGTATTCGTTCTGCAGTTTCCATTTGCGTGACTTTCCATGCTTCATTATAAGCAGCGTAAATACCGGCGTATATTAAACGTTTATGACGTGGCTTGCGAGGTCCGAGTAGGAATTCTCGTACGTCAAATGTCATTTTTAAGTAAAGTTAAGTGTTGTATTATTTCTGGGAATGTGGATTTTTGTAGCCATTCAAGGCACAGTTTTCCTACACTGTAAGTCGTTATTATCCCTGGATGTTGTCTCTGGACATATCTTGGATCGGGCCTAGTTATTGTAAACCCTTGTGTTTTGTTCAGGAATCTATCTTTGACAGTTATTCGTGTCTGTGGGCCAGATTAACCATTGTTTCCATTCAGGATTAGTTCTGTTTTGTTGTAAAATATAATTTACGTCTACCTCCTCATCTGTACTTCTATTACTATCAAGTGTGGGCTTAGGTATGGACGGTTTGTTTAAATCTTTTATCTTAGCCAGGCAAAGACAAGATGTCTGTTGAACAGTTTCATTTAAGAACATTATTTGTTCTGGGATGATGCAGGCTCTAAATAGGGCTTCTAAACCTTGCACCTGCCAGTCTTTTGTGCCCCAGACAGTTTTTGTCTCAATTTTGTCTTTTCAAAAGTCAAAACCTTATGTGGACAATCAAGCATAAAAGGTTGCAGAACACATTTGCTCAGTATTAGTTAACATATTTTTCATGCCTGTCTTATTAACATTTTTAAAGTAAAAGGTTTCTGGATTTGTGACATTGAAGCCTGAGAAGTATGGAAATTTTCCATAGAATGTTCTAGAGCTACCTTTTGGTGGCGTTGGACAATGTTCCCATTGATTATAAGTTAATACATTTCTACGATTTGCAAATTTGTGCAGATAATGATGACCAAAACGATTAAAACAATACATTTCTTCATAATTTGATTAACCTTCTAAGTATTCATGTTTTGCAAATTTTGCTGACATTTCTAAGTCTGCCATCATGTTATTAACAGTTTCAAAGTCCCAATCATCAGAAAATGTACTTGGTGAAACAAAATCGCTCAAGGAAACCTTAAATTGGTGTGGAATCTTCAGCAGCTCTACCGGGCCATAAATGTCATAATCAGATCTATTCCATGCTATTCCACCAGGTAGAGGAACTGCTGTGATGTTCACTGATGACAGGTCTCTTTGTTCACGATGAGATGATTTGTGTGGCTTCAGGAGCAAGTTGATGCTCTTACTTGCTGTGTCCATTTTACTATATTTTCCATCTATCAGCTTTCCTAAACTCAAAACAAGACTAAGCCATAGTAGGAGAAAAAGTACACCTAACACAATCCAAAGTTCAGCCCATGGTGATACCAGGTATGTATTTGTAAGCTCGCAAAAAAGTTCTGTTACTTGTTCCTTGAAAGTTTTGTTTGTTGGTGTTGTTTCAGATTCACTGGGATCCTCAGAAAAGGTATCGAAGTTGATGAAATAGCCAGAGGCAGTTTTATCAATTGTTGGTATTGCATCCGGATTATTTGAAATCGCTGGAGCTGCTTGTTCCCTTGATATGTTAGTATAGTCAGATGCTACGTCATTGTAGACGGGGTTTCTTGACAAACTGTTATTTGGGTTGCAAGAGGCACAACTTCCATGGCTTTGTTGCATAGTCCTTTTTTATCACTGCAGATTCTTCAAAGGTGATAAGTCTTTCAGTTTGAACCTATTGGATGGTAGCAAGATTTGGTCGTCTACTACATCTTTGGAGACCACTGGGCCTACTACTTATTATCGGCCACATGGTGTGGTTTTACCAGATCAATTGATACGGACCGGTTCTCCTTTCTTCCAGCAAGTGGCGGCAGTAACACTGTTCTTGATCCGTGGATTGCTAGTACTGGTACTGGTTTTCTGTAAGAAGGCCCAAATTTCTTCTTATCCGCTATTTTTTCTCTGACCAGATCCCCAATCTTTGGAATCCAGACAGGTCTTGCTGGGGCAGGTGGTTTTTCTTCAGTGGTCGTTGGCTTTTGTATGGTGTTGCTTAGACTTCTTCTTGTTTTGTTTAAGTCCTGTAAAACAGCCAAAGATCTTTGATATCAAAGGGTTTTTGTTCTACCACTGAAGTAGGACGATCGAGGTCTTCGACGATCATTCTAGTACCAAAAATAATTTTATATGGAGTGATTCCACCCAGAGAATTTCTTGGCAGGTTATTAAGACTACGTTGGACACTTATTAGATGTTTGACCCACCCATCACGCGAACCTAATACAATAGCTGTTATAGATTGCTTTATGTCACGTTTTTTTCTTTCCACAAACGAATTCCCCTCAGGATGGAATGGACTTGAGTACCGCAATGCAACGCCCAAGCTGACCATGGCCTCCTTGTAAGCCCTAGAGCTAAAAGGAGGACCCTGGTCAGAATGTAGCGTGCCGATTGCGTATGTGCCGATAAAGACTTGCAAATCTTTTATAGCAGTTCGGGCATCGCCGAGCGCTGAGGCAACATCCAAATGAATCTTGAGCATGAATCCACTGCCACCATAATGTATTTATAGTTACCATACCTTCGTAGGGGACCACAGCGGTCCAGGTAAACACATGCTAATGGTTTATCTGAAATTAGAAGGGGTGTCTGCGCCGGGCGCTTCACTGTTGAAACTTTCATTTTCTGACAGATTACCCACATTCCAAAACAGTTTCTGGTCTGTTTCCTCATGCGCGGCCAACAGTATCTTTGCTTTAATAATGACACTGTAGCAGAAACACCTGCGTGTGCAGAGGTGAGCCCTTCATGTGCTGCTAAGATTAGTCCTAACCTATGTTCCATGTTTGGGATTACTCTATCCCCCACTCCAGGGATTCGAGCAAATGGTACATTATTTGCATCAGTTATATATGAGTACTTGAGTGAAAGCCTTTTGGTATTGTTTTACCACTGTCTTTTATTTGCTGTCTATTTTTGTTTTTGAACGAGTGATTGCAGCTACGGAAGCCGTTTGCACAGCTGCCTTCGCTGCTTCATCAGCCAATGAATTCCCTTCAACGCCATCACGCTGATGACTCAGAGTATGGATCACGTGAGTCTTTTAGAGTTCTTTCTGTAATTGAACTACTTGTTCCCAAAGCATTTTATGCTTGATTGTGCCACCTTTTGCGTCTTTAAAACCATTTTGAACCCTGTTCTGCAGATATTCATTGTAAGATTGAAACCAGTAATTCGAATCGCACACTATGAGTGTGGGGAATTTGCGATCGGTATTTTTCAGCGCCATCTTGAAAGCCTGTAGTTCAGCTCGCTGAGCTGTACAGCCTACTAGGGATTGAGTTTTTGTGACCATAGGTCTGAATTTACCATCGCGCCAGCGACCTTTAACAATCGCGCACGAAGCACTGTATGCTTGTTTTCACCCAATCGCGGGTTGTGCTGATCCGTCTGTATTAATTATACATCCGTAATGTTCTAGAGGCAGAATCTCAGTGGGCAGCAGACATTCTTGTTCGTATTGGAGAAATTCTTGAGTCTTCAAGTCGGGGTCAAAAATGTATTAAACGTCTGTTGCAGGAAGAGAATTAACCCATTGTATCCACCTTGGATGCAAAGCTTTTGCATTCGGAATGTCTCTTTTTTCACTGCCTCTAAAGCAGGTACCGGAGTAACGACTTTTATGCGTTTACCCTGTGCGAGGGCTCTCTCTTTTGCTACCGCAGTTTAAACCACTGTCAGAATTTTTTCTGTTGAAGTGAATTTCATTTCAGCTTGTGTGTACAAGTGTGATTTGTAAGCTATTGGTACCTTTTCACCTTCATTAAAGGTTAGGTATGTGAATCCGCATCTCCCTGGGATGATTCGGATTACAAGGTTGCGTTGGTTTACGCGTGTCTGTAAATGGGTTGTTGCTAACATTTCTTTTTGCACTGAACGCAAAATTTCTGTGTGTTTTTGAGTACAATTAGTAGGTTTGAAATCAGGTTTGATTAATTCGTAGAGAGGTTTAACCCTTTTTGCGTAATTTAGAATGTAAGTTCTTCCGAAATTCAGGAATCCTAAAACTGACTGTAAGTTTTTCAGCGTTTTTGGAGGTTGCAGCAGCGCACATTTTTCTAGAAAGTTTGCTGCCAGGCTTTTGCCTTCACTTGAAAGTTGGAATCCCAAGAATAGGACGTTGAGGTGGGCAATTCTTGATTTTTTAAAATTGAATTTGTACCCTTCAGAGGCGAATCCAAGTATTATGGTGTTCACCCTGTTCAAGTGTCTTTCCAAATCATCATCTGTAAGATAGATGTCATCGACATAAGATAATGCCTCATCATCGTACGTTTGTAGTAACTCTGTTACTCTGGCTGAAAATAATCCAGGACTGTTCTTGAATCCCTGGGGGAGGCGACAAAAGTGTTGTTGCGTCCCCATTATTGAGAAAGCGGTCAAGTACCTGCTTTCATTTAAAAAAAAAATATTTTTATTGTCACTCAGTTCAAAGCATAAACAGAACAAATACAATCACTTATAAAAATCAGTCCATTGGCTAGCATGTTTAAGAATACAGTAAATCACAATATGAGCAAGCTTATATGTCAAAAAGCAAACCAAAAATAATTGAACAATAAATTCAGCAACTATTCTAGGCTATTATAGAACTTTGCCCGCCACATCTCATATGAAGGTGCTTCGGGCTTCAACAACATAGAGGCAATACATAAGCGGGCAACTGACATAGCCATAAAAAAAAATACCGATTTAGATAATACAGTGGCTGAGTATCTATATCTTTACATAATCCAAACATCATCATCACTCTAGATATCACCACTTCAAAGTTGGAAATATTTGACAGATATTGTGCAAAAGATACAAAAAAAGATTTCAATACAATGCAGTCAAAAAATATATGCAGAATGTCCGCCTTGTCAACTTGACACCTATAGCATTTCCCATTATGCATATTACCCCACTTCATCATCTTAACCGGTGTGTTTTATAAATGAAATAAAGTTTTATAATGTTGAGAACGTAAATTGGCGGTCAACATGATTTTAGCAGTCATATTGATTGATTCTTGAACAAGTAGTTTAGAAATACCAAGTCTAGTGCTCCATTTCCCCTCTTGTACCTCAATATCATCGCTCTGTGTGCTCAGCAGGCTATTATATAAAGTCCCAATCCTGACAGGTTTGTTCAAAATTTCAAGAAAATTGTTCGTGCCTAAAGATACTATATTTGGATGTTTAAAGATAAAGTCCCGTAACTGTAAATACTTGAAAAAGTCATGCTGAGGAACCGCATATTTTACTTTAAATCTTTAAATGTAGCCATAGTACCAGCATCAAACATACTGCCTAAACAAACAATGCCCTTACCCGCCCATGTCCGCATCTTGCTGTCCCAAAATATGGAAGGGAGTAGTTCTATTGAATCGCAAGGAGTATAAAAATTAATATGTTTAAGAGAAATGATTTTACATACCCACCGCCAGCCTTTAAATGCTGCTAATATAACCTTAAATCAGGTTCTTTTGTGATAACTTGTTTCAAGAAAACGCAGCAGCATTTGTCGAAATTGGCTACCCAATAACATTGAATAAATATTGGGGCTTTCGAATGTCGGAGATTCCTCCCCAGTCACCATAATTTTAATATTCTGGAGAAGGCAAGCTAAATAATAAAAACCAAAATTTGGAACAACCCATCCGTCTCTTAAAGGCGGGAGTGTCATATATTTAGACGCCCGACGAGGAGATTTCCAACCCCATAAAAATCGATCAGCAATAGATTGCAACTTCGTCAATTGTACTCGTGGCAGCTCCAGCGGTACAGTACGAAAATAATAAAGTACCTTAGGCAAAATAGACATCTTTAAAACATTACGTCGCCCCACTAGTGATAAATGAAGATATTCAAGCTTTTCCAACTGACGTTTAACTGATTGTAATATATCAGACCAATTAACCGTAACTAACTCTTGGAGCGACAACCTAATTTTGATACCTAGATATTTAGCCTCCTGGGTAACACGTGGGTCGTTAAGGCATAGCCCGGCTGTACATACTACTTGGGTTTTGGTAATGTTCAATTTATACCCAGACACTCTGCCAAATTCTTGTGTTATATTTTCGATTTCACATAAGGCCTGTTCAGGATCAGATGTAATGACCGCAATATCGTCAGCATAAGCTAACACACGTACATAGCTATCACCCACAGCCATTGATTGTATGTGCTGAGAGGCCGCTAGCATCTGCAACAGTGGTTCGATATAAATGGCAAACAATAACGGCGAGCATGGGCATCCCTGCCGTGTACCTCGGGTGATATTGAAAAATGATGACTCCTGCCCCATCAGACAGATCTAAGCCCTTGGTCGTTTATACATAGTTTATAGAGCAGATACAAATTGGGGTCCAAACCCCATTTTACCCATAATCGCCCATAAAACTGCCCACGCCACACGATCAAATGCTTTTTCAGCGTCTAAAAACACCAAACTAACATTTTTGTGAAGTGCAGATGCATAATCCAAAATAGCAATCACACGATGTAGATGATTAACTGTGCTTCTGCCTGGAAGAAAACCATGCTGATGTTGAGACACCAATGATGGTACGGCTTGAATTAAAGGGCCAGCAAGAATTTTGGAATATATCTTAGCATCGACGTTGATTAGAGAAATGGGTCTGTAAGACCCCGGAAAATGTGGGGGCTTATCTTTCTTTTTGAAGACCACTATACTCGCATCATCCCACGAAGGAGGGGGGTTGCCAGTTTGAGCAGCGATCAACGTAGCCAGCATATCGTCTTTGATAATAGAAAATAACAAGCGATATACCTCGAGAGGCAGTTTATCCGGACCAGCAGCTTTCCCAAGTTCAAGATCCTTAAGTGCCGTCTTGAGCTCTAGCATCGTTATTGGTGTTTCTAGTTCCTCTCTAATAGTAGACTCCACTGTGGATACATCAAATCTAGCCACAAATTGCTCAATCTGATCATGAGGAAGATGTTCTTGAGTATACAACTCAGTATAGTACTTTTGGAAAACCTGCAGTATACCATCCATCGACTCAACCAAGTCACCCCAATGGTTCTATAGGGCCGCTATATATTGTAGTGTCTGTCACCCACAAAGGTTTTGGGCTAAACATCTTCCAACAGCCTCACCATACTCATATCTCTCCGCTCGATGAGCTTGATATTGACATGCTATATCACGACTCCAGGCACCATTAATCTTTGCCTTAAGACCTACAACCTTAGTCTGTGTCAAATCACTATCGCGATGTGCTCTAATATCCGAGATAAGTTGCTGTTCTGCATTTTTTAAATCAACCAACAATTTATCCATTTCAATTTTCTGTTTCCGCTGTTGAAACCATCCATAACTACAAGTTTCACCCCGCAACCCTGCCTTGAAGCTGTCCCATACCATCGCCTGGGATGCTGTACCTCTATTACAATCAAGAAATTACTGAGCCCATACTTGAACATGGCGTACATATTCTTCATCAAATAGTAATTTCTTATTAAAAGAAAATTATCGCTGTACCCGCTGTATCTTAAGAGGAGGCAAATCTAAAACGACAGGGCCATGATCCAATGTAATTCGTGGCATTACCTGCATACGAGCACCACTCATGAAAGACCTAGGTAAAAAAATATAATCTAGCCGAACCAGCTTTTTATGCGAGGAAGAAAAAAAAGTATACCCGGGGTTGCCTGGGTTAGCCAATGGCCAACCATCCACTAAACCATGCTGGGGCAATAATTGCAGCAATGCTCTAAAAACATGCGGCTTACGGCCACCATAGCTAGTAAACTGGGGCTCCCAAGTAAAAGACTCCCCATGTATGTTAAAATCCCCCAGTAATAATAAGGGGGTACCCCACAATGGCAACTCAACATTCAAGAATTCAAGAGTCTCAGTTTCGTCCAAGTTCGAGCCATGTACCGAACATATTGTAACAGTGACCCCCCCAATGATACACTCCACAATTGCCGAACGCCCTAAACTATCAGCTTTGGTTTTACCCGTAGTGGTGATTATTTGCCGCCCCAGGATAGCAACCCCACGATTCATAGTAGTCTGCCATGATTTTTTTTTTTTTTTTTTTAACATCATTTTTATTGCATCACCAATATAATTGTACAGACATGACAATCAAAATTATAATTATTCTGTGTACAAGAAATAGCATTGTTCACTGTGTTCTTGTCCGGGAGGTCCGCCCCTTCCTCGGGTACGGTTAGCCTCTGTCCATGAGTATTTCTCGTACCATCTTACAATGTCCGACACAAGTGGTACTTAGGTATTGCTGGGTTGCTTTTTTGGTTTTCACCCCTCCCCCGCCCCATAATTTCGTTCCCCCAACAGCCCGCCAATTCCAGCTTCCTTCCCTCCCTCTCCCGTGGTCGGGCTGCGCTGATTCATCGTTGTAAGAACGTCTGTTGTGATGCAGGGAGTACATACATTCGCTAAGGTGTGCCCCCTGGTATGATGACAGAGTCTGCTACATCCAGCTCCTCCTCGCCCTCCTGCTCCTCATCATCTATGTCACGGAGCGCCTGCACCATCATTTCCCACGCAGTTGCCCTCTCCAGAGCCTTCTCGTCATTTGTCCTCCAGGCCATCTGGTACCTCAAGGTGCTTTCACACGCTTCCCACCTCAGGCATTCCCCATACCATCTCTTATACGCGGGCCCCACTCTCGATTTCCAATTCCTCGTTATCTCCCGCTTAGCTAGAATGAGCCCCAAGTCTATAAATTTGCTGGTAGTCTTGTTTCTAGGCGTGTGCGGGAACCAATGGAGGATGCCCACCGCTTTTGTGTATTGGATGTCTGTTGCACTGTTGAGGGCTCGCCCCACTTCCTGCCAGTAGTCTCCCAGAGAGGGGCAATCCCATAACATGTGACCTAGGTCCGCCCCAACCGTATTGCACCTGGGGCAAGCAGCGTTTTCTATCCCAAAGTATTGTTGTATTTTCCCCGGTGTGAGGTATGCCCTGTGAATGATGTAGAAGTGGATTAACTGAAA
The DNA here is from genome assembly GCF_964263255.1 of Lissotriton vulgaris. Classification (NCBI taxonomy): domain Eukaryota; kingdom Metazoa; phylum Chordata; class Amphibia; order Caudata; family Salamandridae; genus Lissotriton; species Lissotriton vulgaris. The sequence goes on along the minus strand of NC_141695.1, from coordinate 1,655,498,442 downwards.
CCTGGCATTTCTCGAGCTCTTCCGTGCCCGCCTCAGTAGCTGGCCCCAGGTCGTGTCAGGGATCTCTAATTGGAGGTCCAGCTCCCACTTGGCCTTCAGAGCCGTCAGAGGTTGTAAGGCCTCCCTCTGTATCCTGGAGTACAAGCAGGTGACAGCCTTAAAGGTCCCCGCAGCCATCATCGTGTATTGACATGCCATGGAGGTGCCAGGCTCCTGCAATCCTTCCCCCCAGTGAGCCTGCATAGCGCCCGTGACCGCTGCGTGCAACAAGTAGTCGCCCCTCGGTAGGTCTAACCGCTCCTGCATTTCCTGAAACGGCAGTAGTACCCCATCCTCATACAGATCACCCAACATATGTATCCCCGCCTCCTCCCAACCCAACAAGCGCGACCAGTCTCCTCCATGTGGGAGGGCCGTTACCATTCCCAACGGGATTTCAGGGGCATACATAAGGCGGACTCCCGCCCGCTTACGGGCCCGGTTCCAGCAGAGCCGGAATGTCTGCTCCTCGACCGTCAAATCTCCTAGCCGGAGTTTCTGGTGCAACGTGATGTACGCCAGCACATGTCACGGGGTGCCTTCTACTCTCGCGTCCTCAGGGCCTCTATACACTTTCGCGACCTCCTGAGTAAAAATCTGCAGCTGCGCGGCCAGATAATATCCCTCAAAATCAGGTACCGCCAACCCTCCTTCGTCCTTGGGGCGCAGCAGAGTGTCGAGCGCTATGCGCCTCCGTCCCGAGCCCCATAGGAACGCTATGACCAGAGATCTCAGGCGCTTGAAAATAGAACTCGGGACCCACACCGGGAGCGTCCTAAAATAATACAATAGCCTGGGCAGGGCCACCATCTTGAGCAGGGAGATCCTACCAGCCAGGGATAGCGGCAGGGTAGACCAGAAGTCCATGTTCCCCCGCAGGGTAGTAATACAGCGGGTGATGTTACCTTCCAGCAAATCAGCCGGGGTATGATAGACATAGACTCCCAGATAATGCAGACAGCGCGGTTCCCACCGGAGTTCTTGCGCGGTGAGTGGACACGGTTCTCCTGACCTCAGGGGGAATAAGCAGGATTTAGGCCAGTTGACCCCCAGGCCTGATAGCCGGCCGAACCGCCCCAGTAACCGCCGTGCCCCCTCTAGCTCGGGGCCCGCGTCAGCTAAAAACATCAGCAGATCATCTGCGTATAAAGAAATGTAATGCGGCCTGCCCCTAAATGATAAACCGGCGTAGTGGCGGCCCAGCCTGGCATCCACAGCGAAGGGTTCCATCGCCAGTGCAAACAGGAGCGGAGATAGGGAACACCCCTGTCTGGTGCCACGTCTGACCGGGTATTGCCTCGAGATCAGAGCGCCCACTCGGACTCTCACTACCGCATCAGTATACAGGACCTTGGTCCAGTTTATGTATCCGTCCCCCAGCCCGAAGCGTCGCATCACCTCATACAAGTACCCCCATTCAAGGCTGTCGAAGGCCTTCTCTATGTCAATAGAAAGGACAAATGGAGAGACGGCGCCCGGCCAATCCGCCCCCATCAGTCTCGTAAGTCTGCGGATATTGTGGGTGGTGTTGCGCGTCGGGATAAAACCGCATTGGTCCTTATGAACAAGGCTAGTCATATGCCCCAGCAGTCTGTTGGCAAGAATCTTACTCAGGATCTTGTAGTCCGTCGTCAACATGGACAACGGACGGTACGAGGATAAAGCCGCTCCTTCCCTGCCCGGTTTCAACAGCGGGATCATGAGGGCTTCACACATGGAGCCCGGGAGCCGACCCCTCGATTGCGCTTCATTATAGACCTCTCGCAGCCGGGGAGCAAGGCACTCCAGATATTTACTATAAAACTCTATCGGGAGTCCGTCGAGTCCCGGGGTCTTATTTCTAGCCATTTGTTTCACTGCACACCCTATCTCTCCGAGCATAATGGGCCGACCCAGCTCCTCTGCCTCCGAATCTTCCACCCTCGGCAGTCGTAAGCCGTCCAAGAACTCTCCTAGCTCATCTGTCCCCCCTGTTCCACCACTCTCATAGAGACCCTCATAATAAGTCCGAAACTTATTCAGGATCCCGGGTTGGGTGTGGCAGGGTTCCTCCCCTGTCTCTTGGATCATCATGATCGGCATACCCCTCCTGACTGGGTTAGCGAGCCACGCCAACATAGACCCCGCCTTATTGCCTTCCGCGTGCGCCCTCGTCACGTACGCCTTGTGATCAAAGCTGCGCAGCCGTTCCAGTTCCACAGCTAGCCCCTCCCTGGCCCCACTAAGCCCTTCCTGTAACTCAGGGTGATTTGGGCGACCCTTCTCCAGTTCTCTCAACCGCGTCTCAGCCTTATCCAAGTCATCCAACAAAGTCTTGCGAGCCCCAGCCGTGTGACCAATACAGTGTCCCCGCACCACCACCTTAAACGCATCCCACTCTATCGCCCTCGTGGAGGCCGAGCCGTTATTCTCCCCAAAGTAGCACTCAATGCGTTCTCCCAGGGCCTCCCTGAACAACAAGTCATCCAGGGTGTCGGGTTGCAGGCGCCATGTTGGCACGCAGTTAGCAGTCACCATCCAGTTCAGGGACAGCAACAGAGGGTTGTGGTCCGATATCGTTCGAGCCAAATATTCCGCCCCTCCCACCGCAGAAAGTACGCATGATGAACACAGAAACGCGTCCAGCCTGACGTGTAGATCATGCAGGTGCGAGTGAAAGGAGTAGTCCCTAGTAGTGGGGTGTAACGCCCTCCATGCATTCGTGAGGGCCCAGCTCTCCTGCCACTCCAACCTACGCTTGGCTACTCTATGCACTGGGGACGCGCTCAGTGGGGGATGGGACCTATCCAATATCACATCCTCGACCGAGTTGAAATCCCCCCCCAGGAGTACCGGCCCTGCCAAATAACCCGCCAGTTTACCCGAGATTGTAGACAAAAATGCGGGCAGATCCACATTGGGAGCGTACACACTGCAGAGAGACACCACCCTGCCTTTCAGCCTCCCCTCCACTGCCACATACCTGCCCTCAGGGTCCACCAATGTTTTTGTAACCTGGAAGGGAACCCCCGCCCGTATCCAAATCAGTGCCCCCCTCGCAAAAGCTGAGAACGTCGTGTTAAACAGCTGCCCCCTCCAACGCCTCTGCAGTGCAATCCCTTCTTGCTTATTAAGATGCGTTTCTTGCAGGAACGCTATGTGAACCCCCCTACGCTTGAGGTATGCCTGAACTTTATGCCTGCGTGTCATGGACTGCATACCCCGCACATTCCAGGACACACATTTCAACGCCCCGGTACTAGCCATTCCCCTTCACACAAACAGATCGAACAATATAGCTCATTGACCTCGCTCGCTCCGCGACCACGGACCAACCCACCCTCCCTCTCCAAACAGGAAGCCAAACCCCCCCAACAACAACTACCTCCCGAGCAACCCCAACTGCTCTCAACTCCCACCCCCCCAGGACAGGCCCCCCCGCAACTGGAAGTACCCCCATCCAAACCAACACTCCCAACCACCCCTCAAAGAAAGGCAGTAATGGTCGCAGTCTCCACTGCGATGACCTTAAGGGCCAGTAGGGCGTGGTACGATGCGAAAGGTTCGTGAAAGCAAATCAACCCCGCGCACTCCACCCCACAATCCCCACATCATAGCGCCCCGAAACCTCAAGTAACAGTGTTCCACTGCCACGGGCCCAGCGCCCCGGTGTCCAACCAGCGAGTCCACTCCACTAGTCCAGATCAACACGCCTCAAGTATCTCCTCCGAGGTCTGCGGCGTCACGATAGGGCCCCTGGCTCCACCATATTCCGAGAGTCCCGTCTCCGAGCCCGTGCCCGGGCCCTCTGAGTCCGTGCCCTTCCCGGACTGACTTCTGGTAGTTTTGGATAAGTCCGCCACTGCCTGTAGGGCCGCCTGTCTCTCCGTCTCCGTCTGTGACACCGAAGGTCTGCCGGTCCTCCTGCGGTTCTTCCTGATCCGTTGAGATTTCCTGATCGGCTGTGCCACCTTAGCCTCCTCCTCCCTGGCCTTGGCACCATCCGTTCCCGCTTTATAAGTGTCCCACCAGGCCCAGGCGTCCGCCGAGGACGTGAAGAAGAGTGTCTGTTCATCTATCACCACTCTCAGCTTCGCTGGGAACAACAGGGAGTACTTGATGCCTTCATCACGGAGCTCCCGCTTAAGGGACAGGAAGTTCGCCCTGAGCCTCTGCGTCTCAAACGTATAGTCCGGGAACATAGTGACCCTGTTGTTGTCCACTTGAAAGGGCCCTGCTTCTCTCGCCCTTTGCAAAAGCCAGTCTCTGTCCCGGTAATGGAGCAACTTGAATACCACTGGGCGAGGCGGGAGGCCCGGGGCCGGCGGGCGCGCCGGAACCCTATGCGCTCGCTCAAGGGAGAAGAAGGGGGACAGTCCCTCCGGTGCCACCTCCGTTCGCAACCAATTATCGAGATAGCCCACCATATCGTCGCCTTCGATTTTTTCCGGCAGGCCTACTAGGCGTACGTTGTTGCGCCTATTCCGGTTTTCCGCGTCCTCGGCCCTCCGTTCCAGCACCTTCAGACGATCCATCACCTCCGTCATCTGCGCCTTCATCGCTGCATGGCTCGGGGCCAATTCCTGGACCGTGATCTCCACGGATTTCACTCTGTCCTTGAGCTTATCGTGGTCAGCTTTTAGGAGGCCCAAGCCCGTCGCCACCTGGGCTATATCCTGCTGCAAGGCGTCCCTTGTGGTGGCGATGGCCTCCAGGATATGGTCCTGCATCCTTTGTAGCGCCGACTGGTCTCGATCTGCTCCTTCCGCGGCTTCTGTATCGGTCGCACCATCTCCCTTCCCTTTCGGCTTCCCCATCTGGGCCGGCACGAGCGGTGGCCTCCAAGGCTGTCTCTGCCCCCGCTCCGCACGTCGCCGGGCTTCGCCCTCAGGAAGGTCTCCTTGCAGCAGTAGCGGAAAAGGCCCGCCGCGTTCCGTGCCTGGGGCACTGCTCTAGTCTCCGGATACAAGGCTGCCTCTAGGGAGCAGGGTGCTCGATCGGCCGCTAATCCGGCTGGCGCCAGTCGTGCTCAGTGGCCTGGGGCCATCGTCACTGGGTCGTCGCCGTGCCGTCGCCGCCACTATCAAGGGTTCGGATCCCAACCACCGCCGGTGGCGCGCTAGAAGTCCAATCCAACACCCCAAGAGGGGCGCGATGCAGCCGTCAACACCTCCTATCTGTGGAAGTAGCAGCCCTTAATGTGACTCCGGGCCAGCGCCTTCGTTGTCTCTGTGCCTCATGCCACCGCCGCCATTTTAGGTCGAGGTCTTCGCGCCTGGGTGCAGCTTTCAAAGTCAGATATCGGGCTTGGAATGGCCCCGAGTCGTCTGCCGTCGGCGCCGGACCCTCCGTGGTACCGTCCAGTGTCGGATTATACCGATTTCATCGGGGTACGATCAAAAATTCAGGATATTTTCCGGGATCGGGCGCGGAGCTCCGAGCTCACACTGCCTATTTCCTCGGCATCCAAGCCACGCCCCTACCAGTAGTCTGCCATGATGCAACAAATAATGTATAGCCCAGTTCACTTAATATCTTCAGATTCCCCCTTGACACATGGGTTTCCTGAAGGCATATATTGTCAGGGTTAATTAATCGCACTTCCCGCATCACACGTTTACGTTTGACAGCGTTGTTCAATCCACACACATTAAATGAGCATATGCGTAAACTATTACTAGCCATTTACCCCACGCTGAACCTTAAGTTGACAAAAGCCATTAATACATAATATAAAAAATAAGCCTGCTCCAACAATCTTACAACATATGCTTTGAACTGACGTTTTTCCCTTTAGACCCTTTACACCCTTACCCCAAAAGCTACCCCCCTACACCCTGTGACCCCTCCCCAAAAACCCTACCCCTTCCCACACATCCCCACCCCCCACCCGAGTGACCCTCCCAAACAGCTAAGGCAATGGGGCCTATCGCCCTGAGATGAGTGTGAGAGATCCTCTTTGTGTGAGAGATCCTCTTTATTTGGACATCCCCGTATCTGATCAATATAACTTCATATAACTTTTAAAGATGAGAAAAAAGAAAAAACAAGCCATAATCATAAAGTTGCTCTATGTGCATATTCCTAAATAAATACGCATATATACTCATCTTGTGCATCATCATGTATGGTTTCATCATCCTATCATCCTATCAACTCAGAGAATTAAGGTATTCCTTAGCTGAGGTCTCAGAGGTAAAAAAGCGATTCTGTCCCTTATACACAGTTTTAGGTCTCGCGACCAATCGATGCGCGCAAGCGCATCGAGCGGAGCGAGAATTCATGTCGGCAAAACACAAGTCAAACCAAGGGCTTTCAGCCCCGCGGTTTTCTTGCAGTTCACGTGTACATGCACGCGCATCGCATGCAAGCCCAGCCTCTCGCATTCCCAGGCTCTCCCGCCCCCATCCGGCATCAGGCACTTCTCCCACACCTCATGGACATCTGCTCAGCACGCGCATCGCATGCAAGCCCAGCCTCTCGCATTCCCAGGCTCTCCCGCCCCCATCCGGCATCAGGCTTCTCCTCCCCTAGCAGCACTCCTCCCACACCAGCAACTCCCCCCTCCCACACCAGCACCTCCCCTCTCTCTCCCCGCAAACACAGCCTTGCCCTAGCAGCACTCCTCCCACACCAGCACCTCCCCCCTCCCACACCAGCACCTCCCCTCTCTCTCCCCGAAACACAGCCTTGCCCTAGCAGCACTCCTCCCACACCAGCACCTCCCCCTCCTACACCAGCACCTCCCCTCTCTCTCCCCGCAAACACCTTTGCATGGTTTCTGATGGTGACCAGCCTTTCTCGTCCACTTATCACAAGCCTTGTAAAATACACTCCCGAAGCCTGTCTCTGACCTGACCGTGTACGGACAGCCCTTCTCAGATGCAGGGCCTCGGTTTCGTGATGTGGTTGTTGTAAACCTACACGTCCTGCGTGTGGTTCGTTTGTGAACAGTTGTTGCCGACATGTCTGTCCGCTCCTAGGCCTGACTTGTTTCTTTTTACTTTAAAACTACTTTTTCCAATTTCAACTGTCTCGGAGTTCCCTTGTTTCTCAGAGCATGGTATTATCTTCTTATTTCTATCACGTCCATCGCTAAAAATGGCCTTCAGCTGAAGGTGTGGCAGAGCCTATTCTTTTAAGAAGCAGAGATCCGCCACGTGTTTTTCTTTACGAGCCTTGGTGGCGTCCCCTCAGTAAACACACTGGGTTGGTTCGCCATTGCTGTGACGTCAGGGCTTCGAATAGTTGGGTTACGTAAGGCGTACCGTGGATCGCAACGACGTACAGGCAGGCAACAACGCGCCAACAAAAGCGAGGAAGGCTTACAGGAAACATCCTCTGCAGCGGGGCTTATCTCGACTGGGACAGTAATTCAAAGTGAAATGTTATTACTGTTTTGGCTTCTTTCTGCGCCAGCAGGCGGAAAAAAAGACAATGGGAAACACCCGAGCCGGCAGAGTCAGCACTCCAGATTGTCAGAATCCACAGAAAGCACGTGCGCCCCACAAATAGGCCATCAGCTCCACCGCATGCCTTCAACCCTAGTTATATTTAATTAGCAGCAGCAGCATTTCTCCTGCGCCAGGCCACATCAAAGGCTCTGTGCCACTTTCACCCACACAGCAACACTTACAGACATGCAACGCCACTCACACCCACGCAAGCCCACTATCATCCACGCAACATCACACTCACCCACGCAACGCCACTCACTCACTCACGCAAAGCCACTCACACCCACGCAGTGCCACTTTCACACACACAGCACCACTTTCACACACACAGCACCACTTTCAGTCACACAGCACCACTTTCAGACACGCAACGCCACTCACACCCACACAAGCCCACTATCATCCACGCAACACCACACTCACCCACGCAACGCCACTCACTCACTCACGCAAAGCCACTCACACCCACGCAGTGCCACTTTCACACACACAGCACCACTTTCACACATACAGCACCACTTTCAGACACGCAACGCCACTCACACCCACGCAAGCCCACTATCACCCACGCAATGCCACACTCACCCAAGCAACGCCACTCACCCAAGCAACACCACTCACTCACACACGCAACACAACTCACCCACGCAACGCCACTCATCCACGCAACGCCACTCATCCACGCAACCCCACTCATCCACGCAACGCCACTCATTCACGCAACGCCACTCATTCATGCAACGCCACTCATCCACGCAACGCCACTCATCCACCCAACGCCACTCATCCACGCAATGCCACTCATCCACGCAAAGCCACTCATCCACGCAACGCCACTAAGACACGCAACGCCACTCACACATGCAACGCCACTCACACATGCAACGCCACTCACACATGCCACGCCACTCAGCCACGCCGCTCACCCACGCCACGCCGCTCACCCACGCCACGCCGCTCACCCACGCAACGCCGCTCACCCACGCAACGCCGCTCACACACGCAACGCCACTCACACATGCAACGCCACTTACACACACAACGCCACTCACACACGCAACGCCACTCACACACGCAACGCCACTCACACACACGCAACGCCACTCACACACATGCAACGCCACTCACACACACGTAACGCCACTCACACACGCAACGCCACTCACACACACGCAACGCCACACACGCAACGCCACTCACACACGCAACGCCACTCACACACACGCAACGCCACTCACACACATGCAACGCCACTCACACACACGTAACGCCACTCACACACGCAACGCCACTCACACACACGCAACGCCACTCACACACACGCAACGCCACTCACCCACGCAACGCCACTCACCCACGCAACGCCACTCACCCACGCCACGCCACTCACCCACGCAACGCCACTCTCACACGCAACGCCACTCACACACGCAACGCCACTCACACACGCAACACCACTCACACACGCAACGCCACTCACCCACGCAACGCCACTCACACCCACGCAACGCCACTCACTCAAAGCCACTCACACACACGCAGTGCCACTTTCACCCACACTGTGCAGTGCACAATAGGTCTCGCACTAGGAAAGTTGGAGCTATTGGTTTTGTAAATGACAAAGCCCTTTATGTTTTTAAAATGAAAACAAAAATAAAAGGCATTGTTATTTGCAATTGTAATAGCTCCAACTTTCCTACTGCGAGACCTATTGGCAACGCCAGTGCTTGTTAAGGTAGCAGGCTGTAAACGAAAAACCTGTAGACCCTTGGATTGAAATGGAGCGATAAGTTGGCGTAATCGCCACCGATTTTCTACCGTGGAGTGGCAATAGTCGGGACGTACGAAAAATTCCACCCCCTTTCCCGATCTCTTTTTATCCGGTCTTGCCAAGTCATGCAGTATTTGTCTTGCCAAAAAATTATTTTACGAAATCAGTATAGCACGTGGATGTTGAGGTGCTTGCCCGGCTCAAGCTGGTCGCTGACAAAATGGAAATCGGTGAGCCCGTTGGATTTCCTGGGCCCAGTTCCAATCTTTAACCTCTGAAAAGGCTTCTTCAAAAAGCTCGACTACAAATTTGCGAGTATCCTGTCCCTCACTCCCTTCAGTGACCCCCAGAATACGCAGGTTATTGCGATGCAGTCGATTCTCCATATAGGCAAGCTTGCTATGTACATCATCTTTATGTGCCTTAATATCAGCAATTTCAACCTTGTGATTTGCCACTTGATCTTCTAATGTAGAAATGTGACCCTCAGCCTCTATCATTCTATCTGTAAAATCATTACAAGATTTTGCCAAGCGTCGAACATTGTTCTGTAATTTCCGACATGCAGTATGGGTTTTTAGATGTTCAGCCCTAGCCTCTAGTCGATGTTCCGAGATGGCTTTAAAGATCTCCTCAAGCGAGACTTGACTAGTGGCACCCAGATCTCCACTAGCCTGCTCAGACAAGTCCAGGTGCCCAAACATAGGGTCGGGCTCTGACATAGTACAGTCAGGAATTGAAGCAGCCCTCTGTTGTCGAATAGTAGCATTTCCACCAGCCAACTCACTCCGATTGCTCTCACTCTGCTCACTTTGCTGGCAGATCCTCCCAGTCGGTGTAGTCTCCTCTGTAGTCTCTTCATGGATTGACAAATCTTCCTCATCTTCCAGATCCCCATCAAGATCTGTTCCATCAGATTGCTCAGAGAGGGAATAGAATTCGCTATCCTTACTGCTCGCAGGGTCAGTAGCTTCTTCCCCAGCAACAAAAGTCGGGGTAGCTACACTACATTCATTCCCGAGATGCTCATCAGTAAGTCCGACAAGAGTTTGCACTGGTACTATTGGGGAGTGTTGTATTAAAATGGGGGAAACTACCAGCTGTTCCAGAGCGTCCACCAGCGTAGAATCCCCATCAGTATCGGCAGGGTCAGGATCAGCAGGTCTCGCTATGGGAGTCATACCCCTTTTCCCTAAAGGAATTTGGAACATTTGTGGAATCCTGGGAGTAGCCAGTTTATCAATCTCAGGTTCCTTCATGTTGTCCTCTACCCTGTTGTCCTGTTTACTTCTACCGGTTTGGGTTAACTTTGCGGCAAGCGCGGCACGGGTCCCAACCTGGCTCTCTCCAACCGCTCTGGTTTTCCCACCACGGGCTGTTTTTGGACCCATATCCAAGTAGTCAAAATATAAGAGCAGTATATAAACAGTCAAGGCGATATTTGCTTAATGAACTGGTTTGCGTTTGTTAGGGGGTTCCTTAACGTGAAAAAATAGCTAGCTGGCCTCTGCAGAGGTTTCCACTATACACAAGCTCCCAAAAATCCACATTCTCGCAATTAAGGAACATTGTCTAAACAAAATGTCGAATAATAGAAAATAGAAAATAGTGAATCAGTCTGTAACATCCCATAAATGTCTTACTTCACAAAATGTCTTACTTGACATGTCTGCCTTGCCACTTTTTGTCCATGAAACAAATCACCACGCATAGCAATTTTCTTTAACTTCTTCCGTTTATTCTCGATAATTCACGCTCCCCAGCTACAGAGTAAGAAAGTAGCTCCAAAGCTTACAAAGCGACCACACACCGCTGTTCCCTCAGCGTGGTCCGCCCACTGCTGCACTGCGGCGTCTCCTGCCGCTGAGAGCCGCGCTGGAAAATGCACTGGAAAACCAGGGAAGCGACGCCAGCACCAAGCCGCGAATCCTCGCTAATTACGTCCCCCCCAGTAGACATTAGAGGGTCACCAAACAATCAGCACCACGTAGGATCCACAAAGACGCGACCAGAAGCGTGCAGAACCCCAGGTAAGCGATATCGCCGGAGTGTCCAGAACGGAGCCTCTCACACATACGTCCGACTAGCAGACGCCATCTTGCCTCCCAGACCTGCTTTCAGGTGCAATGTTTTGCCAGAAGAAACCGTTTGAAATATCTAATGTCTTTTTGTATTTTTTACGCACAATGTTATTCATCAGAGCTGCACTGTGTGCATTTTGTACTGAAAAGGTTTTGCAACAGGAATTTAAATGTCTGTATTCCAAAACTAGACGATAAATATTGACTGGTTTGGAGACAGTAAACAAAGGATTGTTCATGGAGGAGGTGCATGTTTCAATCACCCCTTGGTATTCAAGTTGATCTAGGATCTCCCTGACCTGTTTTTTAGATTATTGTTTAACTGGATACTGCTTCTGGGCAGTTGGTTGATTTTTTAACTGGATCTTATGGTGAGGAGAATCCTTATCCCATCCCACATGATTTTTATATAATGCTGGTGCCTGGGCCACAGCCCATTTTCTGGCATAAGTGTATTTTTTTGTGAATAGGAATATGATTTGAGAAGGCTGGCATAATGATCTCTTCACCATGTGGGCACTCCCTGACAAATTCAGGTGGCCAGTCTTTTTCAGCAGAAGAATGGCATAACCCTTAGATAGTTTTTCACAAAAGAGTGCTTTTATTTTCCTAGTTATGTCCCCCTCTATTCGGAGTGTGACTTCATATAACTTATGTGGTGAACCAACCCTGGTATCCGCAGTTTCAACCTGAATGCATTCATTCAGGACCACTGTCTCCAGATGAGCCTTCAGGATCTTATGAGCTATGGTAACCTCTGCAGCGCTGTCCAGCATTGTCTGGGCCAACTCCCCGTTCTTGAGTTGTGTCCTCAAGATCCTCGGCATGTCTCATTCTAAGACTTGCTACCTTCTTTTTTGTGAATTGAGTTTTCCTATTTTTCGGATCGCTTTGATCGTCTTTGGACTTCACTCGTTCTTCCTTGTGTTCTGATCGGCCTCTTCTTTTGGATTTCTGCAAGGAAGTCTGAAAGGTACGAGAGGAAATTGTATCAGTATCTTGATATTTATCAGGTTTTCTTAAATTATCCTTATTTCTGAGGTTATACCTTTTTTCAGAGGGCTCCTTTTGAGGAGACCTACCTCTGGATTGAGAACGCTTCTCTTTAGGAAGTGTCTGTCTAGTATTTTCCCACTTCTTTTTAGGAGTAGTGAGTGTGTTTTTGATAAACTTTTTCAGGATTTTCTGTTAATTCAGGCTTTACTGGTTTCCCTCCCAAACTATCTCTTCCTAGTTCTTCATAGGATTTTTCTATTATGCTGGCCAGTTCAAATGGTTTCTCAGTTACATCAGTTATTTTAGTTGTTGGTGGATTGCCATGGATGCTGCTTCACCTTTAATATTAGATAGTATTATAGCTGAGACCTGTTTGAAATCTTTCAGTAATTTCATACCAAGATTTAAAGCAGGCTCTGCCCCGTATTCATTTTGGATCTGTTTCAGGATGTCTGGTATTACCGCCATGGACAGAAAACTATGTGTTTTTGTGTAGATAGCAGCAAAGACTGTACCCCAAGTGTCACAGTCCTCCAGGTGTGGTGCAATCCCCATTGGTAAACAGATTGTTAGAATCCTGTGTTTCTCATGAGGTGTACTATCGGAAAATACTGCCTCGATCGGAGTAATTTTTTGAGTTAACCAGAATTGAATTTGTTCCCTTTTTGTGGGCAATTTACCGATGAATGATTGTATAGTCTTTGGTATAATTTTGTTTGTGTTCCCCTGATGAGGGGTGTGCTGTGGAATTCCTATTGCAGGTTGGACTGTTAGAGTCTGCATAACATATTGTACCAATTGTCTATGGATTTTAAATAATTGTTTTAGCTGAGCTAATAGTTCTGGACCTGTCATTTGTTCAATGGCAGGATGTGGTGTATAGCTGGCTAGTACCGGCCATGCTGCTCCTGGTCTACCTAATGGACTGAGCCTGGTAATGTGATTTTGATGTTGTAGGGCGCCTTTAAACCAGAGCTGATGCTCTTGGTAAGTTAGTGGTATTTCAATGTCCTCGAAAGGAACGTATTCCGCTGAATGTTCCTCTATCGTATAGAAGTGGAACACATGTGTTGTTGATTTGCTTGTGGAAAGATAATCCATGAATAAAATACCTCTGTCTGCCGATATTCATGTGCCTCAATAACGAAAATTACCATACCACCTCTTGCTGATAGGCCATTTTCTATGAGCTTTATAGCTATTGTTTTCCTTACATTTTCTGGGATGTTTATAGCATCCGCATCGTCATGTCGGAAACCTGTAGTGTCAAAATCTGGTTGGTATGCATTTACTGCAGTTCTGACATTTTGTTAAAAAGTTTTGCACAACAAGTTTCAAGGAAATAAAGATAAGGTGCACAATATTTTGGAACACTGTATCCTTCAACGTTGAACAAACTAAAAACTAATAAATAGGATTTTTCGTTCTACTCAGTTATGGCGGATATTTTATCCTTTTAACCCAATCCTGACGTCTGACGCTCTGCCCTGAGTCCCACCCTGTTCAACCTGTACATGGCACCATTGGCAGAGGTGGTCCAATCGTTCGGCGTAGAGCTTGTCTCTTACGCCGACGATACGCAACTCCTGATCTCCCTGTCTCAAGCCCCTTCCTCCGAGGCCGACAATTTTAAATCTTGCATGTGCAAGCTTGCTGCCTGGATGACCGAACACTGCCTCAAGTTAAATGGCACAAAAACTGAGGTACTCATAATAGGAGGGAAAGACACAAAATGGACTAAAGACTGGTGGCCTACCTGTCTGGGACCCTTACCTACTCCCAGTCAGGAAGCTAAGAACTTGGGTGTCTGGATAGACAACAAGCTCTCCTATGACAGCCATGTCAAAAAAACAGTAGGTAAGTGCTTTGGAGTCATGAAAACCCTTAATCGCACCCTGGACTTGCTTCCTTTGAACTCCAGACGCACCATGACTCAGGCACTCATTACCTCCCGAATAGACTATGGCAACGTACTACTGCTGGGCACTTCTGAAAAAAACATCAGGAAATTACAAGTATTGCAAAACTCAGCTGCTCACCTAGTGTTAAGACTCCCCCGCAGAGCCCCTTCCAGACCTTCCCTGGCCACCCTCCACTGGCTGCCTGTCGGGAATAGGATACTATTCAAAGCACTCCTCTGGTGCCACAGGATTATTAATCAAAAAGCCCCCTCCTATATGTCTAATCTAGCCTTACTGTACGAGCCCAACAGATCCCTTCGTTCCAAGGGAATGGGTCTGCTTAAAACCTCGCTCCCTAAAAAAGCGAGAATGGGAGGCAGGTCCTTCCGCACGCTTGCAGCTAAGAAATGGAATACCCTCCCCTTGAAAATTACACAAGAAAAAAATGAGGCCTCCTTCAGAAAATTGCTGAAGACATATCTCTTCACTTTTTAGCGGACTGTTTCTCTGTCTCTTCCATCCCTTAACTCTCTCTCCACAGCGCGGGGACACGCCGGGAGGCGTCACAGGCGCTTTACAAACCCCTTTAATAAATAATAATAATAATAACTATTGGAGTATTTTATGGGAAAAAAGGGGTCTCTGTGAAAAGCATGACTGAGTTACTCTAGTATCTAGCGTTAAATTAGTGCCTTACCAAACGTTGGGCGCCATGTAGTGTAGTTCCTATATTCCCAATAGGCTCTGCGCATTGGAATAATATATCCTATAGATTTGACGTAGGACTTATATCGACTAGGTCTCTATCGAATATATTAGACTTAAATGTGAGTGCCAGCTAGCTCAGAGGTCACTAGAAACTTTCTTGAATAAAGAAGAAGGGATTAGTTTCTGACAACTGCATAAACATGACAACTTTGTTTCCCCAAGAATAAAACTGATCTTCAGAGTCGTGGAAACAATAGATAGATATTTTACTCAATCAATCGTTCATGCTTCGTTTCATCAGAGGTGCAGAGAAATAGAGAGACGGGCGTTTTCAATAAAAGGGTTTTATTGAACAGTCTTCTTTCTCAAACAAGTAAAGTGAACTGCTACAATCGTAATACTGTTTGCAAAGTATAATGCATACAGTAAGAAGAGTATTATAAAATATTAGTGTAAAAGCATTGTATGGTTCCTAGACCATAGATAAATACATACATAAATAAAGTTAAAAGTACTCAACTGGTGCTTCTAAAATACGCCTACCCCAATGTACCTAACATAAGTCTAGTACGGGGGAAGAAGTAAGTGAGGTGTAGCATAGGTTTAGTTTTTCTTTGCCAAGAATCTAACCAAGATTTCTCTTAGGGTCTAATCAGCTCCGTACCTTGGTTTTAGAATGAAGGAGGTCTGGTATCTCTGTCTCGGACTCGATTTCCCAACACTCTGCGAGGGGAGCTTGGAAACACTGGAGCTGGATTCTCGCCGGGAGAAATGCAGCCTCTCTGTCAGTGAGTCAGATGGAGGGTCGGCTTCCTTCGGCACTTGCTGTAGCGAGCTGCGTCGGGCAAGTAGATAGTCAAGCTGCTCCGAACCACCGTGTGTTTGCTAGGGCAAGTATAGGCATATTTATACCTTGAAGGTGCCTAGTTTGACGTAAATTCGGACATAATAACGTCATCAAAGAACCCCAAGGGAATGGTAGTTCTTTGAAAACTCCATGATTTCTAGGACAAATCAATATTTAAGCAAGGGGATGTCCCTGACTGCTGAAGCCGAGTTTTCCAATAAATCGTTGTGGCTTTTTGGAACTAGTGGAAGTAGCCATGCCTGTATTTGGACTGGATGGGTTATGTCTAAATATGGGTGTGACTTCCATGTCTATATAAGGGTAATGTGAATTATACCTATATAAGGGCATGAATCGGTAAATTACGCTTGGGTCCTAAAATGCTACACAACAGTAGTGCTTCCAAAACAATTTGGTTGCATCCCCCTAGTGCCTAGGGGGATGCAACCAAATTGTTTTGGAAGCACAATATCTACGACAGTGACGCTTTTACAGGACGTAAGACGCCACCCCAGGAGCACCCTAAAAAACTCGACAGAATTAACAAAACCAACAACATATAAAACATTTAGAACTACTAACGGAACAAAGGGTTGTGTGCATGCTAACAAACATCGTTTAGAGAACTGCTGGCCGGATTATATAGTAATCTGGCTCTCAGGGGCTGACATCTTCCCTAAAATGGCTCAGATTGGAAGCACTTCACAGGAATAGTAAATGCTACCCTTTAATTGTCCAACACCTTCACCAAAATGACTTGGATTGGAGTAGGAAAGAACTAGTTACTTACCTGTACACTATGGTTCTCCAGTATTATCTTTCATAGATTCACATGCTTGTATCTTCCCCGTCGTCATGGTGGGAGTCTCCCGGTAAATAATAATCATAGCAGTAGAAGAAAAAACTGCCTGAAACCATAGAGTAGAGAAACCAGAGGGTAACCTCTCCTCCTCATTATGTGGCCCAAACTACAGCCAATCAGCAACCAGCCCCAGCCTACACCATTCCCAGCAGAGCCACCATACCTCAGATTTCCTACCGCCCAAGAGTGAGCTATACAGGAAAACAAGCGATAAAAGGCGGTCTACCTAAAGGAAACGGGGAGGCGGGCGGGCGCATGTGAATCTATGAAAGATAATACTGGAGAACCATAGTGTACAGGTAAGTAACTAGTTCTTTCTCCAGTATTCAATCTTTCATAGATTCACATGCTTGTATCAGATTAGATAGCAGTTCCTGTAGTTAGAGCGTTTCTAGGCTAGACCCCTTTCCTATCTCGGGGCTGTGTGCCATAAATTGCTTCTATTAAAAAGAACTTTTCACAATACCAAGGCATGATCAATTAAACATTGTCATTATAATTATTTGCGTAAAGAGAAAAAGCATATTATACAGTAAAAAGAAATTTGCAGAATACAATTCATAAACATGTACCTTATTTAAAGAGATTTCGCAGGACTGCTTGTCCCACTGCTGCATCTGCTTTCCATTCCGTGTCCAGACAGTAATGCTTGGTGAATGTATGAGCAGTCGACCAGGTTGCTGCTCTACATATGTCTGGAAGTGGTACTCCTGCTAGCAATGCAGAAGATGTCGCCATTTTCCGTGTATCATGGGCACGGACTTTCCTGTCGAGAGGTCTTCCTGCTTTCTCATGACAGAAGCAAATAGCGGAAGCAATCCATCTGGATATGGAGGAACGTGAAAGGGCCAGCCCTTTTCTGACCCCTGAGTAAGCAACAAACAGTTGGTTTGATTTGCGAAAGCTTTTTGTCTTTTCAATGTAGAATTTTAGGCATCTGCCAATATCCAAAGTATGCAGAGCTTTTTCAGCCGCTGTGGACGGATTCTTAAAATACGTAGGCAGGATGACAGGTTCATTCAGATGAAAATAAGAGGGTATTTTAGGCACAAATTTAGGGTTAGTTCTTAGCATCACCTTATCTGGCTTGAATTGAATGAAGGGGTCCAATATAGAAAAAGCTTGTATCTCGCTCAATCTTCTGGCCGACGTGAGCGCCAACAGCAAAGCCACTTTCCATGACAAGAATTGCAATTCTGATTTGTGTATGGGCTCGAAGGGAGCTTTCATCAGCTGCGACAATACTGTGTTAAGCTGCCATGAAGGTGGAGGATGCTTGACAGGAGGAAACTTCCTGAACAGCCCTTTCAAGAATTCCTTGATTAGTCTGTTAGACCACAAGGAAGGGCATCCTGGTGATCTTCTATACCTGGAAATTGCAGCTAGATGGACCTTTATAGATGAGTGCGCCAGTCCTGATCTGGCTAAATGCAGTAAATAAGGAAGGATTTGCTCAGCCGAGGACGTTAAGGGATGCAGTGCATTAGCCACGCACCAACTACAGAATCGCTTCCATTTTGCCACATATGTCCTGTTGGTAGACAGCGCCACGGAACTTTGCAGTATTTCACGACATTCTGGGGTGATATCTAGGGACTGGAATTCGTGCTCAAAAGGTTCCAAGCAGACAATCTTAGCGAGGTCAGTTGCGTATGAAGTACTTGACCTCCGTTCATGGAAATCAGATCTCTGGTTATCGGGAGCTGTATTCTCGGTTCTACCGACAACTGCAGAAGCTCTGTATACCAAAACTGCCTCGGCCATGCCGGGGCTATCAGTATTATCTGGCAAGGTTCTGCTCTCATTTTCCTCAGTAGTCTGGGAATCAAGGGAAAGGGAGGGAAGGCATAGGCAAACATCCCTGTCCATCGGAGGTGAAGAGCGTTCCCCCTCGAATCCTGCTGAGGGAACCTGCTGGCATAATGACTGCATTTTTTGTTGCTCTGAGTTGCAAACAAGTCCAGACCTGGTTTGCCCCACACTTTGAAAATCCGATTCAGCTGGATCTGGCTGATTTCCCACTCGTGGCAAATGTCGGATGACCTGCTTAACAGATCCGCTCTTGTGTTGTCTACTCCCGGAACATGTTCTACTTGCAGCGTTATTTTTTGACACAATAGCCATTTCCAGATTCTTTGTGCCAGAATCGACAAGGGTTTTGATCTCGTTCCACCCTGTTTGCGCAGGTAAAACATTGTTGTTGTGCTGTCTGTCCGCACTAAAACCGATGAACCTTGGATCCTGGGAAGGAAAGCCTGGAGGCCCAGGAAGACTGCTTCCAATTCCAAGAGATTGATGTGACGTTTCGCCTCTTGAGGAGACCAAAGGCCTTGAATTTCCAGGTCTTGTAGATGAGCCCCCCAACCTCGCAATGAAGCGTCTGACGTAGCTTGGTGATTGTGGTTCGAATGTGAGGCCCTTTGTTAGGTTGCTCCTGATACCCCACCATGACATTGCCCGCTTGATCTGACTTGTTATGACCAGCTTGTCGTCGAAGGAACCCAGGGCTTGGACCCATTGCTTGTCCAGGGCTTCCTGTAACGGTCTCATTTGTAAACGGCAGTTGGGGATCAGCGGAATGCAAGAGGACATCATTCCCAGTAATGATTTGAATATCCTGATGGAAGTGAACTTTTTTGCTGCTAGGGATGCAGTCAGATTCAAGATTTTTGTTACCCTTTCCTCTGAAGGGTAAGCCTTCAATTCTTGTGTTTTCAAGATTGCCCCTAAGAACTGTAGAGCACAAGTCGGAACCAAGGATGATTTTTCTTTGTTTATCCGAAGACCTAGTCTTTGGAAGAGATCCGTGCACTTCCGTAGAGATCTCCGCGTTGCTTGGAACGATGGTCCTTTTACTAACCAGTCGTCCAAGTATGGGAACACCTGTAGACCTTGCTGCCTTAAGTGCGCCGCTATAGGGGCCATGCATTTCGTGAAAACTCTGGGGGCGGACTTCAGTCCGAAAGGTAAAACTCTGAACTGGTAATGGCGCCCCGCCACCCTGAATCGTAGATATTTTTTGTGCTTTTTGTGTATCGGAATGTGGAAGTATGCCTCCAGCAGGTCTAGAGAGACCATGTAGTCTCCTTTGCGAAGCAGTAGTAGAATTTCCTGCAAGGAAAGCATACGGAAAGAAATCTTTTTTATGTATGTGTTCAGATCTCTGAGGTCCAGCACCTGTCTCCATTTTGATGACTGCTTCTTCCTTATAAGGAAGAAGTGTGAGTAAAAACCTGGTCCCCGCTGGTTTGGTGGTACTTCCTCTATCGCTCCTTTCAGAATGAGTGATAAGACCTCTGCTTTGAGAGCCGTTAGGTGTTGATGAACTCTGCAGAGGGGTGGACGATTTGGAGGTTTTTGCGAGAATTCCAGGGTGTGACCCTGTGTGATAATGTCCAATACCCATCTGTCCGATGTTATGGACTGCCAATGCGGGAGAAACTGAGAGAGGTAGTGGAACTGGTCGAACTGAAGCGGCAATGGAGGCGCCTGCGGAACATCACTGTCTGCGACCAGAGTCTTGCTTCCCTCTGGCGGACTTTCTCCTTCCTTGTTGTTGGAAGGAAGTGTTTGAGGACCGATATTGCTGGTTGGAGGAGTACTGACGGTAACCCTGCTGGTTATAAGGTTGGTACCGATTAGATTGATAAGAGGAACGTTGTTGTTGAAAGTGTCCTCTGGATCCTCGGCCGCGAAAGGACTGATAACGGCCTTGTTGCAATGATCCCAAGGATCTAGCAGTGTCGGTATCTGCTTTTATTCCCTGTAACGCCTCATCAATCTGTTTTCCAAAGAGGCTTTCTCCATCAAATGGCATATCCAATATCTTAGACTGGACTTCCGGTCGAAAAGACGTAGCCTTGAGCCATCCCTGCTTCCGTAGGGATACCGCCCCGGCCATTTGGCGAAAGGCTATAGACGAAATGTCCATTGCCACATCTATGGACTCCGACGCTGCTCTGGCTCCATCTTGAAGAATGGTAGTTGCCTCCTCTTTCTTGTCCTCCGGAAGGTGCGACAGGAAAGGCGCGATGTCCGACCACATCTGTCTATTAAACCGGCTCAGCAGAGCCATTGCGTTGGTAGCTTTGATGGAAGCCGCTGCCATTACCGCAAAGCGTTTACCTATGCCATCCATCTTCTTGCCCTCCTTATCGGGGGCGCCACGCATGTGGCCATCGGGTTCTTGGAGCGCTTCTGGGCTGCTTGAGTCACCACCGAGTCTGGACGAGGATGACCAATAAGACATGCTGGAGCCTTCTCTACAGCACGATACTTCTTGTCCAGCCTGGGAATGGATGCTGGGACTGAGGCTGGATTCTTCATCAATTTGAGTCCTTCCTCCCAGATATGCTCAATGATCGGAATAGCCCTTACCGACTTCCTGGAGGACTCCTTAAAGTCGTAAAGGAAACAATCGTTTTCCTTGACTGGCATAGAAAGCTTGAACCTTTTAGCCGCTTTCTCCATCAGGTCATGAAAGCTGGCTATATCCTCTGGTGGAGAACTTGATTGAGGCAAGGGTGACGCTGGGGACGTTGGAGCAATATACTGGTTCCATTCGTCTCCCACTTCCTCATCCTGAGAAATTTCTCCTTCTTCCTCCTCATGATCAGACTCATTCAGGTCATCACGAATCGTAATCACGTTTTGAACCTCCTTTCGGGGAGGGGGAGGTGGTTGAGTTATAGGCGTCTCTTTAAGAGGTTGAGAGCCTTTCTCAGAGGCCGCGGAAGCATTATCTTCTGGAAAGCGACGATAATAGCTGTCTATCATACTCCTCAAGTCAGATATTAAAGAGATTGGCACCGACATTGCCTCATCTCGCGCAGGCGTATCCGCTTCCTCCTCATCATCATCATAGTGATAGGCCTGGTGAAAAGACTCATATCTCATCTGGCCCTTGACCGGCCGGTCTGTAAAGGCAAAGACCTCCTGTTGATCTTCCTCATCAGTGTCCTGATGCTTAATATGGAGCTGTGAAGGACTGTACGCCGCTCCATAGGGTCCTTCCTCCTCTGATTCCTGGTCATCCAGAATGGTGGAGGGCAGCAGAGGTGATATCTTTGGCGTGGAAAATTCTCCTTTTCTGCTCGTCAACACCCCCGTCGACGGAGCAATCCTTTTAACAGAAATGTAAGTTGACGTTATTTTCGTTGGAGATGACATCTTCAATGATTTACTCGCCGTCGACGGGATCGTCGACGGGATCGTCGACGGGGTCGTCGACGGGATGCTCGTCGACGAAGATCTCGCCGTCGACGAAGACTTAACACTCACCGTCGACGGAGTCGTCGTTGTCATCATCGTCGACGAAGTTGTCGCCGTCGAGATTGTCGTCGTCGTCGACGGACTGGTCCTCGTCGTCGACGGGACGGTCGTCGCCGCCGTCGACGGAATGGTCTTCGCCGCCGTCGTCGACGGTCTCGTCGTCGATCTGACTGGATTTTTAACAGATTTCGTCGACGGAAGCGACGACGGAGCCTTCTTTTCTGTGGAAGGCTTGAGAGGAGTTGGAGGGAGTGAAGTAGAAGGTTCACCTTCCTTAGATTTTCCTGCTTTTTGCCTCACTTCTCCCTTTTCCTCAGAGGACCCTCTTAACTTCTTAGAGGTGTGTCCCTTGGCCTCTCCTTCAGATTCAGAGTCATGAACCTTCCTTTTCTGAAGCCATATTAGGAGGCATCCTTCCCTATCCCTCAGAGTCTTGGGAGGGAAGTTCTGGCAGTACTTGCAGTCCTTAGGGATATGCTTGGGGTACAGGCAGTACAAGCATTCCTTGTGAGGATCCTCAGAAAAAAGTCTGGCCTTGCCACAGGATCTGCAAGCTCTGAAAAGACTCTTCTTAGAGCTTTCAGACATCATGACAGAAGTAATTCTAACAAGAAAAGATAGTACCTGATTCCAACTGACAAAGGTCAAAAGTTCAGTGAAGAGAAAACTGAGCAGAGCTCAGGGAGACTCCTTCTCACACGAAGGCGGTTAGAAATCTGAGGTATGGTGGCTCTGCTGGGAATGGTGTAGGCTGGGGCTGGTTGCTGATTGGCTGTAGTTTGGGCCACATAATGAGGAGGAGAGGTTACCCTCTGGTTTCTCTACTCTATGGTTTCAGGCAGTTTTTTCTTCTACTGCTATGATTATTATTTACCGGGAGACTCCCACCATGACGACGGGGAAGATACAAGCATGTGAATCTATGAAAGATTGAATACTGGAGAATAGTAAATGTAATGCCTTAGGGGTCCAGCACCTTCTCCAAAAGGGCTTATACTGGAGTCGTAATAGTAAATGTCACCCCTTTAGTATCCTACACCTTCACCTAAATCGCTTAGATTGGAGTGGGCTTAGTAAATGTCACTCTTTTATTGATCAACACAAATGTAACCCATTTATTGTAAATGATTTGGGCTGGAGTATGAATAGTAAACTTCAACCCTTTTGTGTCTAACACCTTCCCCTAAATGGCTTAGATTGGATTGGGAATACGAAAGTAACCCCTTTAGTGTCCATCACCTTCACCTAGATGGCTCAGACTGGAATGGGCTTAGTATATGTCACTCCTTTATTGCCCAACACCTTCCTTAAATAGCTTATATTGGAGTGGGAATAGTAAATGTCACTTCTTTATTGACCAGTACCTATCCCTGAGTAGCTTAGACTTGCATGAGAATAGTAAATGTAACCCATTTAGTGTCCAATACCTTCCCATAAATGGCTTGGATTGGAGTGGAAATAGAAAATGTCAACCCTTTAGTGTGCAACACCAAACCGTAAATGGTTTAGATTGCAGTAGCTTGCAGTAGCAGTAAATAGCACCACTTTATGGTCCAGCACATACCTTGAATGGGTTTTATTGAAGTTGGAATAGTAAACTTTAGTGTCTTTCTCCTTCCCCAAATGACAGATTGGATGGGAATACTAATGTAACCCCTTTAGTGTCCAACACCTTCCACTAATGACTTAGATTGGAGTGGAAATAGCAAATGTCACCCATTTAATGTCCAACATCTTCCCCTAAATGGCTTTATTGGAGTGGTAACAGTAAATGTCACCCCTTTAGGGTCCAACACCTTCCCCTGAAAGGCTTTGACTGTAGTGAGAATAGCACATTTCACCCTTTTAGTTCCCAACACCTTCTTCTAAATGGCTTAGATTGGAGTGGGAATACTAATCTAACCATTTAGTGTCTTACATCATCCCCTGAAGGGCTTAGATTGACAAGGAATAGTAAATGTCACCCCTTTTTTGTTCAACACATTCATCAAAATGGCTTCAATTGGAGTGGGAATAGCTAATGTAACCCCTTTAAGCCCCAACACCTTCCCCTAAATGTCTTAAATTGGAGTGGGACTAGTATATGTCCCTGCTTTTTTAATTCAATACCTTCCCCTAAATGGCTTAGACTGAAGTGAGAATAGTAAATGTAACCCATTTAGTTTCAAATAACTTCACCAAAATGGCTTAGTTTGGCTCAGACACATGCCTAACACCCATCTTCCTTCTGACACTCCTCTTCCTGAATTTAGGCCGCTGGAGATTAAGATTCTGATGGGGGCATTGGAGAAAGGGGCTGTTTCCCAAATTTACCGGACACTT
The DNA here is from genome assembly GCF_964263255.1 of Lissotriton vulgaris. Classification (NCBI taxonomy): domain Eukaryota; kingdom Metazoa; phylum Chordata; class Amphibia; order Caudata; family Salamandridae; genus Lissotriton; species Lissotriton vulgaris. The sequence continues at coordinate 1,655,474,208 of NC_141695.1, read as the reverse complement.
GTTAATAAAGCCTCCTCTACACTTGACTACCTCAAGGCGCGATGGGAACATTGGTTGAGCCCACTAGAGGACGATGACTGGAGGGATGCCCTCATGGGACCCCGGATCAATACCATGTCTTCCCGACTGAGACGGGTCGAAACGTACTACCTATATTGTGCTTGTCTCACTCTGGCCAGGCTGTACAATGCCGGCCTTTTACCGAGCCCGAACTGTCCCCATTGTGCACGGACCGCTGCAGACCTTTACCACATGGTGTGGACATGCCCAGTAATAGAAAAGTACCGGACCATAATAGCTGCTGAACTTACTGTGATGCTGGGATGGGAGGATCCCTTTACGCCTGTTGTCTGTCTCCTGGCGGTTTTGGAGGGCATGGGAGGATCGTAAGCAGATAGGGCCTTTTTGGGTACAGCACTCATGGTGGTGAAAAGGGACATCGCAGCCAAATGGAAGCAGCCCTCTGCCCCCACAATGTTGTGGTGGCACAGAGATCTAGAATTGTGTGCAATCCAGGAGTACCAAGTGTTTTATAGTGTGGGGATCCCCGAAGAAGTATGGCATAGTGTGGGGTAAATAGTTGGATCCGGTGGATTAAGATGGGTGACTTTAAGCTGCTAATATTCAGAGGGGGATGCTTATGCACTATGTAATATTGTGTTGAAACACTAAGGTGCTAGTATGTGGGTGTAGCGTACTGTTTGGATTAAAATCGATAACAAATGTATATATTAAAAAAAGCACTCACCCGTATAAAAAAAGCTTTGTATTAATGAACCATGAATACAAATTCGAACAGCATTAACATATGGGAACAAATATTACCTTAACAGCAGACAATGGCTTTCCCTGTTCCATAATGTGGTACTGTAATCTGACACCCAAAAGGATTGTGCTGCAGGGGGTTGGGTCTACTTGTGCCAAGGACAAAATAAACATGAAAACATGTTGCCCTTGACCCCAAACAATATCTCCTGTGCGTCAGGGTGTAGGAATTCCACACCCTTGTAGTCCCTTTATTAGGAATCATTTTAGACCACATGTTCCGTTGTTTATTCAAGCCCTGAGTAGTTGCCTGTTCTCTATGAGTTACACGCTTTCTGTTCGGTCCACGCTTAGGGCTACCCCGGGACCAAAAAAAAATTACTTTTTTTGTCTATTATGCAAAATTTAGCTGGAAAAACAAGCATATATTTCACATCCAGTTTTCCTAAAAGCTGCTCAACTACTGTGAAGGCCATCTGCTACTTTTGTACTGCCAAGGTATATTCTGGGAAGAGAGACACTTTGCATCATATGGGGCCATATGTACAAAAACATTTTTGCTTTCGGAAATGGCCCAATCTGCAAAGCTTTTTCATATGTACTAAACACAAAATGTGATTTGGTAACATGATACAGAATAGCAATGTGTGTTTAGCGGTTCAGTATTTGTAAGGAGCCTGTTTAGGGCATCCCTTCCAAATACCGAATTGCAATTCTATGTATGAATGTTTTGCGACCAAATTACAGTCGCAAAACATTGATTTTTTACCAACACTTGTGAATGTTGAAATAAATATTTTTTAAGACAAGACAGACTACTGCCTACTTGTATCAAATGAAACTTAAACGTATCATTTTTTTTTAATACATCCAGTTTTTCTCTGAGTAAAACAGCCTGCATTTAAAAATTAAAAAATTGCTTTTTTTAAAAGCAATCACAGACAGGCTGGTCTGCTGAGCCCAACAGGCCACCATCTTTCTTAATGGGCCACTTACCTCACTAATATTCGAAACCCCATTAGGAATCGCTATTTGAAGTTCGTACGTTTTCTTACATTAGAAATTGCGAATTCCTAATTGCAATTCAGTAAAAATCGCAATTAGGAAATCACGATTCCTATTTTTTGTACACATTTTCCATGGTCCGTTGTTTCTTACCAGCTATAATAAATTGTCTCTGTAGTTTGACAATGGAACGGGGCCAAGGAGGTGATCACAGGCACGCTGTGCGCAAGTTCCATTGAAAGGAATTTTGGGGCTCATTATGATGGCGGGCGGACATCTGCCCGCCACAGCACCGTCTACAATGCTAAAAGGACATGCACAGCATTTCCCTGCACCATGTGCCACTTGGTGAAGGGAACTGCGGGGGGTACCATGGGTACCCCCTAAGTGCACCCTCCCACCCCCAACCTCCTTGGGGGGCCCACAACGGGCACCCAAAGCCAATCCTCCCCGCCAGCCCTTCCATGGCAGCATCGCGCCATGGAGGGGTTTGTATGTCACCTACATCATAATATGGCTGGCGGTGCCTGCTAGGAACCACCACCATATTACTGGCCAGCACCGCCCGGCCGGCAATCGGAATGATTGCCGACCGGTGGAAAAGCGGCGGACGGACTTTGCTTCTGCCGCGATACCCACCGCCATCATAATATGGCAGGGGTAGTTCTGGTTACGATGGCGTAACTGTCGTCACCGCCGGCTTGGCGGTGGGTATCAGTACCCCATCGTAACGAGCCCCTTAGAGAGGCCCTTGGGTGCTACCAACTGAGTGAACCAGTTTTCTAGAAAATATTTTCACGATTTTCTCCCGCATGCACATAATGTTCAAGTGACCACACAAAACAATAGGAGGCAGTTTCATAGAGGGGCCAACCTTGTGTAGGTCCCACATATGACCCAGTTCATAAAAGGTGTGCTGGACTAAATACGCTCCAACACCTTCAATTATACACCAAAATAAATGCTTTCACTTTTCACCCCTTGCTGTGCTAGTAATATCCAATAGTGCTAGTGTTCGTGGTATTCAAAACATTGGTAGTGCTCATGTAGTGATCTTAGTTATGGCCTGCAACAAAATCCACTCAGTGGTAATTAAAGCATTTTAGATGATTGAGCTCCTCTGTACCCAGAGCAGCAGCCAACTTATGACTTTTTTTAGGTGCCTAATAGACTGCAGCCTTTGACACAGCGAGTCATCTGGTGTTAATTCAAAGGTTTCAGTACATTGGTTCTTCGGGTACTGCTCTTGATCTACTGTCTTCGTTTCTTTCATCCAGAAAACAAATCATTCACTGGGATGGTCTTCAGTTGGAGGAATTTCAGCTTCCGGGAGGAGTCCCCCAGGGCTCTGCACTCTCCCCTAACCTTTTTAATATCTATGTCGCCCCATTGGCAAAATAATTAAGAGTTTTGGCATCACGCTGGTGTCATACGCTGATGACACTCAGCTGATAGTGTCAGTAACTCAGGCAGTGGATGTCATGGCAGTGGAATTTTCTAACTGCATCTCGGCTCTGATGGCCTGGATGAACTCTAACTTTCTAAAATTGAATACTGAGAAAACAGAAGCATTAGAGTTCGGTCATAAAACCTCGATCTGGAACCAGAACTGGTGGCCATCTGCAGCCGGGGGCTGCCCAGTACCAGTCACCAAAGCCAGAAATTTTGGCTTTATGTTTGATAAAGAACTTGATTGGGCGGCTCAGATTAATCAATTGTCAACCTCTTGCTTCTTTATGCTAAAACGCCTCAGAAAGATCCTCCCGTGTTTCCCCCTCCCTTTGAGGAAAACAGTGATAATTGCCACAATTATCTCTCGAATAGACTACGGCAACTGACTGTATTTAGGAGCGGGGTTACTCAACTGGCTAAACTACAATCGATTCAAAACGCGGCAGCCAGAGTGCTGCTTAAAATACCTAAACATCATCCTACTTCTTGCGCATTAAAACAACTCCACTGGCTCACGGTACGGAGGCGTATTGAATTTAAATCACTCTGCCTTGTTCACAAAGCTCTCTTTGGTGGAGGAACAGAGGACGTGAAGTCTTTGTTTCCCTGCTATAAACCAATGCGAGAATTAAGGACAGCCACTCTTGAGTTGGTTAGACTCCCCAAGATAAAGAAAGTTAGATGGGGAGGAAAACGTTTCTGCTTCCTTTCAGCCAGGCTATGGAACACAATCCCCGCTTACCTGAGAAAGGTAACAAACAGAATGTTGTTCCGGAAAGAAATCAAAAAGCTGGCTTTTCACCATACGCTAAGTCTATTACGCATTAAGGTTTGTTTGAGTTTTCTCCAGCGCCAAGACACCTCGGCAGTAGTGCGCTCTACAAGTATTTTCATTCATTCATTACTAATCAAAGTCCAATATTCCGCTCTTATTAGCACCTAAATCTCACCTCTACATTTCCCTCAGCGTCCACAGGAATACTTCGGCAGGGTGGAGGGGTCACCTTTCAGTTTCTTAAGAATTTGCAGAAGTTCTCACATGCACCCCCTCTCAGTTGGGGTGCCATATCCCTCTGATTCCTTTTGACGGATCACATTCTCTAATGCGGCCATCTCCCTAGAACTTACCAAAAGTCCATGCATGCCAACAGACCTCATTCAAGTGGGAAATCCAGTCTTTTTTTTAACCAAAAGTCTCCTGCCTAAAAGTGCCTGTGCTTCAAAGTATTTCAATGGGGGAAATTATGGGACTGATTACGACTTTGGTGGTGTTGCAACCGCTTTGCGCCTGCACAGCACCGCCAAAGCTATGCCTGGCTCGCCCACCGTATTACAAGTTCAACTCATGTCTGGCAGGCTTTTCTTTTGATATTTCCACAGCGGTGACCTGAAAACTGGCACAGCAATGGAAACGTAAAAGCAGTTCCAGCAAGGCATGGACTGTGAAGTCCATGACTTGCTGTTGTGCCCCCCTGAATGCATCCCCAATCAGCAGGAGCAGGGCCCCCTTTGTTTCCCCACCACCAGCGGTGGGAAAACTAGAAATATGCTTGGCGGACCGCGACTATCCCAACTTGCATATTACATACCAGTCTGCTGTGCCACCGCCAGGTGCCCTGGCACAGCAGGCGCAGGGGTAGTGGTCTGAATGGCCGCATTGGACTATGGCGGCCGCAGGACCGCCATCGCTGCACCACCGCAAGTCTGCCGGTCAAAGACCGCCAGACTCGTAATTTGGCCCTATGTCCCCTGAAGTATTTTTCAAAATCTTCCTCTTTTTAGTGTCAAAATCAGTGCTGGCTGGTGAACTTTGAAAGAGGTGAGGCATAGATATGTACCTGGAATTGAAACAAGCAAGCAAGGCTCACACTCTAAAGGAGGTTTTGGGGTGGGGATTCTATCCTGCAAGAACAGTTTGAAAATATAAGCCCAAATGGGATATTTTACTGTTCAGTGTCTATGTTAATTGATTAAAAATCCAAAGGTGCTGAATGAAATACCCCAGTGCTGTTTGTGGGGTGCCAGGCAACTGCTTCTCCCTTCGAGGGTGTTGGAACTCAACTTCTTTAAGACAACTGTGAAAAAATGGAGACAAAATAGTAGGTTTTTCATCACAGTTTCCCTTAAAAACTAGCTGGAGCTGTATGTAATACAGGGAGTAAAAAATGGCTACATCATATCATAAGACCCCACATCTATTAAAATACAAACTTTTCCATCTTCCTTCTTCACAATGCGAATAGTTGTCATATGTATGGATGAATTTTTGTTTGGAAGGGCTTAGCCAGAATAGCTGGACCTAGCACACCTTGAAGTCAACAGACCACAAATGCAGTTAAAATCGACTGCAGGTAAGTTGGCACATTCCCAGTACAGCAATAAAACAAAATATAATAATACTAAACAATAGTCAGCAGTGGAATTTATTTTCAGTTACTGTTGGAAGATACTCAAGGTTCACAAACATTCTCCAAAAAATGATTGGTGCTCAAGAGACTGCGCGTAATGACAGAAATAGTGGTCACCCAGCTTCAGACAAACTCAGACCTGTATCCTGTTTTGACCAGCCTTTCTTCGTATTTAACCATTCCAACATTAAAGGCTGAAGCGCAGGTGTGTTTATTTCATCCATATGGTTATCATAACACCATGAAGGATTAGACAGTGGGAAGACTGGCTGACTCCTCTCCTGGTTGAAACCAATAGGTTTGTTTGGGTGTTGGATTGTAAGAAGAAGAGAATGGTGATGATAGATAGAATATATCTCCACTAAAAGCTTGAGGCTGAAGCCTTGCTTAACTTGAGGTCCTCTTGAAACCTTAAGCCCATGAAAAGCTGAGGTTTCAGGTGGGTTCTGCCTGGCGCTTCTGTGATTTTGGGCAAATCACTATCACAGATTTACGAAGGGCTTGCTTGCCCTTGCATCACGCAAGGTGACAGAAGGGCATCCCACTCCCTTAAGTGAGATTTACTCTGCCACACAGAAAACGATGGATTTAGGCCCAGATCTCTGTACTGGGGTGGATGTATGACATTGTTCTGCATTCTGTCCATTAATTGTTGTTTTTGCATTGGTCACCCCAGGTGGGACGAGAATGCCCAGACGTGGATCCCATGCTCTCCATGCCACTGGAGTCAAGCTATCATGGCTGATGAGGGTTGAAACCCCAAAACCGTCCCTAGGATGCCTGTTTCCAGGCCAGGGAGGACCTGGTCTGGCATTTCGGGCTGGACTGTTCCCATTGGGCACAGGGTCAAGACTGATTTGCATATGGCCGGGTTCAAACTGGAATGGCATGGTGAGCAAAAAAACTATGGATTTAGGCCCAGATCTCGGTACTGGGGTGAATGTATGACATTGTTCTGCATTCTGTCCATCAATTGTTGTTTTTGCGTGGGCTGTGAGGGAGCGTGGGGGTGAGTCGTGCAGGGGTGGGGCAATCAGGGGGGTACATAATAAAAATAAAATAAAAACATACCTTTAAGCCGGGTCCAGCGTCTTCTCTGCTCCTGCTCTCCTGTCGCCGAATCGGACAGGAACAGGAAGCAGGCAGCCAGGTTCCCTCCCCTAAGCCAATCACAATGCTGCAGTGCAGAGTTGTGATTTGTCTGAGCGCCGTGACACGGCGCCCAGCCAGGGGCTAGAGGGGTGGGCCGGTTCTTCATGCAGGCTGTAATGCAGTCTGCATGGAGAAGGGGAAAGTGTGCATGACTGGTTTCAGCGGCTTGAGAGGGCCGACCAAACAGTCATTGCGCACTTAGGAGTGGGCAGACCACTTCTCCCCTGCTCCATTAGCTGAGCAGCCCGCCCACCCGTAAAGGAAACATAAAATGGTAATAACTAAAAGTTATTAACATTTTATGTTTTTGCTTCTAGCACAAGGTAAAATAAGTGGGGGGAAGCTCCTCACCATATCAGATGAGCTGCCACTGGTGCAAGGGTGACTGCATTGTCACTTGGCAGTCAGTAGTGTGCTGGCGCAGAGAGAAAACGTGAATGCACCATATTTTACTTAATATGGTGCATTCTTGCCCACTCTATTCGACACAGCTCAGCAAGTTGTCTTGCTGTGTTGTGCTGCCTCAAATGCCCCTAAATCTCCATGTCTCCATCGCCCCACCTCCTCGGCCATACGTCACCTGCATTGGCTAAGGGTCAAGAGTCGGATAAAGTTTAAAGCACTCTGTATCGCCTACAAAGCCATCCATGACTCAGGACCCAGGTTCCTTAAGGATGCTTTTCGGCTCTACGCTCCTAAAAGATCACTTCGCTCATCCTGCACTCATCTTCTCTCTGTCCCACGTACCAGAACCACTACCTGGGGAGACAAACTTTTCTTAGTAGCAACCCCCAGGCTATGGAATTCTCTCCCTTTGTCCATCAAAACCAGTCCCACTCTCATCATCTTCCGTAAACTTCTGAAAACCTGGTTATTTAATCAATGATCATCTGGCTGCTCTCTGTCCCAGGAAGTCAGATATGCGCCGAGACACCTCAGGGTAGTTGCGCGCAATAAAAAACCCAAAAACATAAACATAAACATGTATCTTAAACAAAAATTATGTGATCTTGTGTGATGTAAGTGGTGCTCACTAAAGCCTCGGGTTCAGCTTGTGCTATATAAAAACTACAAAAAAAGCCACAAAGAGATAAAAACAAAGTGTTAACATAAAAAAAGAAAGACACATAGATACCTATTTAGTGATGTATTTGTGTGAAGTGAAAATAAAAAACCTGGGTAAATCGCAGCTTCTTCGCTTAGATTGTGTGATCTTAGGCACATTTTTATTTCACCAAAACGTTTTATTGATTTTCGAGTACGAAAACAGTTTGAAATACGTGGGTTCAAAATACAAGTTATACAAAAATCTATAGTGCTCGATTTAATAATTTATAATATGTATCTATAATAATCTGAGCCACATACATGGTTTGCATGGCTACTGTCTTCCTTGATAGTTCACTAATGGTTCGCGTTTAAACACTTTTAATAATTATTTCCCAGTGCAGTTCTATAATGTGATGTGTTAATGATGACAATGCTTCCACGTTAAAGAAATACACTTTTTTGAATTATGAGGACCCGTTATCATATGTATGCGATGTTTTGTTGTATGATTTATGTACGAAACATTTTCCTGACTCGTTTAAAAAAGTGTATAAATGAAAATGAACTCACGTCTGTTTTTCTTCCATTAACAGAAACACTACAGATTTGTAAATCGACATGCATACTCAGACACACAAGTACACATACATACATACATAGAAACACTTGCATACACACATTCGAAAACCCACACGTTCAAGTATTGCCTCATCTGACACGCTCCAAGCTGCAGCTCCTGCTTGGCTTGCTAGCCTAAATTTCATGCTTTCTGCTTTGGAAACTGTCCATCAAAGTAAGACGACCTGGAAGATGACACCAAGCTTCTACTTTTTTTTATTCATATGCCCTCTTCCTGATCAGAAGCCAGGATAGGGTTGGAGGTTGACTTTCCACCTCTAGCATTGCTTCTGATAGGGCGTATGAGCGTTTGACAGACACGCCCAAGCAAAGCTCCATTAGCTGATGTGCTGCACAGCCCGATGCAGGGGCGTAGGAGACACTGAAATTCTAGGTGGGGCAGAGACAACCTTGTGGACTATCCAGTGGCCCTAAGCCAATCGCTCGTTTTGTGAGACCGTAAACCTGTTAAACAAATTCAATTGCCCAGTTTTGAAGTGAAATATTGAGAAAAGCAGGCATGTAGTCACAGTTTGCAAGTATGTTTTTTCATAGTAATTAGACCAAATGTGAAAAAAATGCACAAGAATCTTGCTTCTTCATGTACCAAGCAAAGAAGGGTTGCCGACTTTGGTTGGGGCGTGGTATTTGCAACTTCATTATGGTTTGAAAAGTACCTGCTTCTGCATTCCTGCTGTTCAGCAATTTTCAGGCAACAATAAAAATGTCAAGATAAGTGCAGTGGTTAATGTTCTTCATTGAGAGAGATCGGAAGGTTTGTGTAGTGGACGTTTTGACACATAGTAAGGTAGACATAGTGATTTAATATGCCTGCTGCAAAGAACGTTTACCATGCAGGTCACGAAGTACATATAATGTAAATAGGTTAATGGTTGACTGCTTTTGTCTGAAAGATTATTTTGTTACTTGCAGTTTATAAGTTAAAATCCTAACATCGAACAATGTCATCTGGTACTTTTACTAGGCTTCATTAGTGAAGTAAGAAGGCACTGGGAAAGTGCCCTATGCGGTCCGTGATTCTCAATTTCAAGCCCCAGCTCCCACCTGAACCAACTGTCATCTGCAACTGCTGTGATTTACCCCACAGTCAGGCTATGAAAATAGTTCAGTTCATGAGGCCTCAACATTCAAAAGACAATAAACAGGAAGCAGTGGTCGAAGTGGGGGAAAAAAGTAGGAAAACTGTGGGCGGAAAATGAGAGGGTGGGAATAACCTGAGATTTGAGGTCTGTGGGTGCTGTCAGAGGTGTGGCCAGAAAGAGTAAAACTTTCCTATTATTAGTATTTGTTTGGCACTTCGCTGACCATTTACAGCGTGTTACGTTATTTAATTCAACCAATACACATGTTTATTTAAGGTTTAATATGAGTTATTGACATTAAAGTACATTAACAAAGTGGGATATGCTTCCATCACAGAATATGACAAATCTGCTTAAAAGTGGAATCACAAGCCATCTGTCTCCGAGCCATGCAGTTTGCCATCTGCACTTCTCCCTTTTCTCACAAGCACAGCTCAAACATAAATGGCAAAATATCCTAGTTTACAAATATTTTCAACTTAATTAAGGCTGTTCCATATTTGCTGCATAATACATTATCTGATGCATAATATAACGATTTCAACAAAATAATTGTTTGTAGCTCAAACGGAACAAAAATTACAAAGAAAATAGTGACTTATGTTGCTGTGAAGTGGAGGGCCCTTTGAAAAGGTTGACTTGTTCAACTTTGTCACTGCTGCATTTGTATTACAAATGTTCTAATGAGGCACAATCTTTGCAGAAGCTATTAGTATATGTAAGAATGTAAAAATAATAAAGTACCATAAAATGTATCGCATTACGCTGCAGTCTTTTTTTTGCTGCATATTTTAGTCAACACTGTGACATTATTTTGTCCTCCATTGCTTCATATTTCCAGTGGCCCCAGAGCAGGCACCAGATGTTTAAATAGTTAATGCATGAAGCAGAGAAACCGTGAAGTTTGCAAACTTAGTTTGGCGTGTGTGCAAATCCTGGATTGTCGATCCCCAGTGAATTGCTCTACTACTGCTGAAAAAGATCAATGGAGATATCAATGGATGAGGTGGACTGATTTCAAGCATCTTGTGACCGCAGTGACAGATTCACTATCGCTGTAGTGTGTGCTGCTTTAAATGTCTGCCCGCAAGACTGGAAGTGAATTTCAGTATGGATTATGGTGGACATGCCATCAAGGTTAAATCACATTTGCCACCGTAAGGGTCCACCTACTGGTGCTAAGACAATAGGGCTTCTAAGGTCTGTCGGAGCCTTCTACGGTGTAGCATGGGAATGTGTTCCGTCAGGAGAGTTGTCTGGTGACTGGTCATGAAGGCTGAACCTGGTTCTCCAGTTCCAAATTTGGCAGCTCTGGCCAGAGTGCCACATCTTCCCCCCCACTGAACATCATACTGCCCCACTGAAAGAAACATGCACTGTTTTCAGCTACAACCCAATTGTGCTGCGACTCAATTAAAATTATGTACTAGACAAGAGTAATGTTCTGCCTGAAAAAAATAATAATAACATCTTGAAAAAAGCAAACACTCATAAGGAATGCAAGTATAAGTAAAGAATGTGAAATCCAAGCAGGAACAACATGGCTACCTTAACGCTTTTACACTCGTTATTCAGAAATCAGTGAGTGCTTTTGCCTCAAAAGTTCAGGACATGTCTACATGGCCCGGAAGGGACCTGTTCCAATGTCCATTGCATATATCTTTTCAAAACGTTAGGAGTTTGGTTTGAAAAGACCACATCACTGAACAGCTAACCACTGTACACATTTTATAAGCTAAAATAATTAAAACTGTTGAAAAATATCACATTAACTGGCAGATGCATCAAGTAAAATACCTCCCGGTAAAATAGCAAATCGGTAAAACAGGCGATACCGAACGCAAAACCAGAAAATGCAATGCATCAACCCCAAATCGGTAAAAAATAAAGAATCGCTAAAAAATCCCCTCGGTAAATTACCGAATCGCAATTCAGACAATCGGAAATAACGAACAGCAAAGCTGACCTCGGAAATACCGAATCGCTAATAAAGAATCGCAATAGAATGCATGAAAAATCGCAAATACCGAAAATGCCCAAAATCGCAATTTAGCATGAGCAAAATAAGGGGAATCTCAAACTGGAGGTAAAGGTATTTGAAGGAATGAAGAAAAAAATAAAAAACGATTTTCCAGATGCTGATAATCAGTAACCCTTTAAAAATGCCCCTGGAAACCCTGTAAGCCTACAAAAATGGCTGCCCCCTACGTGCTTGCTAGGAGGAGGAGGATCAACGCCCAGGCTCAGCGCAGGAGGATGATCCAGGACAGGGTCTTCAGGGTGCGCATCACATTGCTGGGGCAGACAGAGGAACAGGTGTACGATAAGTACAGACTCAACCGTGCCATGATCATGCGCCTAATAGCAGATCTGGAACCAATACTGCAGCACCAGACCCGTAGGACCAACACCATACCAGCCCATGTCCAGGTCCTATGCAGCCTGCACCTGCTGGCGTATGGAAGCTTCCAGGGGGTAATAGCAGAGGCCGGAGGCGTGTCGCAAAGCACACTATCACGCTTCTTCCACCGGTTCCTAGAGGCCATGCTGACATTCATACATCGCCACATCACCTTCCCCACAACCCCCCCTGCAGCTGACCCGCACCAAACGGGATTCTACCAGGTGGCACAATTCTCCCATGTGATAGGGTGTGTTGACTGCACGCATGTCCCCATCTGTCCTCCATCAGCCATTGAATACATCTTCCACAACCGGAAGTAATATTATTCCATCAATGTGCAGGTCGTGTGCAATGCAAAGCACATCATAACGGACCTCGTAGCCCAATTCCCAGGGAGCACACACTACGCATACATCTTCCGTCACAGTGGCATCCACAGGCGCCTGATCAACAGTGATTTTGGAGAGGGACACCTACTAGGTACATATTGTTGCATCATCGTTTACTCCATCCCCACATGTATCATTGCAATCATGCTGCTGACCATTCTCTCCCCATCCTGCAGGTGACAGCGCTTACGCCTTGCGTGAGTATCTACTCACTCCCTACCTCAACCCAGCAACACCTCAAGAGCAGCTCTACAACAGAGCACACATCAGCACAAGGAATGTGGTGGAGCGTACATTCGGCATCCTAAAGAGTCGCTTCCGAATACTGCACAAGACAGGAGGTGCCTTGCAGTACGACCCAGTGACCTGCTGCCACATCATAGCTGTCTGTGCCATCCTGCACAACATCGCCATCCGTAGGGGGATACCCATAGAGGTGGACGGAGAGGATGAACTACGTGCACAGCAACCCCCCCCCCCCCAACACCAACAGGCACATGTGCCGAACACAGCAGAAGGGCAACGGAGGCGGACATATATCACACTGCATCACTTCTGAGACAGGTAAGAAAGAGCCTTGACAACATGATCTGGTTTGCAAGGGTTAATGGACATGAACACCTGACTGGTGACCATGCCCCGGGTCTGCCACTGCAACCAGTGGGCACCACCCAGAACACGCTGGCTTTAAACGATCATGCCGGGAAGTAAAGGCCATGGCGAGTATGCCACTCACACAAACTCAGAATGATGCGTATAATCAAATAGCGCAATATCTCCATCTTAATGCAAAGGATTACGACGATCACAAGTCTACAAAACCCTCATCAAATGAAAAAGTACAGAGTAGCAGTGACCGACCTACTGAGATGCAACCAGTCACAGCAGGAAAGATACTTTTTATTCCCAACTACGAGCCCCAAGGCACACAAGACCTCTTAAATCGAGGGAATATTCTCCATCTGACATCTACCATCCCAAGCCTAAGCCACCTAACATCCGCCGATTTACTATCAATTGAATTCATCACGTTAGGGGACAATGGGGCTAGGGAAGGCACATGTGCCACCTGGAGGAATGTAGAAGTGGTAAAGAGCATTCTAACTGAAACGCGTAAATTTGAAGAGTGGGGAATAACGCTGAAAGAAGAAACAAAAAAGGGCTATCCGTCACCCCTGCTAAGAAGATGTGGGAAAAGAGCTCCATCTGACAAAAGAGCTGACTGCAAAAATCGAACCACTCATTCAGTACTACAGGGTGCCAGGGGGGCGGAAACTCCCATCAACAATCACCAGAGACAGGCACTGGGCATTAATGGTAACTGAACCCACTGCGAGGCAGGCAAGACCAAAGAAATCCTAATAAAGTTACTCTCCTGGAACATCGCAGGAGCAAAAAACATCTTAAACCATAGTAGAAAAACAACAACCTGGGACCAATATGACATCATAGCACTTCAGGAAACGTGGACAATGGAACCAATTGACTTACCAGGAAGACTATGTTTCCATGAAAGTGCGACGCGTCCCCAGCGCTATGGGCGCGCAAGGGGGGGACTTTCAATATATGTATCCACTGCACTGAAGATCAACGCCTCGCAAATGGATGTATCAGCAGCAGATATGCAAATCATTAAACTGGAGAGCACAACAAAAGGCAAGACGAGAACAATCATCCTAATTAATTTATACGCCCACCCGAAAAAATCAGCCAAAAAAGAACTCTTCCAACGTTTGGTTAATGTTGTAACCAACACCCGCCTTGAACAACCAAGCTGGGAGATTATCGTTACGGGTGATTTCAACACCAACCTTTTACATCAACCGGAAGATGAGGACAGCATCTCAGTAGCAAACGAAATGTGGGACGTTGAACCTCAGGAGATTGTATCGGTCATGAAGAAAGATAAAGTGGGTAGGCAGCTGATGTGGGACTTTGAACGCCTTGGCCTACGGGTAATAAACGGTAGAGCCATTCACGACAAACCCCCTGCCGCAACCTATATAGGCCATAATACAAGTTCCATCTTGGATTATACATTGGTAACACTACCCCTGCTGAGTCTAATTAAAAAATTCCAAATAATCTGCTCATTAGACAGTGATCATTCAATGCAACATATCGAGATGAAACTGAATTCTTCTAGGTACGTAAAGGCGCCAACCATGCCAGGCATAATCTCTACAATTAACCTGAAGCGGTTAAAGTGGACGAGCAACACACTGCCTCAAATAGCGTTGGACGCTAAGAAATTATTTAAAACATCTATCGCAGAGAAAGATTTATGCTCAGAAACCTGGTCTGACTTCCTGGAAAAGTTACCAAGGTCCAGTAGCAATGCTAAAAGGGAGACCTATCCTATGTCCGATACCAAACTCACAAAAACTACACTTTCTATGAAGAAACATCTTCAGAAGCTCACAAGACGGGCACAAGGTCCAAAGATAAAACCAAGCCTTTGGCAAGAAGTCCGATCTATAAGGAGAGAGTACAAGAAGCTGGTATGGATGGAAAAAAAGAAACAAAGCCAATGAATTCTGGGCTAAATTGTTGCATAACACAAAAATATCAGACTCCAGGGCTTTCTGGATGCAAGTCAATTCCATTAATAGAACAGCACAACCTATAAGTATGACATGCATCAATGAAAACGACTGGGCCCAACACATAGTCGACACATTCTCGACAAAACCATCGGCACACCAGATTATAACGTCAATAACGGCATCTGAAACATCAAGAGCAATGGACCAGGAAAGCATGGCTGTTTCTAGCACTAATGGCATGATCTACCGCCAGGAAGATATGGGTCAACCAATGTGGACAGATGACGATCGCCGAATATTACTAATAATCAAGAAAGGCAAGCAAGAGAGTGCGCCAGGACCAAACGGCATCCCGCAGGCAATCTATAAAGAGGACCCCAAGTTCTGGGCATGCAAATTTAATCTCTTGTTTCGGTCAATTAGCGACTCAGGTCGGGTCCCGGAAAGCTGGAGGGGTGCCATCATCAATCCCATCTATAAAGGCGGAGACCGCAAAAATCCAATCAATTATCGCTTAATAGCTCTGATCGATGCGGAAGCTAAATACTACGCATCCCTGGTGCTAGCTGATCTAGCACAATGGTCGGATATGAACAGCAAAATCCCGTTAAATCAGACAGGGTTTCGTCGCGGAACAGGCACCATGGCAAATGCAATGGCATTATGCTTGATGGGTGAAAAAAGCCTCCAAAACCATCAGGAACTTTACACCTGTTTCATTGACTTTAAGGCGGCCTTCGACCGTGTCAACAGAAAATTACTATGGACTAAATTGAAGCAGCAGGGCCTGCCAGACTCAATCCTAACGCCGATCATCGACCTGTATAGTAACACCTGGATGCAGGTAAAGATCGACAATGGACAGAGGCTAACCCGGAAGATCAACACCTCTGATGGACTAAAGCAAGGCTGTGTTTTGGCCCCCCACCTCTTTAATTTATTCATGGCCGACCTAACAGTAAGCCGCGGCTAGGTAACCTCCGTGTAACACACCTATCCTATGCCGACGATGTGGTCCTACTAAGCCAGACAAGAATAGGCTTGCAACGTCTTGTAAACGAATTGACCCGCTATACAAAACAGAATTTGCTAGAAATAAACAGTACAAAAACAAAAACCATGGTTATAACCCGACGACACAAAGTGCCACCAACCTTCTCAATAGACAATGTTAAACTAGAAGCGGTTGGAAGTTACAAGTATCTCGGGATACTACTGGACAAGCGTCTCGATTTCAGCATGCTATTTAATAGCATGGAAAAGAAGGGCACAATACTATTGCACGCCTTTAATACCCTAGCGACCAAACTTAAAGGTCCTTTGGTCTCCCCCTTGCTAACAATAATGAAAGCTAAGTTACTCCCAACAATAGCTTATGGGAGCGTATTACATCATGGCAAGAGTGCACAACTTTTGGACAAAGCACAAATGAAAATCTACAAGCGAGTATTCGCATTACCAAGAAACGCATCACCCGCACAAGTAAGGCTTGAATTTGGTCTGCAATCCCAAATACTGCTGAAAAAGTACGAGACCATAAAATTTTGGTACAATGTCTGGATGAATCAAGAGATAGCGGTCCATCGTGCTATGTGGGAAACAATTAGTCCCAATTCTCACTACGCCAAATACCTTAAATTGTCATTAGAATCAACCGACTTGGCTACTCTCTGGGAATCCAAGCTTCCAGTACTTTCCTTTAAACAGTTGGTAAAGAAGGCTGCCAACAGGCATTCGTTGCTCGACGATAAAATAACCTTCAGTCGTCGGTCCCATGCCTGGATGACAATTCAATCTTATAAAAAATTAGTACCGGCAGCCCATCTAGACCTTGCTTTCTTGCCTTTCATCAAACGTAAATACCTCAATTTAAGGCTGGGTAACTTTCCAACAAATGCCGAGACACCAAAAGTAGAAGTCCCAAGAATGTGACGGATGCGGTTTATGTGGCGCAGGAAGACAAGACTTTATCCATCTGATTTGTATTTGCCCGGCTCTGATCCAGGAACGTCGGAGTGGGTTAAAAACCAAGTTTAAGGAATATGGAATACGTACCTGCCGGTCTGCGATCATACAAATTTTATGCTCAGTAGATCCGCAACTCATTTGTAGGGCAGTCAAATTCATTGACATTTTTGAGAAAAACCAAAGATTACTGGCAAAGTCTTGAATCTGGAACATGTTAATATTCAAATTTGAAAGACTTTTTCATCTTAATAACTTTTTTATCATTCGCAGAGCAGTGTAAACTTTCTGTGTTTTAGTATATTGTCGTATTTATACTTTGTAATGGTTTTTACTAACTATACAATAAAGTATTATTATTATTATTATTAACCTGACTGGTGCAGAGAAATGTAACACAAACATGATGCAGCTGAAATAAATGCAAAACTTAAATTGTCCGTTGTCAACACGGGTGCTGCATGTGGCACTATAGTTGGCCCATGGTTACGTCACCATGGATAGGGAGTCATTGCCACATGGCTACTTGCGTTTGCCACGTACCCCCAGTCTCCTGTCCGGTGACTCCTCCACATCTCCACGATGAGTGTCTGTGGCTGTTGCGCTGCGCCCACTGCGCCTCCTCCCACTCGTCTCTGGCAAGGAGACGCTGCTGACACTTGAGGCAGCCTCACTCCCCTCATCCACTCCCACACTGCTGACACTGACAGTTCCAGACTGCAGATGCTCCACTGTAGTGGTCACTCTCTCGAGGGCCCTTGCCACATCCCCACAATAATGCCCTAAGTCAACCTGCAGGGACACGAACCTGCGGGAGAGCACAGCAGTGCTGTTGCACAGCTTAGTGATGGCCCTAATAGTGGAATTTGTATGGAGCATGTTCTGCCTGTGCCTCCGGCGCTCACTTTTTTGGCCTTTAACAACAGCATGTGTCAGTTCCTGCAGGCATAGCTTTATGTCATTGTTGCCCTCAGCTACGGCTGTGGTGAGGTCACGCACAGCATCAGTCATGGTGACAAATCTGTTGGACAGTTTTGTCATGGTAAGATTAATTGCACCCGTGTGTCTCCCCTGCAGGCGCTGGACACGCAGCATCCGGGTCTCTACGACTCCGTACACATGTGCCGGATCCACTGGCCTCATTGCAGCCCTACCCAGGGGCCCGGCCCTCTGTCTGACACGCTGACGTGCTGCTGTTCGGGTGGTTGGAGTAAAGACAGCCTGCCGTGAGACATTTGGGTCTGCTGGACTCTGCTCCGTCTCCATCTCGTGCAGGGATGAGACATCTGCCCTGCGGCTCGGCGGAGTTGTCCGCACTGGTGGTGGTGGAGGTGGTGTTCTTGTCCGCACTGATGGCGGTGGTGGAGGTGGTTTTCTTGTCCGCACTGATGGCGGTAGTGGAGGTGTTGTTCGCGGTGGTGGTGAAGGGGAGGACATGGCTTCATGTCCCTGTGGGTACTCGGCAACGGTCACCACTGGGGTCTCAAAGATGACGAGGCAGCTGCTGTCATCAGATTCCATGGGGGATGCATCTGTTTGTGAAACAGTGGAGTGTTATTAATTTGTCATTATATGTGGGTATTGCAATATTTTGTCTATATAAAGTACATATTCGGACTGACATTTGGCCCTTTGCTGCTGTTTTCATATCATTCACCTCTGGGGTCAGACATGCACTCATTCATGTTATGACTATGACGCAACATTCTGGTGAGGGTATGTGCTTTAGGCACGGCTACATGTGCACTGTGTCTGGCATGGGGGAGTGGGCAGGGATTGACAACATGCTGCATATCTACGCTGGCATGTATCTTACCTTGTCCTCCTTCCGCAGCACCAGAGGTGTCCAGTTGGGTGACGCCCACAACAGCTTCGGGTTCAATTGTTGACTCCACAAGGTCCTTCAGGGCTGTGTTTGGTGTCACATTGGATGAACCCCACCTGTGCCTGCTGCATCCTTGACCCTTTCAGCAATCTTCTCCTTTGCCCTTTTACGGAGGTCATACCACCGTTTTTTTAAATCGTCAATGCTGCGGTGGGTGACTCCTACAGCATTGACCCTGTCCTTGATGCGCAGCCACATCTTTCTTTTTTCTGCCTCAGGCACCTTCAGGGACAGCTTCCCAAACAGCCTCTCATGTTTGCTGCTGACACCCTCAATGAGTATTTCAAGTTCCTTATCAGAGAACTTGCGCTTTCTCTTTCTGGGTGTGTCCTTTCCCTTCTGGGGTGCTTCCTTCTCCATGATCAAATGCTTGGCAGGTCCTGATTGCTGCTGGTTCTGTGTAGCTCCTCAGCTCCTGTGCTCTGCCTCCTCCTCTGAGCTCCTCAGGGCACTGAATGGAGCATGGGCTGTCCAACTTCCTGGTTGTGATGTCATCAGCCTGCTTCCGATGCGTCGCGTCTTTTTGCGAGTTCGCAAATATCGAAATCGCAATTACCGATTCGGTATTTGCTAATTCAGTATTTGCTAATCTTTAATTTGTTGTCTCGCAATCGTAGTTTCGCTGTTGAGTAACGATTTTTAGCGATTCGGTAATTATTACCGATTCTCGTGATGCATCGCGGTTTGCATGTCCTTATTGGTGATTCCTTATTTTTCGCTAATAAGGACTAGGAATACCGAATTTTGATGCATATGCCCATAAACGCTTTAGACTCACCCATCAACAAGGTATTGCAGTCCCTCTAGGAATGGTACACTTCCCCACCCTGGGACAACAATGTTATTCAAAGAAAGAAGATAAAAAGAAAGTAGTGCTTCACTAGCAAACTATGTAAAGTGGCGCTAATGTGTGTGGGTGTGAATAACACCAATCTAG
Source organism: Lissotriton vulgaris (assembly GCF_964263255.1). Taxonomy (NCBI): domain Eukaryota; kingdom Metazoa; phylum Chordata; class Amphibia; order Caudata; family Salamandridae; genus Lissotriton; species Lissotriton vulgaris. Next base: position 1,655,454,529 of record NC_141695.1, on the reverse strand, counting down.
CCTATTTAGTTATTTATTTTTTCGCCTTTTGATCCTTTTTTTTCTCTTGGTCTGGAGGTTGCACTTTGGAATAGAATAAGGTCAAAAAATGACAACATTTCCACCCAAAGTGTTTCGTTCTTTTTTTGCATCCATTTCACAGTGTCTTTTTTCCTTCTCTGCCCACCTCAGAGCAGCGAGCCTTATCCATAGGCATTTGCTATTTCTGTGGAGGGTGCAACATAACAAAGGGCAGGTGGCCTCTGTGACTGGAGGAAGGTCACAGGGCAAATGCAGGGCCATTATAGGAAACCTCGGAAGGGAGAGGGGAAATTATTTTGTTTCTTCGTCCCCCCACCCTTGTCCCCTGTGTCCCTCCCACTCCAAAATCTGGGGGGATATATACCCCGCACCTCCTACACCCGTGGCCCTAGGTTTGTGCAACATGTCAGCTATGGAATTTGAATGCATGGGGCCGGGCTGTTAGAGCCAAAGCTCTCACATATGTACAACAGCAATAGGCACAATTGAGCCCCCTCTAGTCCTAACATGATGTTTCAGCTTTTTACAAAAAAACAAATGCGATAGTTTGTTTTCCTGTAAAAGCTGTGACACATTGAGCAAGTATTTGGAGGAGATGGGTGGTGAGCCGCTGCAGGTCGAAATGGTGGCATGAATGACAGTCTGTCCCACAATGAGGCCTCTGCTAATATCCAATTAGTCTGTGGGTTATCTCCTCACACCTCAAGGGAAAGGAGCAACCATGGACACTGTGCTGCCAGTTACACTGGACCTTTCACAGCCTCGATCACTCAGATCGCTTGTGTCGTTGGTCCACTCTCTGTTCTTTCAGACAAGCCGTGTTGCAGTCCCTTCAGCACTCACATCCTCAAATGGGTGGTCTGGCACTGCTCCAGGCACTCTTCTCCCTCGGCCCGCCCCTAGGACTAGATGTACAAAGCCATTTTTAAGCCACAAACAGCTTTTTCTAATGTATCAAACCCATCAAATGATTCGGTAACACATTACTGAATCGCAATTTGGGTTTGCGACCTAATAATTATTCTATATCTGGAAGGGGTTTGTTTAGGTCGCTCCTTTCAAATACCAAATCATGGTGATATGTACTAATGTTTTGCAACCGAAATGCAGTTGCTAAATATTCATACTTTACCAACAAATTAAAATTGGTGGTAACCCATTTGCAACAGGGAAGGGATCCTTTTGGAGATGTTTAATAAAATATTGTTGAAAAGTAGGCAATGATCCCATGGAACATTGCCTGTTCTTAAAAAATAAAAATGAAACACTTAGGGCCCGATTACAATGCGGCTCGGAAGGCTCCGATCGACGTTCAGAGCCTTCCGAGCGGCATCGTATGTGCCGTTCGGATTCCTTTTCAACCGTCTCATTACAATGGAGGCGGTCGGAGAGCTCGCCCGCCATTCGGAATGCCGAAAGTAATCTCAAGGGCTGGCCTTTCCGTCCTTGAGATTACCATGACGCGTTCGGACATGGTTTCCATGTCGGCCTGTTCGACATGGAAACCATGTTGGAAAGCGTCTTTGGGGGACCCCAGCAGGGCCCCCCTGGGTGGAGGCTGATTGCCCCCCCTGTTGATCCCTGCACCTTGAGGCAGGCCACTTTAGGTGCCTGCCACGGGGTTCAGGGAAAAACCGCACCTCCCATTTTACAATGGGAGCATGCATTACGGCCGGTTTATAGACGGAATGCATGCTCCCATAGTAAAATGTAGCAATGTGACCGAACAGTGTTCAGTTGCATTCTAATGTGGTATTCGGGACCACCGACCGGAAGTCGGTTGGTCCCATGACCGATGCGGTGTTGGGCAGAAGTGATTCCTCCCAACATCGTAATGAGGCCCTTGATTGTTTATTTTTAAACACATCCTGTTTTCCTATAAGGAAAATGGTATGCCAAAAAAAATGATTGTTTTATTTACAAGCAGTCACAGACATGGTGGTCAGCTGACCCCAACAGGCCACCATCCTTGTGATGGCCGAGAATCCTAGTGGGTCACTAATTGTGACCTGCCTCATTAATAATTATGCATTCACATACTGCCATTTTGCTTTCACATACTGCCATACAAAAGGAGACAGTATGTGAAAGCAAACATCTTTAAATGACCACCATGCCATGGGAGAGAACACCCATGGCATGGTGTGGGAGGAGGTAATTTTATTTTTTTTTCAAAAAACAAAATTCTGCTTTGGGATTTTGTTTTTGACAATAACAAAATGTTCAAAGTTTGATGTACAGCTCTGTCATGCTGACGGAGTCGTCCATCAAACTTTCAATATATTTACAGGAACCGCTGTGATAGCGGTTCCTAGGAATGCAGCAGGTGTCCACTGAGCCGGCAAACATCTCTAAATTTGGAAGACGGAGTACCCTCACTATGGCAGCAGTAAAGTTCTCAGCCATGGCAACCATATATGCTCCGTCTGCCAAACTCAAAATCATGTCCTAAGTTCAAAGGTAAACTTTCAACCGGGTCAAACCTGGTTTCTGGGTACAACTTGCTTTCCATAGCAGTCGGCCTTAACCTGCTCCTAGGAGCTGGTAAGCGCAATCAGATGACCATGGTTGGTGCTTAACGTTTTTAGAGCTATTTGCACATTTAATATTGAAAAAGTCATAACTCTGGGTTCTCTTATTGGATTTTTGTTGTACTCTATTTTTTCTAAATTGGTTTAGAATTTTTCTTGTGTTGGGCTGCCACTTTACTACTGCTTTGGTCCTGAATAAATACTTTACAAACTGCCTGTAATTTATGCCTATCTGCACTGTGGCATAGCTACCAGGGAGTTGAGCTCAGGATTATTTTGTGACTTTAGTGGTTCACCCATACAAGGGTTGTGGTTATTACTTTAGGTTGATACTCACCACCTCAACTAATACCCCAGTTTCTTACACTAAAGGATAGCACATCTTTGTTCACAAAATGATCTAGCGAGAGGGAGAGTTATATTCTGGACTGCCTTTTCCTTCCTTTTGTTATGTAACCGATAAAGAGCTGGTCTTCTGATCTGATCTCCATTGTTCAGTCAATGTAGAAGCTGACCACACCTCTAAGGTCTAGCCAGTGCTGCAGCTCGTCCTCCTTTGTTTGATGTGGTGGGGGTTAAAAGGTTGGTAGGGCGTTAGATTGGCTGAGTTTAAAGGACATCAATATCAAGAAGTGTGGGGGACAGAGAGCCAAAAAGAGGTCCAGTACCCTTGCTCTCAAGAATTAATATATAAACCTGTAGGGTAGCTGTTCCTATGGTGTACAGTCGCAGGTTGGAAAACTGGTAGGAAGATTGGATGGGTACATCCTTATTTGGAAGTGGTGCCCTCACACACCTGTGAGAGTGTCATGCTTCATCACTAGGCTCTGCTGCTCATGGGGTCGGTGCTCCAATACCCCACAGGCCTCGCGAGAATCACTTCTGGTGGAAGAAAAAAGACATTCACATGGCTATAGTCTTTTTACAGACACGAAGATGGATATTATGTAGATTGGAATGTATAATCTGCCCTCCTGACTGCGTTAAGAGTTCCACTCTGAGTGGAAGTCGAAACAGAGCACATAGGGAGCGCAGTAGAAGGTCTGTATACTTCACGCTTCTCAGCCAATCTGGGGCGATGAGAATGGCTGGGCCTAATCTTGGTGAATCATCCTCTCCGGAACCTGAGGAAGCAAATGTAAGGAAGGAAATGCACAACGAAGGGGAAACTTCATCTTCAACTGAAATGCATCCTCAACAGCCCCATATAACAGAAGATGGAGTGCACAGATCATGAGGCACTCAGTGTTCTCAAAAATGGCAAAAAGGTCAACCTGAAGGATGCATGACCAAGCGAACAATCCCAGGACCACCTATGGGTGAAGATGCACTCAAAGGTGGAGGCATCTGTGATAATTTTGTCCACTGGTGAAGGGGGACAAAATTACCTCTTTTGTAAGAAATGTTCTTCTGTTTCCCACCAAGCTAAATCCACAGAAGTGTCCTTGGAGATCGCAATGGAGTCTTTTAGATCTCCCTGGTGTTGGAACCACTGTCTTCAGAGGCACTACAAGAGAGTCCTAATGTCCAGTGGTGCATGAGTTACCAGGAGATTGCAGATGGCCAGCAGACCATTGAGGTGCAGAACCGTCCGTACTGCAATATGAACGTCCCTCGTGGATTAGGAAATGTTCAGAGTACTGTGGTATCCAGTACTGCCCCTATGAATAGAAGGCACTAGGCGGGATCCAGGTGAGACTTTAGTACATTGATTGAAAACCCGAAGTCAAACAACAGAGATGTTGTTGTTTACAACTAGAGCATCATCGTTTGTTGCAAACCAGCTTTCAGCAACCAGTTGTCGAGGTAACCAAACACAGCAAATATCGACCTCCTGAGATGAGCTGCTACGAATGCCATCACCTTGGTGCAGACTCGCGGAGCTGACGTGAAGCTGAATGGAAGGACTGCAAACTGGTAGTGAGTGGACTCTACCATGAATTGCAGATACTTCTTGTGAGACTGGATTGTGATGTAAAAGTAGGGATCCTGCAGATAAAGAGATACCACAATGTAAGAAAAACAAGCGGTTGGATAACGTAGCCAGGGAGAAACAACATGTAGGAAGCACAGCAACCAATTAAAAAAAAAAATTACACAAAAATTCATAAAACAGTGGCGGACAGAAATAATCATCGATGACTATTTCTGTCCGCCACTGTTTTATGAATTTTTGTGTAATTGTGTCAGAAAGATATTTTATTTGTATTTGATTAACTGTTTTCTCAAATTGTTTGGTGTTTATGTTTTGGAGTTAATATGTTTTTACCATGAATATGTATACTTATAAATAAATTCAATTTTGTACTTTTTAATTGGTTGCTGTGCTTCCTACGTGTTGTTTCTCCCTGGCTACGTTATCCAACCGCTTGTTTTTCTTACATTGTCTATTTTCCCTGTATAACAAATTCAGTTGTCTAACAGGGGGTCCTTGTTATTTACGCCGATAAAGAGATACCATCCTGTCTTCTTCATCCAGCATCAGAAGGACTTGAGCTAAGGACAGCATCTTGAATTTTTCTTCGTATCAGAGGTTCAAGATCCTGAAGTATAGAATTGGATGTAAGCCACCATCCTTTTATGGGATCAGGAAATACAGAGAGTAGCACGCCTGTCCTTTCCCATGGTCTAGAGCCAACTCCACTTATTAAGGTTATTATGGTAGAATACAGCGTATGTGTGTGGCATGATATGAATTATTAAATACATAAGGAGCCACCCTTACCCAAAAGGGTATTAATAGGGACATACTGATAATTACAAAAGCCACTGGATTGGGTTATGTGGCAGAAACTAGTTGAACATACTTAAGTGCCAAGGAGTGATGAATAAATAAATAAAGATTTGTACACCACCCAGGCATTTTTAAAGATTACCTCATATACATCCCACACCCATTTTGTTTTTTAAAGTGCTAACTTGTAAGGAAAGAGGTTGCAACATGCCCGACCTTCAGAGGGTCAGGAAGAACTTAATGATGAAGCATGTCACTGGATAACATTAAGTGAGTGAAAGTTCCTTTAAGAAAAAGGTATTTCCCCAATATCCAATGGGCCCACACTAGATGACATGAGGTTGAGTCTTTGTTGATTGTGACACTGTCTATGAGGAGGGTAAGTCCCAACCTCCATTTCCCTCTTCCTTCCCTCTCTTGATTTTTACATCATAAAGATATTGATAACATTCAGAGTGGACTCTACAAACATTAATCGTTGCTCTTATTATTACCTGAGATGTTTTGTCTTGATTTACAAGTTTAATGGTTGTGTGGAATTGTGTGATTTGTACCCTTGAAATGTATACAGTGAATACAAATATCTGTTTTCAATCTAAAACGTGGTGTGCGCCTATTCATTAGCATTAATCTCCTTATAGATTTAATCTACAGTCTTGCTTTGATTCAGTCTCTACTATCACTGAGTGGGCAGATTATTTCAGTACATCACTTCCAAATTACCATATAGAAATGATTCCCTTGTTGGCTCTTGACCTTTTTTTGAATAGGTTGCCCTTTCTCTTTATATCAATTTAGGACAGTTCACCGCTTCTGTACCCTGCCACAGCACTTCATTGTGGCACAGTTCACTGCTTCTCCATGCCACGCTACCTCTGACAACGCTCTACCTTTCTATCAGGAACCATCTTAACACCATGATCGTCATCCACTTACAACAGTGCTACCCCACACCACAGTGTTCCAGCTCACCAGTGCTCTGCCCAGCACAATCTCCTACTTATCATGGGCGCATACTCCATATGTTTTTAGACTCGCCACATAGATGTGCATCAAAACAGATGTTCGCCTCAGTGCAGGGTTCCTGCTCAACACTAAATAAGACACAAATACACGCTTTAGAACTACAGTTCCCTGCGTCACCATAGTTGTCTGCTGTACCACGGTGACCCTTCTCACTCATAAACATTTACCTCCATAAGACACACCAGACCAACATCTATTTCAGATTTCATCCTGTTCCACTCTCTCTTTCGTTTTGTTTTCCCCTATACTGCCTCAATGATTGTACTATATCTCTGATCTATGTGTAGGACTAGTCTTGAATGCACTAGAAGAATCTTTCAATTAAAATGAAATAGTATTGTCAGAGGGCTATATTCACAAGGACGTAACTACGATTTATCCCTACCTTACCGCAACAAAAGCGGAGATAGATTTAACACCCCTTTCACAAGCTGGTGCAAACTGCAGACATCGCCAGTATTCCCGTGATAACTGCCCAAAAATGTACCGCAGCGGAGGACACCACCAACTATCCCTAATGAGATGCAGAGTAGGTGTTCCCGTGCAAAAACACAAGAAAAAAACATAACACCACTTTCACAACGAAATGCCAGATCCGCGATGCGCACCAAAAACAGGCGATAAGCCGTGGTAGCAGCCGGAATTTAACACTTGCCTTTTGCTGGTGCTAAGCAGGACGATCACCCACAGCATGAAAGGGAGCCCAGCCAAAAGCCACACCTGAAGCCCCACACATGCCACGGAGACAATGATCATGCACTAGCATGGAGCAGGCATGTGCGTGAACGGCAAGTGACCTAGGAATGTGAACCTACCCAATGCCAGGTGTGGCCTGGAGGTGCCTGACAGACCACAGAGTGTAAATCACGGAAATGCCTGTGTTGTGAGCAACTGCTGGTGCATGGAGTGCAGTGGCCAGTGGACGCTACCATGTCCCCACAGGCTGTGGGGCAGAAAGCGGAAATGTCGCATGTTACGTCTCCCCCTGCATGCGTGTGCGTAGTGGGTTAAACCTGCGTACGCAAGGCCTGCGTAGGGGTGGGAACAAAAAGCCCTAGCACTGCTTGATGGTTCCCATTCTGAATGGACAACACGTCTGCCAGGGCGGCGCCTCACAGTCTGCCACGAGTCATGCGCCGAGCACGGTGGGGCCTGCGTCCCTGTGCGCCTGCTGCACCCTGGGCCGCTGGTCCTCAGACCCTCATGCCAGCCCCAGCGCACCAACCAGACTCCGCTCACCTGCCTACACCAGCGTGTGTCAAAGAGGGCCCACCACGTGCTGGTGCAAGCTCCAAGCACCAGGGCCGCGACCTCTGCAGCCTCCGCAGACCATCGCTGGCCCCCCCAATGCTGGCCCACAGTACTCCTTTCTCATTTACATACTCCAACTGCGTCCTCTTTGGCCCAGTAGGTGCCACATGTGGAACTGTGTCCTGAGTCCTGAATGGCAGTGACCCCAAGTTCGTGGCAGCGGCCACAGCACCAGACCCTCTTCAATCAGTGAGGCATAATTTCATATGGCAGGCCTGCGATACGTGGTGCCACTAACCCTGTTCAGCGCAAGCCGGTGACATGTGGGGGCACTAACCCTATTCAACGCAAGCCAGCGTCCCTCGGTGAATGGCCCGTGCTGACCGCTGCCTCAAGCATACACTGCGGTCGAGTACGTCACACACAATTTTGAATTCAGCCTTGAGCGCGGTTGGGCCTGCGTCCCTGTGCACCTGCTGCTCCCCGGGCCGCTGGTCCCCAGACCCTCATGCCTGTCCCAGCGCATCAACGGGGCTCCGCTCACCTGCCTACACCGGCGTGTGTCAAAGAGGGACCACCACATGCTGGTGCAAGCTCCAAGCACCAGGGCTGCGACCTCTGCAGCCTCCGCAGACCATCGGTGGCCCCCAGATGCTGGCACACAGTACTCCTTTCTCATTTACTACTCCAACGGCGTCCTCTTCGGCCCAGTAGGTCCCACATAAGGAACTGTGTCCTGAGTCCTGAATGGCAGTGACCCTAAGTCTGTGTCAGTGGCCACAGCACCAGACTCCCTTCAATCAGTGAGGCATAATTTCATATGGCAGGCCTGCGATACGTGGTGCCACTAACCCTGTTCAACGCAAGCCGGTGACACGTGGTGCCACTAACCCTGTTCAACGCAAGCCAGCTTCACTCAGTGAATGGCCCGTGCAGACCGCTGACTCAGGCCTACACTGCGGTTGAGAACGTCACACACAATTTTGAATTCAGCCTTGATTCATTTATGGCAAACTTGATGTCATTGTACAGGCCTCATCGCAGACTGCATCCCCTTCCACCCCCGATGCCATTGAGTCTGTTTCCCGAAACCTACGACACATTCTGCTTGGACTCGGGCGACTGAGTCCATGGACTTGGGTTCGCCGTTGGCCCGGTCCCAGGATGCTTGTTTCCGGTCCAGGGAAGAGATGGCTTGGCAGTTTGGGCTGGACTGTTCCCATGAGGCACAGGGTCGGACTGATTTGCATATGGGGTGGCGGAGTGAGCTAAAGAATGATGATGGATTAAACCCAGATCAGTTGACTGGGGGTGAGTGCTTGCAATGTTCAAGACTCCGTCCATCATCCCCTTTGGTTTTGCTTGGGTTCGCCGTCACCATCATGTCAGTGATAATGTCTCTGTGGCGAAAATGATGCAGTGGCAATCCACTCCTCAATTTGCTGCTTCTGGATATCCTCAACCCTCTGCATCATGCCCTGGAGGACACCTTCCACCGTCTGCAGCAACCCTCCGCCACATGTACCTCAGACATTTATGAGGACCTGCCCAGGTCACATGGCCCATCTGACTGCACTGCAAATCACCGCCCGTGGTGGTGTACCTGTTCCGGCCGCAGTGCATCCTGGGGTACTGACTCTGTGATGGTCACGTCCAAGACCCCTTCTCCTGATACATTGGATGACTCTGTGACGGTGGTATTAGGGGTCATCAACGCCATGTGTCTGTGGCCCTGCGCTGACCGCTGCCTCAGGCCTTCACTGCGGCCCACACTGCGGCCCAGTAGGTTACACACGTGGAACTGTGTCTTGGATAAGATGTGGAGGCGTCCACAACAATTGACATGCCTCATCGCAGGCGGCATCCCCAACAGCACTAGTGCCACTAACTCTGTGCGCAATGAGTCCTGGGTCCTTTATGGTTATATGGTTATGTCCTTTACGATGTACACTGTTGTCGATTTCTGACTGCACCAGGCAGCCCTTGCCGTCTGGTGTGCACACACATCCAACACAAGTGTCACTTGGTATGTGTGCCTGCTAATAAATGTGGCTGTGTGCACATGCACTTAGCCATTCACACCATCTGAGCAAGTGTGTCTGTGTAGTCATTGTGTCAGTATGATAGGCACAGGTTCTGCAACATCACAGTGTGCTGTCGTCAGCAGACGTTACCATATCACCTCATTGTTGGCGGTGACCCTGGACATGTTGCTGCGCACGCACACCCCTGCATGCACATGCGGCGTGTGCTGGTCCGGCATACGTCAGGTCACCGTAGGGGTGTGCTGATTCGGCAGGGGCAGCAGGGCGTGGCTCAGACCTGGCCTCGTGCAGGAAGTGCGGTAAGTGTTTCTCTGTGGTGGGGTATAGTCGCCACCAGGGCCACAGTATTCGATGTTGCAATGTAGCATGCACCACGAGGGCTGGCCCGCACAGACGGGGACATGTAGTAGCGCAGCGCACACAAGTGAGGGGGCTTGTGGGAGGGAGGAGCAGCTGTGTGGCAACATAATACACAGTGGGGCCGCTCATGAGCCACGTGCTGGGCATACCATCCAAGTATCCCAGGGTTGCAGACATCCCACCACACGAACGACAGGCCTCTGTACATCTCCTGTATGCATGCAGATGGTGAAGTTACTGTAGGGATGGAAGGTCCTTTGTCTGCAATATCAGGCGGTAGCACATCTGCAGCTCTGAGCAGTAACTTGCATGTGGCCAGCACCCCCTGGCAGATACAAGAGCATTGGCTTGTGACTCCCACACTACTCACTGCCCGACGTGGGACCAATGTGTACACATCCCACATGCAGGAGTCCTTGGTCATAGTCAGCGTGCGTGAAATGGCCTTCACACATACTCCCAACCCACCCCAGGCCTACACCTGTTGCAAGCAGACACTGCTCAGTGCACAGAGCTGTGCCATTTCATCCACAGGTCTGGTGCAGGGCAAACTTTAAGCAGAGCCACAGACGCAATGTCAGGCTATACCGGACACATGCTCGACTCTAGTCACGTGAAGCTGTACGGTGCACGTCTGCTGCATGTCCTGAGGCAGTGCCCTTGGCAGTACTGCAGATAAGTTACCGGCTGAGCTTCCGCCTTGCAGACGTCACCTGCATTCAGCCTGTGTTGCATTGTCGCTCTTGCATATTCGCCTGGTCCATGGATGTCTGCCTCTCCAACGTAACAGTAGCTGACCCGGATGTCGACATGTGTGTTCGCCCCCTGTTGGCCCACGACCAGGAGTGTCACCGTGATGCCCGTTTGTGGCCTGCATGGATGTTTGGCATGCAGGCTGGGAACTGGGCCGGCGAGATTGCACGAGTCGTCGTGTGCAGTGAGCACATTGAGCCACTACCCAATTGGGTTTTGGGGCACATTGATTCGAGTGGTTGGTGTCAGCACATCTGTATGGGTCAGCTGATGGATTACAACGATGACGTGTCCGATGTGTTGGACAACGTTCGCTCATTGGAGCTGTTGGCCTACGCTGCTACACTTGCGTTCATGGACGAGTAACAAGGCACCTGCACCTGCTTGTTGATAAAGTTTTGGGCACTTTCACTTGTCTCTGACTGTGTTGTGTCTTGATTTATATGCAAATGTGTGGGTCACAGACTCTCTGGCTCCTTGCCATACGTGCATTGCTAACCCATCAGGACTGTGGGTTTGTACTTGTGCATTCTCGTGTCCGTTTCATGCTTTGCCAGGTGCATATGGCCGTTTCTGGCCACAGGAGGGCGCACTTGTGTCCTGTGTTAGTTTGTGCAAATGTTGGTGTTTGTACTACATTGTGTTCTATGTTGGGGTTCTCTACTTCCTATGTGTGTGTGCTGCATTGTGTGTGGGATGTCCCTACAGCTCTGATTTGGCTCGCTCTTCTCCCTTTCGGGCAGTGTGGTTTTCACTTCTGTGTGTGTCGCGGGCCTGGCGGTGCTTATCCCTGCTTTCCTCATCGCGAATGGGCTCATCGCACTTTTTTTGTGTTGGGGCTTGTGTTTTTATCTGCGTCACAGTGGTTGGATCGCGTATGGCCGTTTCTGGCCACAGGCGGGCGCACTTGTGTCCTGTGTTAGTTTGTGCAAATGTTGGTATTTGTACCACATTGTGTTCGATGTTGGGGTGTTCTACTTAAAATGTGTGTGTGCTGCATTGTGTGTGGGATGTCCCTTCAGCTCTGATTTGGCTCGCCCCTCTCCCTTTTGGGCAGTGTGGTTTTCACTTCTGTGTGTGTCGCGGGCCTGGCGGTGCTTATCCCTGCTTTCCTCATCGCGAATGGGCTCATCGCACTTTTTTTGCGTTGGGGTTTGTGTTTTTATCTGCGTCGCAGTGGTTGTATCGCGGACATTGGTCGAGTTTTCGGCAAACTATCGCATGGTACAGCGGTGGTGTGACTTACACGTTAACACAGGGGTTATTTTCCAGCGATCGGCTGCAATGTGTAAAGGTGCGTTAGCATTTTTGGGTGATATTTAGCACTCGTTTGAGTGAATATATCCCAGAGGGTACCAAACACACCGGTAAGCTGTGGACCAGGATACAAATAGCCCAGTGACCTTTCAAACGGAAGAACTGACATTCAATTTTCACTACAAATACAACTGTACATTCTTTGCCTATGAGCTTGTTAAAACAGCAAGTTGTCCAATGTCTTCTAAATTAAATGTTTACTCACTTTTCGGTAACACATGGCCCTCATCTCAACTGAGAACAATGGGCATTTTCGGCGATTGCTGGAGGTAATAAAGTTTTAGTGCGGGTTTTGTTAAAAAGAAAATGTGATGGTTGGCTGGTAAGAGCACTGACTGATCTTCACATGGTTTGCAATAATGAATGAATGTTTCCAGTCAGGCTGGGGCTGGCACTGTGACACGCTCCATCGTGCGCCATACACGCTATTCGAGGTCAAAGTGAGACTTGGCATGAAATGTTAACACAGCTCTTGTAGGCTTTGTCCTCTAATGGTCTTGGCTTATGTGAAGCGATTGCATTTCTGGACTGCCATCGGCGAATCATCTAGTCAAAGCAATGCCTGTTTTCATTTAAAGCTTTTTTAAGTAGCATAACTTAGAATAGGGCGTTGCCTTTTGGCCTCTCCAGCACATCTGAAGGTGTGCAGCTTAGAGTGCGCCTTTGGCAGTTCTTGAAACGCAAACAGGAAATTTCAGGTGTGAAGAATGATGTTGCTGGCAGAGAGCTTGATGCTGGAGGGGGATATGCAGACTAGTAACACTAAGGAATGAAGAGAAGCAACACAATACTGACAGTGACACACACAAAGGACTGTCAGTTTTCTGGGTAATGAAATTAAAATTAAAATGTTGCATATCCATTTAAATCGCTGAAAGAAAACGAATCCTTCGTTGTACTGAAAATATGTGTTGGGGAAAATTTTTAAAAAAACAATAAGCAAGCCAGTAAGAATTTCAGAGTTTACCACCATACGTTAATCAGTGGAACATTGTGGAGAGCATTCACAAAGACCTCAAATGTAAAGGAGACACATTAACCACAGAGAAAAAGAAAAACACATATGCAGCAATAAGAAACAATAAAACGATGTACATGCTTGTTTTATTGATTAGTGAGTATGTGTGGTAAGTTGAGTGGATGAATGTGAGAAACTCTGCGCAAAGAGAAGTAGCTCAAATCATCTCCACATCAAAGCTGATGATGGTGATATTTGAGTGATGGCCGCAGCATAATTAAACCTAACTAGAGATTCTGAATCAGTGTGCCTTAAGTTTCCTAAAACAAAAAAGGGGACGGGGTAGTAGATCTGGCAAATACATTTTTTTATTGAACACGAATTTTCAATTCTAGTAAGGCCACAGAGGTGAGGATTATGCATTCCCTTTCTTGTTCTAATAAACAGCAGCCATTTTGCAAAAGTAATAAACCAAAGTTTCACAGACAAAGAGCTACAATGACCATGATTCTTTAAGAAATAAACTACAAGGCCTATCAACATTTTAATGCTCAATTGACATTACAGATACATATATAAACAGTCCCCATTGGCGTAGCACCCCCCTGTTCTTTCTGAGAGGAATCCATAAAAGCACAATAGCATCAGCATAATGTTCTTGTTTCTGATCTGCAACTGCAATAACAAGCATTTGCAATGCAATAGGTCTCCCATTTGTGAGAGTTAGAGCTATTGGTGTTGTAAATGACAATGTCTTTTACCCATGTGTTTTGGTTTGGAGTGGACTGGATTTATGTGGTGTGGAGCGGAATTATGTGGGTTGAATTGTTATTGTTAGTTGTGGAATTGTGCGGCGTGGAATTGTGTGGTTTGGAGTGTATTTGTGTAGTGGAATAATGTGGCATGGTGTGCAGTGGAATTTTGTGGATAATAATTATATGGTATTGAGTGTACCTGAATTATGCGGAGTTGGATTGTGCATCATGCAGTATAATTATGTGGAATGGTAGAGTGGTATGTAGTGGAGGTTAAGGTGTGCTGCTCAATTTTGATGCCGGATGTGGAATTCTGTGGTATGGAGTGGATGTAAGTGGTGTGTTGAGTAATTGTGTGGTTGAGTTGAATGATGTAGTTTGGGGTTGAGTTATGTGGGGTGGAATGGAAATGTGTAGAGCTGAATTGTGTGGCGTGAAATTGTGTGGAGTTGGGTGGAATTATGCTGATTGGAACTACGTGGCATGGTCTGGAGTATTTATGTTGATTGTTGTTATGTGACAGTGGTTTTATGTGGGGTGTATTTATGTTATTGAGTAGAGTGTAGTTATGTGGAGTTGAATCATGTTGCGTGCAGTGGTATGGTGCTGCGTTATTTATCTCATGCTATAACCTCACGTTAGGTTAGATGATGTCATGGAATGTTGTTGAAGTCTCCCTTTCGTATATTAACTGTTCACCGTCCTTAAGTTGAGGCCACCGCGGGAATGAACACCTGGGAACAAAAACACTGCCAGCTGGCCATCAAACTAAGATAACTTAGCAGATATGGTTAACATACGTGGGTTGATGAGAAATAACAGTTATCATGAAGAGAAGAGTCTACAGTAAGCAGATATTGCAGGCCCTGGTTGGCATGGGTAAAGAGAGTGAATCCATATGGACAAGGGCTGTTATTTTTAATGGGCATTTACTGTCCAGCACTGGGTACCTGCACTTTTTTATTTGGAAAGTGAGATGAACCTGCACTTCTCAGTAGGCCTGCAATACATTTAATAGATGAGTACCAGTACTTCTCAGGAGCAAACAGTTACTCTAAATACCTGCATTTCTATATGTCCATTTAGAGCACTGCACAGGACAGCACAATTCCTGGCTCTGTGTTTAGTGAGGTGCAATGTGAAGTTCTTGGGGATATGCCAATAATGAACATCAAGTGTCTCTGTGAGAGAATGTAGCAGAATTGATTCTGGGGAAGGCCACTATCTTAGCTCACTCTTATTTCTGAAGAAGGGGGTTTCCACTCCGCCATGGTGGACATATTCAGAGGCAATACTAGTGTGGCAGAGTGTGACTCCAACGTCAGGATAGGCATGCTCTGTGCCTGTGAGCCAGTCGTACTCACCAACGTAACAAAATATTGGAGTAAAAAGCAGCATGACTTCTATAACATTTTTAAACAATGTACGCCATGGCCGCTCTGGTTAAAAAAAAGCCATTTGGGGAGAGCAGAAAGTAATTTAAGAAAATGGTGCTCACAGACCGAAATTAAAACATCTAGAATAAAAAAAAACACATGTAAAAGGGCAAGTCCACATGAGAGGTTACAACAGGAGAAAAGAAGGTACTAACAAGGGTCTACTAAACCTATTAACCAATGAAAAGACACCATTTACAAAGTACAGAGACAGGAGACGATTAAAAAGATGGGTGGAAAGTGGGCATAGGCTTAATGCTCATAATGGAAAGAAATATCGAGAATTTCCAGGTACAATAGATAAGATAAATACCAAGCGCTAGTAGAAATGTAGTAGAAAAAGGAAGGAACGTTTTTTTCCATTCAATTAAAAAAAAGAAATGTTTATACATCCTTCACAGAAATTAAAAATGCCCTGATGAAAATCCTGGCAACGAAACCCTAGGATTGGAAACACATCGGCACATCAAAAATGCACAGAGGAATGACGGTTTAATTCCAACCTGCGAGTTAAAGACTAATCTTTTTTTCCAAAAATTGTAATCGTCTCTCACTGCTAATACGGATACCAGAGATAGACAGTATAAGAAAGTCTAGGACCCAAAACGTTTTTTCATCAAATTAGGTGGAATAAGACAGGAGTACTGTACTGGACGTCTCTTTGTTTTGTCTAGTTTTTTCACGTTTTATCACATGTTTCTGTAATAATGTATTGTGATGTATTGTACATAGTATGATTTACCAAATTCTGTAAAATGTTTGTGTATATAATGTAGATGATTGGGCAACTCTCTTTTTCATGTCACAATGAACTAACTAAAGGTATAAAGGATATAAGTAAAAGGTATACATAAAAATACCGGTATAAACATAAAACAAATGTGCTTTGCCATGAAGTAGAACTTGCATATGCTTTTATAAAAAATCGAGGTATAGGCTTATCCCATTTTTCTTACATATCCTGAATACAGCATGTCTCGAAGAGACAGCGCAATTTCTGCCCAGGCGAGACTTAACAAAGCTCTTGAAGCTGCTGCCGATGTCCCTACATGGTTTCACGCCTCGTAATGCAGAACCTTAAAACAATTAGCTGGAAACCTACTCTCTGCAGGGGTTTCCAGTGAATTGTTTGCATACCGTGTGATATTGTCTCTTTACCGATGGCCTTGTGAAGGGAGCCGATATCGTCTGACACACTGTGGTGCGGTCTGAGTTGGCAGGTCTATAACTCTTGTTATGGGATTGAGATAATCAAGGCAGACGATGCATCCAAAGGCAATTCTGGAGTGTTCAGTGTGCATGGTGGTCTAGCACTCTTGTGTCAGAAATAACCATAGAAAGGGACACTAACCTCAGATAGACAATCACCAGCCATGAATCAATGCAGGAACCTGGGCATAGGATTTAATCAATCCACTCTTTTTGCATGAGGGCTGGTGATGCCCTCCCTACCGCAAAAGATGGGTTGGTACAAGGATAATTGTCACCTGTTATTGGCAAATAAGCAGGCTAGAAATTTGCACCAATCACAAATGAGAACTTCTCTATGTGCTACGTGGTTTTGTGCCCAAATGTTGGAGACATCATGGAGATCTCGTCTCCCCAAGAAGAGTTGTCTTGTGTAGCTGTGTCCTTCCTGGACTGGACATGGTTGGCATGATTGGTCATCTCAATGCCCTCATGAGTGTTCAGTCACTCACCGGAGTCTGAATTTCCAATGTAAGCTAAAGTGTCCAGGGACATTTCCTTAGCGGCGTCACCCAGAACATAGATAGGTTCTCCTCTATAGGCTACTGGGAATCATACCCTTTTACCTTTTACTGAAAGATTTCGAGGATTTCCACATAGCACAACTTTACATGCAATTAATCTAAATTGAACTAATCTACATAGTCAATGGTTATCACGAGAATCTGTATGCCTATGCTTGTCCGTGACTTGCACTGGACACCCATGGCATAGACAGCAGTCAAAACGAAGGGTATTACCCATGCTTGTGTTATATATAACCAAAGTATTTTTATTTATCCCTGCATCCTGGAGCACAACTGGTAAAATTAAGTTAATGGGCACTAAAAATAGTGTATGAATGGAACTTCAAAGAGGCCTTTCACCTCCATTAGCCCCCAGGCTGCTGGATTTGAATGTTGGGGTAAAATGAAAGTAAGCATGTTAAGTCTCTATCCACAATACTACTCCTGCTGTAACAACCAAGAGTTAAGTTGTTGCATTTTGCAGGTTTTTATCTTTTTCTTTAGCAGTGCTTGAAATGGACAATATCCTGCCAGGGCCGGGCTTCCTTGCCGGAAGGAACCTTTGCAAAGCTGGCCTAGAGATAAGTCCCATAGCTGGAGAGAAAGTCAGACAGCTCAACAAACAAATTGGGTTCCTCTAGAAGATGGAATCAGAACTCCTACAGGCATAAGGAGATGACGATGACAAACACTCACTTCACCTTGAAAATCGCGCTTCCTAAAATGCCCTTGCAAGTGTAGTAAAATGGCTGTTTGTCACAATGTGAGCCTAGATGGTTTGGAAGTAAGAAGACTCCAGGTGGAGCACAGTAGATTAGATAGTGATGAATAGATGCAGGTCCACCTCTAAGCCTAGTTTGCTTTAATGAAAGATAGGTGTGTAGTTGACGGATAGCAATGAGAGACAAGCCCAGATGATTCTAGACTTCCTCTCATAGAGACTGTTCCTCAGGGAGTCAGTATCTCAAGAGGGAAAGGGGGAAATGCAGGGTAATCCTGCAGTGATGAGGTGTAACACAATGGATCTCGACCTGCTCCTTTTATTTCAGATGCTTTTAACCTGGGGAAGGAGGGTCACAACACTGACCTAAGGTGCATTCCAGTGTTACCTGAATTAAAGTCAGCTGCATGTCCAACTCAGGAGAACATCTACAGCACGTGGGTGTCTTACACTGAAAGCCAGGACAATCTGCATTTCAAGAAAAAGGTCCATATTAAAGCTAACAATGCAGCAAGATAGTAAAAGGTTTGTAGAGCCCCAGTGCTTAATGACACAAGATATTCCTGATGAAAGGAGGAAATCAGGTTATGTCGGCTGTCACCCTAGGATGAACAGGACTGCTAAAAGACTCACAAGCAATTGTCAACACGTATTAAAAATAAATAAGGTACATTGTATAGCTTGTGAGAATTCTGCATACAGTTCCCCTAGTACTACTATCTCTGGAGAGGACACATTCAATGAAGGCAAGTTTCTCTGATCAGACTTCAAAACATCTGCCCAAGCCTGTCCCATTCTCGGCTGAACAGGGTCAATGTCACGCTTGCTGGTGCCCAAGCATCACACATGATCATCCTTCACGCCACTGCCTGATGGATCAAGCCAAGAGTACATTTGGTAGATTTTCATGTATCCTCAAAGTCCTCAATTTGCTCTCCCCACCAGGTTGCTCCATGTTCACAATCTGCTGAATCACATATAAAACTGTAAACTGTTGGCCCCACACTTGAATAATAACTTAGAGAAAAATGGGAGTGCCATGATCGGTCTGCAGTTGTCCAGTACATTGGTGCCAGCACTGGGTTCTTGAGAATTGGGCGAAAGGGGCCCATTTTGATAGAATATTAGAATCAGCCTTGATTCAGCGAGGAGTATATGCTGTAGAGTAAAGGAAAAATTCCAACACTGTCGACATGTACGGATTGGCTTTCTGGAGAAAAAAGAGCTACAAATCTAGACACATACTGATACAAAGAGGTTCAAGGAAAGGCCTCCAATGAGACACATTTTTCTTTACACTTTTTTAATGTTACACCCCAACTCACAAAAAATGCCTCTTTTTGTAATTTCAAAATTGTTAGTGGTCTGCAATAGGAGATTAGAGAGCTCTGGTGATCAGTGGTGGCTGGTTGCAATTGAAAGTGGTGAGGCACAAAAACCGTTGATGTGTGTTGCATGACAAGCGAGCTAGGCTAGAGGGCACGACCGTCACAATGGGAGTTCAGGGGGCTCTCCACCGAGAAAAATCTGCAAAAAGAGTGGGAAAATCATACCCCCCAAAGCAAACTTGAGAACCACAAAGCAATAGTGGTGGCATAGACCCGAAAAATATAAACACATGAAAAACACTCCACATTTTGCAGAATAAAAATTGCCCAGTTACTATAGTGTGCAAATTGTACAGTGCAACAAGCTAGGTCTTAACTATCACCTGCACAGTACATGCACGCTATCCTGTCTGTCCACTATCTGCAAAGCACCTGCCTGACACCCTCCTCCTACAGTCTTGCCATGACGACATCCAATAACAACGACGTAGCTGCTCCATTCCGCAACTTCCCAATGGACAACAGTGCTTTGTACCTCAGACATTTCTTCATTCACTCATTTCCAATGCCTACTCCACAAACACCAAAGACAGATCCCACAATCCAAACCACCGAACTTCCCCTCATGCCATCCCTGGGACCTGCAAGTGTTGGGCTGTGTGAGTGGGTCAGAACTGAGTCAGAAGTGATGGAAGAAGGGGGAGGGAAGAACGGTGAGGAGCCCCAGGCAGACACCGAGGTCAGACCCATCCGATCTGTTTTCAAGCTGAAGAAACACTACAACGCACGGAACACAATACAATGGAAATGAGACACCAGGGCTGAAACTAAAATAAATAATGGGTCCCTGACATTGCAACCTCAGCCCTGCTTGTGTAGTGACCCCCGTAGAGAGCCCAGAACATCGATCTTCATGTGAGTCCTCGTATGCGGCGAGGAGCAGGTGAAAGGAACGGAAACATGCAGGTGTGCCGCCTGTGAAATGCAGACACAAGGCACTCAGAAAACGATTGACACAGGAACAATGCATTGCACCTGCTATGTGCCAAAGAGTCCCTCCAACCACTTTGCAATCGTGGAGTTTGAGCAAACCTGCACCTGCAACACTTCAACAACTAGCAACAGCCGAAGGAAACAAGTGGTGCCCACGAGCAGCCCACCTCTTTCCTTCTTTCATTTAGTTGCTTCCCTGTGAAATGGATCCAAAAAAGAAGCCTGCGAATGGAGCGAGACATGTGGTTTCAATTATCGCGCCCGTGTCTGGGCACAATAATTGAAACCACATGGCAGCGGTGCGCGTAATAGACACCAATAGGCCAGGGGCGGAGCAATGCGCCCGCCTTTGGCCAATTGCGTGCTGTCTTTGATAAAAAGACACACGCAAAGACCAATCGTGTGGGCCAAAAGGAAAAGCACCCGCACAAGCGTGTGCGATTCCTAGGTCCGTTTCCAAACCCTCTACATGAGGTGTCTCGCTGCGCGAGCAGTGCTGCACACTGCAGCGCTAGACGCGAGACCTAAAAATGGGTAATCAATAACTTGGCATCGAAAGGTTTCAACATGTGGGATGATTATGAAATAATCGCATAATCTACAAAAATATAGGACATATATTAATGGACATTAGAACTAGCATCTAATAGAACAGTTATGTGCCAAAATATTATGGAGAAAGAATACAGAAGCTAAAAATATAGTTTTTTAGGTACATACTATAGATGTGTTTAAAATTGTTGTATAGAATATTGTATTTAATGAATGTAATGGATTTTTGTTACTTTTGTATATAAAAGGTACTAAAATATATAGTAATATTTATACTTATTATTTTTAGGGTAATGTGTAAAAATGTTTCGGTGATTTTTCTTTTAATTTAATTGGAAATTATTAATTTAATAGCGGGTTGTTGGATTTTTATAGGATATGGGAGGGAAATATTCAAAATGTAAATTTATTGTTTTCATTTTTGAATTCGTTGTTATGTAAATTTAATTAACGCTTTGTAGAAGACAATATTATTCTTGACCATGCACAATCTGGATTTCACCCTTTCCACGGACCCACATCTCTGGTTGCTATTAATGACGACAGGGGCGTAGGAGACACTAAAATTCTGGGGGGGACATAGACAACCTTGTGGACTTTCCAGGGGCCCTATACAAAACGCTTGTTTTGTGAGACCGTAAACCTGTTAAACAAATACAATTGCACAGTTTTGAAGTGAAATATTGAGAAAAACAGGCATGTAGTCACAGTTTGCAAGTATGTTTTTTTGTTATTTACATTCATAGTAATTAGACCAAATGTGAAAAAAATGCACATGAATATTGCTTCTTCATGTACCAAGCAAACAAAGGTCGCTGACCTCGGTTGGGGGCGTGGTGTTTGCAACTGCATTATGGTTTGAAAAGTGCCTGCTTCTGCATTCCTGCTGTCCAGCAATTTTCAGGCAACAATAAAAATGTCAAGATAAGTGCAGTGGTTAATGGTCTTCATTAAGAGAGATCGGAGATGTGTGTAGTGGACGTTTTTACTCATATTAAGGTAGACACAGTGGGTTAATATGCCTGCTGAAAATAATGTGTACCATGCAGGTCACAAAGTACATGTAATGTAAATAGGTCAGTGGGTTACTGCTTTTGTCTGAAAGATTCTTTTGTTACTTGCAGTTTATAAGTTCAAATCCTAACATAGAACAATGTCATCTGGTACTTTTACTAGGCTCTATTAGTGAAGTTAGAAGGCACAGGGAAAGTGCCCTATGCGGTCCGTGATTCCTAATTTCAAGCCCCAGCTCCCACCTGAACCAACTGTCATCTGCAACTGCTGTGATTTACCCCACAGTCAGGCTATGAAAATAGTTCCGTTCATGAGGACTCAACATTCAAAACACAATAAATAGGAAGCAGTGGTCAAAGTGGGGGAAAAAAGTAAGAAAACTGTGGGCAGAGAATCAGAGGATGGGAATTACCGGAGATTTGGGTCTGTGGGCGCAGGCAGAGGTGTGGCCAGAAAGAGCAAAACTTTCCTATTTTTAGTATTTGTTTGGCACTTCGCTGACCAGTTACAGCGTATTACGTTATTTAATTCAACCAATACACATGTTTATTTAAGGTTTAATATTAGTTATTGACATTAAAATACATTAACAAAATGGGATATGCTTCTGATCACAGAATATGACAAATATGCTTAAAAGTGGACTCACAAGCCATCTGTCTCCAAACCATGCAATTTGTTATCTGCACATCTCCCTTTTTCGACAAGTGCAGCTCAAACATAAATGGCAAAATATCCTAGTGTACAAATGTTTTCCACTTAATTATGGCTGTACCATATTTGCCGCATAATATATCATCTGCTGCATAATATAACTATTTCAACAAAATAATAGTTTGTAGCTCAAACGGAAAATTACAACAACAAAAAATTGTGACTTATGTTGCTGTGAAGTGGAGGGCCCTTTGCAAATGTTGACTGGTCAACTTTGTCACTGATGCGTTTGTATATTACACATGTACTAATGAGGCAAAATCTTTGCAGAAGCTATTAGTATATGTAAGAATGTTAAAATAATAAAGTACCATAAAATTTACAGCATTACACTGCAGTCTTTTTTTTGCTGCATATTTTAGTCCTCCATTGCTGCATAGTTCCAGTGGCCCCAGAGCAGGCAGCAGATCTTTAAAATGCTAATGCATGAAACAGAGAAACTCTGAAGTTTGCAAATTTAGTTTGGTGTGTGTGTGTACATCCTGGATTGCCGATCCCCAGTGAATTGCTCTACTATTGCTGAAAAAGGCCAATGGAGATACCAATGGGTGAGGTGGACTGGCCTCAAGCATCTTGTGACCACAGTGACAGATTCACTATCGCTGTAGGGTGTGCTGCTTCAAATGCCTGCCCGCAAGACTGGAAGTGAATTTCAGTATGGATTGTGGTGGACAGGCCATAAAGGTTAAACCACATTTGCCACCGTAAGGGTCCACCTACTGGTGCTAAGACACCAGGGCTTCTAAGGTCTGTCGGAGCCTTCTAAGGTGTAGCATGGGAATGTGTTCCGTCAGGAGAGTTGTCTGGTGGACTGGTCATGAAGGCTGAACCTGGTTTTCCAGTTCTAAATTTGCCAGCTCTGGCCAGAGTGCCACTCCTTCCCCCCACTGAACATCATGCTGCTCCACTGAGAGAAACTTGCACTTTCTTCAGCTACAATCCAATTGTGCCACGACTCAATTAAAATGATTTACTAGACAAGACCAATATTCTGCCTGAAGAAAAAAAGTAATAACATCTTGGAACAAGCATTTGCAATGCAATAGGTCTTGCATTTGCGAGAGTTTGAGCTATTGGCATTGTAAATGACAATGCCTTTTATTTAAGCGTTTGAAAACCTGCAAGCTGTACGTAAACAAGCACTTTGTACTTTTAGCTCTTGCTTATGAGAAGCAGATCTGGCAGTCTCTTTTACTGACAGCCTTGCTTCTCGTAAGCAAGGCCTATACGTACAAAGTGCGTGTTTATGCACCGCTTGCAGGTTTTCAAAACAAATGAATAAAAGGCATTTTCATTTACAATGCCAATAGCTCCAACTCTAGCAAATGCAAGACCTATTGCATTGCAAATGCTTGTTTGAAAAACGGGTGCACCCCGCACGCCTTCAAGGGCCCTCACCGTTAATGAAGCTGCTCTGTGAGCTCTCTGCGCTTTCTTGTCTTGTCCTTCAGATCCTGAAGTATTTTTATCTATTTATCCTTTATCATATAAACTATCTGGTCTTCGTTGCACGTCATGAAGAGTTAATACGCATGTTGTTCGGTTGTTTGCTATTTCTTTTAAGAATTAATGTCGACAGACAGATCTCTTATACGGTTTTAACATCCTCATTTTTGTACCCAGGAAATACTGTGTTCGTTGTTTCATGTAATGATTTAAGGTAACTGATTATGAATACATTCATTCATTCATTCATGTATTTCGGACTAATAGGTCCTGTACTGTGATATGCACTTAATAACAAAAACAGTTGCTGTAAATGAAGCAAAAAAGTCTGTATTAAACAATGGGCAAGCACACAGCTCATAATTCATTACAAAAAACTATTGTTACAGATATTAGTGATAATTCTTGCATATAATGACGTCAGTATGATTCAGATACCACCCATCTTAGTGTATATGCGCACTGTATATTGTGTCAAAAAACACCATATCGTGTGAGGCCCTAGGTAAACCGACATACCTCCGTTTTGAAATGGACCCCGTTTTGTGCTTGAAATAACGTTGTGTGATATTCGTGTAGAGGCGTCATGCGTGTGCTCACCTCCGACTGGAAAGTGATGATTTAATACACCAGATAGAGACACTGGCGTGGAACACGGGTACTCCTTCATAGACGGGGTTGGGCTCTCAAGTCAGTAGAATACCTACTGAAGGTTTGCAAGCATGAGAGCTAGCGTTCCAGGGCAAATGTCTTGTGGGAACCGAGAGAGATCGGTTTTCAAACATATTGCCATACACAACAGAAGCCATGTTGCCTACAACAGCTAAAATCCGTCTCGTAGTTGAGACCTAAGAATTGTTCTTATGTAAAACTGTGGAGTCCTGGGAGTCAAATGTAAAACTTGCGGAGCAGAAAGGACAAGCGACTGCTTTACTCCTCTGCAGTTCTCTGCAGCGTCTCTGGGAAGGGCAGGAGTACAGCTGGTGTACATGTCAGAGGGCCGAGTGGTGCAGAGCGAAGAGAGATAAAGGAAAAGAGACACCAGTGGGAGGAGGCGGAAGAAATATGGGGACTGGGTTGGAATCACTGAGGACAGGGTGGAATCACGGACGATGGGGGTATGGTGAAGCTACAGTGGTGTTTGGGGTAAACAACATGGGGGAAGCAATCTAGTGGAGAGACAGAGCAACATGAAGCTTGAGGAAGAGAAACTGGAGCTGGCAGGGGAGAAGCACACCAGCATCTATGTTCAGCTGCGAGTGCAAGAAAGAAATGAGCAGATCGGAGTGGGTCTCTCCTCCCTTGGTGCCGTAAATTGCCATGCAGCGACTACAAACAATATTGCTGTATTAATGTGCTATATAAATAAACTTAACCGTACGCCTTTGTTACATTTTGTCTACTGGCACGGGCAGGGTTGGTGCGGCGCCCTTTAAAACAAGCATGCAAGTGGTGCGCGCCGGCGTGCGCCACAGCGAGACATCTGTTTAAAAAAGATGTTAGCCTGTGCGGGGAACAGACACCAATAGGCCATGGGCGGGGCAAATGCGGGACATGCGCCCGCATTGCCCAATTGCGTGATGTCTTTCCTAGAAAGACGCATGCAACGCCCAATAGGCTGCAACGATAACAAAACCACATGCACTAGCTTGTGGTCAGCATGCGTGCTGCTACTACGCAAAACCTAAAAAGCAAACACTCATAGGGGATGCAAGAATAAGCAAAGCATGTGAAATCCAAGCAGGAACAACATGGTTACCTTAACGCTTTTACACTCATTATTTAGAAATCAGTGAGTGTTTTTGCCTCAAAAGTTCAGGACATGTCTACAGGGCCCGGAAGGAACCTGTTCCAATGTCCATTGCATATATCCTTACAAAACGTAAGGAGTTTGGTTTAAAAAGACAACATACCTGAATGCAGAGCCACCGTACACATTTTATAGAATATGTGACGTTATTCCCCGGGGTAATATCCCGCATACCATTACTCCGCATTTTAACGCAAGTGCGTTTACAACGAAATACCATGACCCCGCAAACATTTACTCTGCATATGGCTTTACCACACATGCCATTACAACGCAAAGGCATGCGTGGTGAAGGCATATACTTCGTAAAAGTACTTTATTTATATATATATATATATATATATATATATATATATATATATATATACACACACACACATATATTTTTCAAAACGTAAAAAAATTCATTTAAATTGAATTATTTATCTATCTATCTATCTATCTATCTATATATATATATATATATATATATATATATATATATATATATTTTAACAAAGGTATTTTATTATATACTTTTTTCTCAGGTAATTAGTGGCTATTCCTGAAAACGGCGCTGGTTCGCCAAAACGCGCGTCGAGATTATTATTGTGCCACATCTCTGCGTTTATGTTTTATAATTTTTTCTCTATATTTGTGATATTGTTTTTAATAATACTGGTTTGATTTGCCATATATTGTATGTTGATACAATTTTTTAATGATGTATGTATAACAAAAAGTGTTTTGTATAGAAACTCTAAGAATTATGACAATAAAGACAGAACTCAATTTTTGAATGTGTTATTTCTCCCATTTATGATTGTATAGACAAGAGGATACAATTGCCTAGGTTTGTTTTTTCTCATGATTATTTGTCCCTGAGCTAGGAATTGAACTAACTACTGTTCAGGGGGTCCTTGCTATATACACTGCTCTCACAATCTTTCCACACAGCAATGTGAGGCAAATGTGACTTTCTAGCTACATTTGAGGTTTGCAGGGGAGTCTGGGTAAGAAAACGTTGCGAGATACACACAAGCCATATGCCACTGAGCTGGGGCTTAACGCCTATCTAGGGAAACCAAACCCAGACATTTGTTTTTAGAAATGTCTGGGTTTGGTAGGTTTCCCTAGATAGGTGTTGACCCCCGGCCAATAAACACAGTTGCACCCATTTATGACAAAATTACCTGTTTTTGCAAGGGACGCACCTGTGTTTTTGGTCCCAGGCTAGGCAGCCACATAGGGAAATCTACCAATCCCAGACATTTCTGAAAACTAGACACCGGGGGAGTCCAGGGAGGTGGATCCCCAATGTTTTCTTACCCAGAAACCCCTGCAAACCTCAAATTTGGCTTAAAGAAATAAAATGTTCCTCACAATTCTGTGTGGTAAAGTTGTGGGTTCATAAGGCTGACACAAATTTCCTACCACCCATCATTCCCCCAGGTCTCCTGATAAAAATGTTACCTCCCTTGTGTGGGTGGGCCAAGTACCTGCGACAGGGAAGAGCCCAAAACCTACTGTTGAGACATCAAAATTATGTATCACAAAACATCCTGGTTTTACAAGGGGGTCACCTGCATTTTTAGTCTCTGGCTAGGCGGCCATCTAGTGAAACCTACCAAACTCATCATTTCTGAAAACTAGACCCGAGTTTCATAACTGGTGTCTGGTGTCAGAAGAGATCATACTGAAAACACTTGCTTCGATGGACACCAAATAGAAGACACTTGTTCACTCAGCCACCCAGACTAGGTTTGGCTGGGGTGTTAGCCTAACTCTCCCTCGCCCCCGGGATGAGTTCTATTAGAAGAAGCTATAGGGGTTGGAGTGCGCGGGGGTGGGTTTCAGTTACATGGTTCTTGCCTGCCTTTATATTGAGACTTCTGCTACCCCTGCTGGTCCTGACCATTCTGCCACTGAGGGGTTTGAACCCTCTGCTTGGAAGAGCCCTTATTGTAGGGGTGAAACCTTTTTCAAAACTCTTTTTTCTTTTCAAGTCCCACGGCTTTAAGAGTGTCTAATTCTGCCTTCATCCACTGCATCTCTTCATCGGTTCTTGCCCCAAATAACGATGTTCCTGAAAAAGGCAAGTTCAAGATCTGGGACTGAGCTTCTGGTTTTAAGGCAGTTAGACGTAACCAGGAAGACCTCCTTGCATGTACCCCATAAGCATAGCCATGCGCAGAAAGGGTCACTCATCTCCTCAAAGTCTTTTCGATCCTCTTGCGGGAGTTTTTCGATGAACCGCTGCAGAGAATCCCACAGGGACCTATCATAGCGGCCCAAAAGCGCTTCCGCATTGGATACCTTCAGAAGTGAGGCTAGGTGTTTCAGACTCTTCTTCCCCATGAATCCTGCGACTTGCTTTCCTTATCAGGAGGCACTGTGGAGGAGGAAGCTACAGCATGGGATTTTCTCGCTGCTCCGATGATGACCGAATCTGGTGGCGGATCGGCTCTGATGAATAGTGGATCCTCCTCTGGCGACCGATACTTCTTGAGAATCCTCGCTGGTGCAGCCTTTATTGTCGCTGGCGTGAGGAAGACCTCCATAACCGGTTCTATAATCCCTGGAACCAAGGGTAGTAGAGGTTTGGGCGCAAACCTGTGATGCAAAGTCTCGAAAATGACAGAGGTTTTGGTCTGATGAGTTGTCATTGGAACTCCCAGCTTAAGAGCCCCTCTGGCCAAGATGTCTTGAAAAGTAAAGATGTCGTTCACTGGAGATATTCTCGATGGAGGACTGTCTGTTAAGGTCGGAGAATAATCCCTATGAGATCAGGTAGGGGAAGAGGAAGAAGTCGGAGATCTGTGTTCCCTTCTTCTGCTCCTAGACCTGGACATCCGTCTGCTGGAGCGCACCGGGGTGCGCGATCTTTCCCTGGGCCTGGACGCTGGCCTGCCTCGATCTGCTGCCAGCCTGGCCGCTGATTCCTTGTCTGGCGCCCAGTGATGAAGAGGCCTGCACCATCTTGGAGACAACCTGACGGAAGGCGACTTCTGAGTATCTCTCCTCGCAGGCGAACGTGTTGGAGGAGGTGATCTCCTCTGTTCATGCAGCGAACGAGCAGGAGAGTGCCTTGATTTTACACTGTCAGAGGAATAGATCACCACATCCGGAGACCTATTACGGTGAGAAGAGCGAGAGCCTGAAGAAGATGATGAAAGGCTCACTGGAGGCGTGTTCTCTCTAGAATGGCCTCTAGAGCGGGATCCGGAGTGACTCCGTGATGTCTGATCCGCTGGACCCATCTTCCGCTTAGCAGAAGGACTCCTGCTCCCAGGAGAATGATCACTAGACCTAGACTGTATCCCTGAGGCCATTTCTCCTTCCGCAGCCGACGCCGACTGTGGCGATCTCTGTCGCGACGGCGGCCTGTGACCTATCAACGGAGTTGACAAACTTGACATCGTAGTTTTCTGGATCCACATGGACCATGCCCAGGTCTCAACACCGATGATGGAAGCTGCACCGAAGATAGGTGAACCTCCCCTTGCGGAGATCTATGGATCGACGTTGAACGCCTCTGGGATTCTGATGGAGTGACCTGTTTCGACATCGGACTTCGGTGTTGAGACGTCGACGACATATGACTCGACGTCGAGAGTCGTTGCTTCGACGTTGACGGAGGTTGCTTCAACGTCGACTGAGGATGTTTCGACGTCGACAGAGGATGCTTTGACGTTGAACTTCGACGGTGCGGCGTTGACGGAGAGTGCCTCGACGTTCAATGCCCTTGACTAAGCGACGACAGAGTGTGCCTCGACACCGAACGCTGTTGACTAGGTGCGGACGGAGGAGACTTCACTGTCGAAAACCGGTGATGCGGCGTCAACGACGGCTGTCTCAATGTTGAGCTCCCGTGCGTCAACGGAGACCTCTCACTCGACGCTGAGCGTCGCCCAGTTGAAGCCAGCAGAGGTACCTTGGATCTGGACGCTTAAGTCTTCGCTGTCGAAGGAAGATGACTTGTCTTCGACATCATCTTCGTCGCCGTTAGAAGCTTCGACGCCGATCCCGACGCCGAAGGAGAACAAGTCGGGACTTCTCTCGACGTCGATTTCGTCCTTCGTTTTTTCTGTCTCTTAGGAGACCTACATCTTTCAGAGAGGCCATAGATCCTTATCCTCTCTCTTTCCTGGAGGGTTCTCCTATACAGAGTCTTGCAGTGTTCACAGGTGTCTGCAGAGTGTGTCTCAGGGAGACAGAGGATACACACAGCGTGTGTATCAGTCCTGGCCTTCTTCTTCCCACAGGAAGGGCAGATGTTAAAAAGAGAAGGCATTTTGACAAAAATATTCCTTTTTTTAAACCAAAAAAAGGTAGCAATAACACTCTAAGCCTAAAAGACGTCGAGTGAAAGTGAAAATTGAGGAAAAGTACAAAGTATTTTTGACCAAAAGTAAAAAAAGGTAGGAGCTGTTAAACCAGGGTCCTGACTGAAGGAGCCGGAAAGAACAACTGACCTAACTGTCACTCCTGAGGCATGATGGGAAGCCAGGGGTCATGGCTGCCTTACAGGCACAGTGCCAGTTTTAGTTGAAAATGCTTTCATTTTCTATGCTGTTGCTTTATGCAGCCTTTGGGCTACCAGTGTCTATTTATTAGCAATTTTCAGGATTTATGAGTGTTTTGCTCATTAAAACACAGAGTTCAAGTGCTATTTGACCTAATGTGTTTTTTATATACTTGCTAATACAGTCTATGTATGAGTATTTACATTGTTTAGCCTCATTTTTGGGGCTGCATTGGTTTGAGAAAAAATTATATTTGTACATACATATATGTGGAGCTAGATATATGTGATTGCCATATATATATTTATATTATTTCCGGGATCCCCACACATGGGTGGGAATATTCCGTGCTTATGACTATTAATGAGGATCCCATGGAAGAGAACCTATAACCCCCCACATGAAACATGTCAGACACTGTAGACTTTGTTAGATGGGCTACAATGTTGCGCTGCTCTAAATTGCATGTATGCCTCCTCTATCCCTATAGCAACCCTATGGTGCCTGCACTACAGGATGACAGAATGCATGCTCCGGAGCATAACACACACCCATTTACATTTGCAGATCTATATCCAGAAGGGCACGTCCTAGCACCACCCACACCAGCTGACAGCTACGGATATGTTTCTACGTCATCAACTCTGTGCCACATGTTGAGCACACAATGACACCTTCCCCGAGCCCCCCCCCAACATTGCATGCCAAAGAAAATATCTTGACAAACACATTGCATTGTAAATTAGTCACTAGACTCTACACAGTGATACAGGACAAAGCTCCGGTGTGTGCCCCCAGAGCACAAGCCCAATGGGTGCTAGACATGGACCTGCCCATTTTTGCCAAGAATCGGTCATACATCTGTGCACAAACTTCACCAATTATACCATACTCACCCTCCAACTCTGCGAAGAGGAGTGATGTGACAGATGTTCGGTACCCCAGGCCTCATTCCTACATTTAGCCTGGAAATGCCCCCAAATTACAGATTACAGGCGAGAGGTGCACTCCACACTTTAACAAATCACAGGGCACCCGATCCACTAATGCCGGCAATCAGCCTTCTTTGCTGTGTTAAGGACATGCCACAGACCTCTCTCCATTTAATTGCACTGCTGCTACTATTGGCCAAACGCCAATTTGGTAAACACTGGGGGAGGAGAGCACTACCTCAGGTTTCAGGATGGTTCCATGATGCAACTTACTGCCAAGACCAACAAGCCACCTACTGGGAACTCATGCCTGTTGCAGCCCGCCTGAAAGAAATCTGGGAACCCTTTCTGAGTTATTTGAGGTCTCAGGACACACCCTCTCCCTAAAAATAATGTCTCTCTAGACAGGGGAACCCTCGAACACAATAAAGATGTTATACAATGCGAGGGAATAACGCTTAACATACAGAAATGCAAAACAAATATAGTCCCGGTCCAGGCCTATAATAATATTCAGTACCCTAAAGACATATATTCAGAGCTACTATTCCAAATGTTGCACCTGAGATTTTTGAATGTTGAATATGTTTGTGCTACCAATGTACCACTCTCGCTATACAGCCTGAAGTTGAATTTTCTCATTGCGCAAATCTATGCTGCATTATGCTCCACCCCCTCCCCCCCTTTTATTTGACCTCTCTCTTCCCCCCTGCCATTCCGGACATTGTTAAAGTTATCCTAAACAGTGTACATGTTGATATAAATGCAATACATTTTTTTTATTTTTTTTTATTTTTTACCACTGAAATGTGAGGAAAATGTGATTTCTTAAGGTAAATTCGAGGTTTGCAAGGGATTCTAAGTAAGAAACATTGGGGGATCCACACAAGATACACCTCCCTGGACGCCCCCGGGCGTCTTGTTTTCAGAAATATCTGGGTTTGGTAGGTTTCCCTAGATGACTGTCAAAAACTTGGATGACTCACTTGCAAAGCCAGGTTGTCTCGTCATAAATAATTTTGATGTCTCCACAATAGGTTTTGGGCCATTTCCTGTTGCAGGCACTAAGCCTACCCACATGAGCGAGGGACCATTTTTATCGGCAGACTTGGAGGAATGCTGGATGGGTGGAAGGTTGTGGCTTCCAGCAGATTCTAGAACTCTCCATCACAGAAATGTGAGGAAAAAATTGTTTTGGGCCCAGAGTTCACGGCTAGGCATATTGAAGAAAAAAGTCAGTTTTCACTGGAAAATATGATGTGCCCATGTCCCAGTTTCTTTATGCAGGCATTTGGCCAAACCACACAAATGAGGCACCATTTTATCAGAAGACTTAGGGGAATGATGGGTGGGTGGAAGTTTGTGGCTCCCCACAGATTCTAGAACTTTCCATCACTGAAATGTGAGGAAAATAATGTGTTTTGTTTGACAAAGTTTGAGGTTTGCAAGGGATTTTGGATAACAAAACCTGGTGATAGACACACAAGTCACCTCACCCTGGATTTCTTTGGGAGTTTGGTTTTCAAAAATGTACTAGGTTGCTAGGTTTCCTTAGGTGCAGACTGAGCTAGGGCCTCAAATCCACAGCTAGGCACATTGCAAAAAAGGGTACGTTTTCACTGGAAAAATGTGATGTGTCTACATTGCATTTTGGGAGGTTTCCAGTTGTGGATACTAGGCCTACCCACACAAGTGAGGTACCATTTTTAACGTCAGACTTGGGAGAAGGCTGGCTAGGTGGAAGTTTGTGGCTCTCACCAGATTCAAGCACTTGCCATCACAGCATTGTGAGGGAAATTAATTTTTTTGACAAAGTTTGAGATTCACAAGGAGGTTCATGGTAACAGACCCTGGTGAGAGCCACACAAGTCACGCCATCCTGAATTCACCTGGGTGTCTAGTTTTAAAACATTTACCACTTTGGTAGGTTTCCATACATGCCCGCTGACCTAGGCCCCAAAATCCACAGCTAGGCATATTGTTTAAAAGGGGCAGTTTTCACTGGAAAAATTTGATGTGTCCACGTTGCGTTTTGGGCTGTTTCCTGTTGTGGGTGCTAAGCCTACCCACACAAGTATAATGTACAATAATGTAAGTTCCGTATTTGCAATATTCATTATATACAGGTTCGTCAAGGAGGGAAAATGGAGGAAGAAGGGAAGAAGCACAGATATTCCCACGATATGCATTCCATTTACCCTATATTTGAGACCACTTTTTTGGACATCCCCTGGAAACATACACTGTTTTTTCACTGAACATGCACCAGTCCATGTCCTGCTTCCATTAATTTAGGCCTGGGGCCTCCCTTGCCCCCCACAATCTAGCAATATTGCGCTTGGCCACCATATGACACAGGGTTGCACAGGGTTGACCAGGTTTTCTCCTTGCTACTCAAATTCGTCAGTCCCCACACCTTCAACAAATACCTCCTAGCGTCTAGAGTCAGGTCTAGTCCCAGCACTTCTTCTATACATTTGAGAACTTCTGTCGAATATTTACTGATGTAGGCACACTCCCACATAATATGTAGGAACGTGCCTGCTCTCCATTTTCGCCTACTTTGTGAATCCTCCCCATAACCCATCCGGACCAGAGCTGGTCCTGAATAGATTATAGAATATTTTTTAAATGCACCAATTTGAGCCGTGATGAGATTGCGACTTCCGTGTGGGAAGCAAGCGCTTCTATCCAGTCCTCGTCATCCAAATCCTCTTCCCATTTCTCACAGAGCTGTACAAGCGGATCGGACGCATGATTGATTAACTTCCAGTAGGTCAGGGATATTGATTCTTTTAGGCAAGTACCCGTTGAGGAGTCTACCCTCCGGTGGCGTTGCTTCAAGTATTGGCTCCCCTAACGGAATGCATGCACACAGGTCATTCCTCACCTGTAGGTATCTAAATCTTTCCGTGGCTGCCAATTCATATTCTCGTTGCATCAGCGAGAATTCTATTACCTTGCCCTCCCTCCACATGTCACCCACCGAAGCACTCCGATCATATCCCACTTGTCAAACCCCTAGTGTTCCGAAGGGTTCCTAACAGGTACGATCCCACGGGGGTGGTCTGCTTAATTTTCTTGGCCCAGCCTAGACTTTTATGAGCTGCATGCCATACCTGGACAGATTGCGACCTAGGTCCCGTCAGTTGTAGTTTAGCGGGTCTAGAGTAGAGTGCCCTGGAACAGGATCCACCTGGTAGGAGCCATCAGTCCATTCGGTATCCTGGATCGTCGTATGGTCGGTACGTGCCTTGGTCAATAGCTGCCAACTGTGCAGCCCAATAGTATTTTTTTATATCTCGAACACAATCCCTCCATTGTACCTACCCCATACCAGTTTAGAGAAGGATATTCAAGGTGTTCCCTTTATCCATAGTAGAGCTCTTTGTTCGCTCTTTATTGCCACAATATAGGTTGCTGGGATAGGAGAGGGTGAGTTGTGCAAAATATACAGGAAGCGGGTTAGGCACATCATCTTAAAAAGCGCAGCTCTTCCCAGAAGGGACAATGGGAGAGTCTTTCAGTGTTCCACATCACTCCTAAGTCGCCGTAGTGGTGGCAGGAGGTTGTGATCATAATTCAGCTTAGGGTCCCCAGCAATGTAGATGCCTAAGTATTTTAAACCATCCACTACTTCCATCACTCTACACCTCCTGGGCAGGGGCGGAAACCTCCCACAGAGCACATAGATCAATGACTTGGTCCAGTGATGGTGTATCCAGAGTACTTCCCGAAGTTGGTAAATATAGTTAGGACTCTGTTTATCGAAGCCCGCGGTGATGGAAAATATAACAGGATATCATCGGCATATAAGGAGATGTGATCTTCACAATCCTTTGACCATCTCAACCCTCTGACGATAGAGTCCTTATGGATCCAGCTCGCCAGGAGCTCCCGTGTTAGAGCAAAAAGCAACGGGGACAAAGGGCATCCCTGTTCTGTCCCCCTTCCGAGGGCGAAGGTCTCTGACTTTTTATTGTTAACTACTACCTATGCCACCAGGTCTGAGTAGAGAAGCCTCACCGAACTGATAAATCCAGGGCCAAACCCCAACTTCTCTAGTACGGTGAAGAGATAGGCCATTCAATTGTATCAAATGCCATGAGGGCGTCAAAGGACACCACCACCGCATCCTCTCTCAGCGTATCCACTCTCCCTAGCACTCTTTGGAGTCAACATATATTTAAGGAGGTGTTTCTAGAAAGCATGAAGCCCGATTGGTAGGTGGACCAATCCAGAAATTACTCCAACCAGGCGCATTGCCAACAGTTTTACTAATATCTAGACTTCAGCATTCAGTAGCGAGATGGGTCTATCTGAGGAGCACTGGTCCCAAGGTTTTATAGTGGGTATGCAAGTGCCAGGGGTTTATAGGCGCCTGACCCTCACCCGTCCCACCTGTACCCATACCGGAGAGTGGTCGGATATACCATGTGCCTGATGTCTAACCTCCGTAATGCATCCCAGCTGGTCTGCAGGCGTGAGGATGTAGTCAATGCGGGAAAGACTATTGTACCCAGGAGGGAAACGTAAACTGGATTTCAGTGGATCCCCCATGCGTACGCCAGTCCGATAGCATCAAGGAAGGTGGGCAGGACCTTCTGTGCGTTCCAGGTCCCTGGGATCACAGCAATCACGTCTACCGCATACCACCGAATTTGAAGTCTCCTCCTAGCATCAGCCTTCCCTTCGGAAACTCTATAATGGTGCCTCCCAGATCACGAAATGCCACTGTCTGCAGTCCCGGAAAGACATAGACGGACGCCAGGGTCAGTGGCCTACCCTCCAATCTTCCTGATGCTGCTACATATCTTCACATTTCATCAGTCCAGGTGTGTTCAATTGTCATAGGAAAGGATTTTTGTATCATTATGCTAACACCCCTGGATCCCGAAGTGAACTCGAGTGTACTGCTAATCGATAGCCCCATCTATCTAGTGCCTTGCATGTGTATCTGACTAGGTGTGTCTCCTGGAGCAAAACCACTTCTGGGGCGTGTCGTTTAATAAACTATAATGGTATTCCCCTCTTCAGCTTGTTCCCTAATCCGTTTACATTCCAGGATAGAAGTCTGAATCCCTTCTCACGCGACAAACCCATATTTGCCTCCCTTGCACCTGTTCTTTGCATTATCACTTGCCCCACTGCCTGAACGTGCATCGCGATTTGCATCGCTAATGCCTGACATCCTGGGGTCATCAGATATCGATCCACGTGTTGCATCCCTCCCAGACCAGACTGCGTAATTTACTTTGCTGTCACACAACCTAAATGATATAACTCTTAAACCACAAACTCCTCCATCCCTGCTTCCCCGCACTCTGGGCCAGGAAGTGCCCACATCACAACTGCTCAGAATGCCTGTCGCCCTGTTTTCTAAACTAACTTGAAAGTCAGTTTGGTTGCACATCCTCGCCCACGGCTGCCAACTTTACTTCGTGTAGCCCCAGTTTCCTTTTTAAACACACTTAAAGTCAAACAAAGTCACTACTTAGCATTTTTACTGTTGTCTTGATCCGCCAAATACATTGAGCCTAGGCATCGTCCAATTAGACCGTACTGCTACCCAGGCCTGTTCTAGTTGGCAGATCGCACTGGTCGGTCACTTGAGGATTATTGTCTTGTAGCGGAGTGGTCCCTTCCTCGTCGGGGGCCCTGGTCTTTTGCCGGTCTACAACCTTCCAGCCACTCCTGCGCGGTCTCTGGGGTGTTGAAGAACCAGGCCCCTCCGTCCACTTCAACTCGAAGTTTCGCGGAGAACAACATGAAGTACCGGATACCTTTGTCTCTTAGTTGTTTCTTAACGTTGAGGAAGGTTCTCCTTTGCCTTTGGACTGCCATGGTGAAGTCCGGAAAAAAGGACAGTTCGCTGTTCTCATATCAGAGTGGAGGACTCAAGCGAGCCGTTTGCAATATGATGTGCCGATCTCTGAAATTCAGGAGACTCGCCAGTATTGGATACGGGCGAGCTCCCGGTTTGGGCCTGTCCCCTGGGACCCTGTGGGCTCTCTCAACCGTGAAGTACTTGGATAGATTCTTTGGCCGTAGGTGATTCATGATTAGGCCCTCCATGAAAAGGTTGACAGCTGGTCCCTCTGCCCTTTCGGGAACACCAGTGATACTGATATTTTTGCGTTGCGATCAACCTTCATAGTCGTTCAGCTTACTTTCTGCCATTTTCTGAACTGCCTGAAGGTCTTTGATCTCCTGTCGCATCTGATTGGTTTCGCTGCTAAACTTGGTCGTTCCTACTTCCATGGCTTTCACTTTCTCACTAGTCTTTTGCAAATTGGTTCTTATCAGTGTCATCTTGATTGTAATGGAGTCCATTCTTTGTTCCAACGAGGTTCGTACTCTCGCTATGGCCGCCTTGACATCCTTGAGTGTCGGTTCCCCTTGTCTGGGCTTGTTATTTTATCTGCATCTCCTTTGCTTGCAGCCTATGGTTCTGTTAGTTTCTGGTTGGTATATTTATCTAGTTTGGTTTTGAGCCTTCCCTTTTACCCCTTTGTGCAAGACATTGATGTTATCGGCTTGTGTCCAGAGGAGAGCCCTCGTGGGTATTGCCCGCCGCCTGCTCTCGGGATCTTCCTCCCTAGACTGCCTGTCGGGGTTCGCCCGAGGGGCTCCGAGTTTTGACATACCAAGGGTTGAATCTGGATACCCCTCGTCTTTTATAGGGCGGGCCACTTAGTTTAGATCTCTTCCCCCACTGTTAGCCGAATCTGTTGTCTCTAAAATTATGTTCAGGGGCCTCATCACTCTGGGTGAGCCACACGCTTGTTTGCCTGTGCTTTAAATGCTGCGTAGGTATTAGGCCTGTTGCGTAGGTCAAAATCACACCGGATTAGGGCCACACTGCTCTGACTTATTTATTCCTGGATACAATTCCATAATCTCCTGGGGGGTGGGGGAAATGTGCAATCCTTTCCTGAGTTATCACTCCGACCCACCCTTCGAGCTTTGCTTCACTCCATGGGCCAAGGACCAGGTTGACGCGGGCTTTCAGGCACTGCTTTGCAGTCCCAGCACTGTCCGGACTCATCCCCAGATCTTATGGAGGCTCTCCGGAATATCCATCAGTCTCCCGCCTGTCTTGTTATTCTAGCCGGCTCTGAACTTGGGTGAGCATGGATGCCGCTCATCCAGGCCCCCACATCCCTGCACTGGAGGAAAGAACTTCCTTTAACAAGACCGGCAGCCGGGGCACTATTTTGTTGTGTGTCGCTATGATTATCTTTGCTCCACGACGTACCAGTCACAGGGACCGCCCCTGTGGAAGTCTTTGGCGGCGTGGTTCCAACTCGAGCCCGGGGCTCTTCTGGCCTATTGCGGCTGCACTTTCTTGAAGCCGTTTTCTTTGTTGCCGACTTTCTTCACGATTGCGATCCGCAGTGGTAGTGGAGCATCCCTCCGACGCATATCTGGGGTTGTTTGCGGATTTGTGTATGGATATTTAGGCTGGCCAAGGCTGTTGAAGGTGGGAGCTTCACCGACGTGCAGCCATCACAATCGGTGCCCAAGCTAGAAGTTATACTTGGAAATGTAGGCACAAAGAGCTGTTTTTTTTCAACTAGATTTCAATATTTTTTCATCTCAATTGTTACTTTCCACAGGAAAACCTTGAAGGATCTGCACAAATGACTCCTTGCTGAATTCAGAATTTTGTCTCCTTTTAAGAATTGTATAGCTGTCCAGGATCCATTATTACTTTCACACACATTTCTACCACTAACTGGAAGGAGGTTGAAAGCACAAAAAATTGAAAAAAATAGTGTCTCAGTAAAATGGCAAAACTGTGTAGAAAATGTTTGTTTTCTGACAAAAGTCTACCGATTTCTGAAAGCTGGGAAA
Source organism: Lissotriton vulgaris (assembly GCF_964263255.1). Lineage (NCBI taxonomy): Eukaryota > Metazoa > Chordata > Amphibia > Caudata > Salamandridae > Lissotriton > Lissotriton vulgaris. The sequence continues at coordinate 1,655,415,716 of NC_141695.1, read as the reverse complement.
TGTTGATTTTAGCACTACAAAGCCTCTGTTGATTCTATTTGCAGGGAAGAAACCAGAAGCTTTGTTCTGCAGCACTTTTATCCCATCCCCCTCAAAAAAACAAATTTAGCTGTATTTTGCCTAATGTCCAGTCCCCTCCAAGAGAATACACAAACCCCTGATACCTTTAGAATCCTCAGAATGTTGGAAGAAAAGGACGCAAATTTGACGAGGATACCATATGTGGACAAATGTTATGGTCGCATAAGCGAGAACTACCCATAATAGTCAAAAAAGGGCATGGACAGGCGCGGGGGTGGAACGGCCTGGTAGCAATGGGATGAATCTTGGGTACCGGAGCAGCATGTTATTCCCTGCACTGCGCTTCATAGCCTCGTCAGGGGTAGAAAGCGCTTTTTAAATACAATTTACATATTACAATTTGTAATAACTATTTGATTGTTTGTTGGTTTTTATTTGTTCATGGGTTGATGAGTTTAATTATAACATTTAAAAATTAATGGTGTATTCATTTATGTTTTAATTTTAATTGTTTTATGTATATATATATATATTAATGGTTCTTTATTTTAACTTGTTTGCTGGTGATTTTTTTGTAGCAGTGAGGGATGTGTATTTACATTAAATATTTTACATTTTTTATTCTATTTGTAATATACAATTTGTCTTCTTTTAATCAAATGAATCTTATTCATCCTTTATGAAGAATGTTTTATTTTAAAAACATATTATTTTGTTTTAAATGTAATTTCTTTTCCCAAAAGGTTTACGAGTTGGAATGATTAACTTATCCCTTCCAAAGTCCAACACTTTCCCTATTTTTGCTTATGTTGGAGTGGGACTAGTAAATCTAATCCCTCCAAAGTCCAACAATTTCCCTGCTTTTGTTTGCACTGGAGTGGGGATAGTAAAGTTGACCTTTCCAAAGTTTAGCACTTTTCTAACTTTTTTAGGCTGTAGTGGGAATAGTAAATCTGACCTCTTTAGAGCCCAAAACGTTCTGTTTTGTTGCTTATTTTGGAGCCTGAATAGTAAATCGGACTCCTCTAAAGTCTAATCTTTTCTCTAGAATTGTTTAGTTAGGATTGTGGATATTTATATATATATTTTTTATTTTTACGTTAGTTACAAAAAATACATCATTTGTCATTTCTATTTTAATTTTGTTGGTTTTGTATTAATTTAATTTTTCAATTAAATTTCACATATGGTTTTGTTTTATATATATATATATATATATATATATATATATATATATATATATGTGTATATATATATATATATATATATATATATATATATATATATATGTTATTTTCATTGTTATTTCTATGTCATTCAATTAATCGTTAACCTATTGTCCCTCTCTCTCTATATATATATATATGTATATATTTTTAGATACTTACAGTTGTGAATCTGACATCAAAGAAGCTGACTGCAGTAGAAAAAGAAGTATTAAAACTTGGACTTAGCTTCTGTCCATCTAGGAAGTCGGAATACACACAAACCAAAATTGACTTATTCAAGTTCTCTAGGAAGGGAAAACATTGTTTAAGTATTTCAAAGGAAGGAAACAAACCATACAAGGAAGAACGATGACCAGGGACAATGACATGGATAATCTGACGGCTGGAGACCTGGAAACCCTGGCAGAATTAGAGGAATTGGAAAATGAAGGGGATCCGAGAGAGCTCATCCCTTTCTCTATGATGAACAGAGATCAAGCAGGTATTACACAGGTGAATCCAGGTAGCCCGTTCAAACCCACATCGAGATTTGTTCCTCTAATGCCCTCTGACTTAGAATAATAGACAATAGAAATGTACTATGGAAAAAACTCGAGGAAATGAAAATTCCGGCAGCCCTTCTGAAGCTGATTCGCCTCTTATATACCAAGACTTGGGTACGGGTGAGGATGGGGGATGGACAAACACTATCTAAGGAGATTCCAGCAAAAGAAGGCTTAAAACAAGGATGTGTTTTAGCCCCCCTCCTCTTTAATCCGTTTTTGGCAGACCTAACCAGAATACTGGACGATGTAAATGCTCACCCCCCGAAATTAGCTGATAAGCGTCTCACTAACTTGTTGTATGTATGTTGTATGCGGATGATATCATACTGTTAAGCCACACTAAAGTCGGACTACAGCGCTTAATCACTAGGACTCACATGTACGCAAACGATAACGGGATGGTGATAAACGAGACAAAATCATGGTAGTTACAAAAAATAAAATATCAAGACAAGATACAAAAGTAAATGGTTCATGGAGGAAACGCAACTAGAACAAGTAGGGGCATACAAATACTTGGGTGTGCTATTCGATGAGAAGGGTAATTACCAGCTACATAAAAAGGACATTCAAAGGAAGACTAATGCACTGACTGCAGCGTTCAGAATTGTATAGAAGTCACTTCCCAGCCTAACTTATGGCCCTCTCCTGAGTATCATAGGAGCAAGACTCCTACCACCATCACATATGGTAGTGAAGCAGCAATGGGCAAACAACCCTGAACAAAGCTATAACAAGAGCATATCGGGCTCTTTTTCATCTCCCAGCAAATGCGTCACCTGTACAAATAAGATTGGAGTTTGGACTAACAAATCAGCACTATGTAAGGAAGGGTCACTTTATAAAAATCTGTAATCGAATAAAAAATGATCATGACAATGAAATATCACAGCTAATATGGAGGGAGATAAATAAAAATGCAAACTCTACCGCATGGCACTATCTTAAGGAAGCAATAAGGGAGTTTGCAGTCTCGCCTATTTGGGAAAATAATATAACCAAGGCATCGTTTAAGAAAATAATTAATAAAACTGCAAACCAACTATCCATTGTAAATGACAAAGCGGTCCTTACAAAGAGAAAACATGCCTGGTCAATAATAGATGGGTACAAGAAAAAGGAAATACAGCAATATTTGGAAACACCCTGGATGGAAAGAAATAAGCAGGTGCTCCTTAATGCAAGATTTGGAATATTGCCCGGCCTGTGTCATCTTCCACCGTGGGAGAAAGTGGAAACCCAAACGATATGTAGACTGTGTAAGAACGGTGAAGAGAATATCCTCCATCTATTATGTACTTGCCCAGGGCTCTTACAGGAGAGAAGAGAATTGCTTAAGTTACCTTTTAATGAACGCAGCATAAGGACATGCAGGCAGGCCCTGATTAGGTGCCTACAATCAAGTGATATAATTTTGAATGTTACCTTTGTAAAGTTCTTATTGATAGTTAAAAAGAAATTAGGAGAATAATTACTTTTATTATGTAAATTACTAAGAAACCAAATGAATTTATTCGATGTAATGGTATTTTAAGTGTTTTTATATTTGAACATAGCTTTTACTGTTTTCTCGTTTTAGATGTGTAATATTGTAAGATTTTAAATAATCACTACAATAAAGATTACTTACTTACTTACTTACCCTCTGACTCAATTGATCTATTTACAGAAGTGGTAACCAAAGAGTTGGTGAAACTGCGTAGCAAGAACAGCAGAAGGATGGTCGGTGGCAACATCACAGAGGAACAAAGAAAAGGAAAGCTATCATGGACATGCAGGAAGATAAGACTGCCGTCTACAAGCCATCGGACAAAGGTGGCAATATTGTGTTAATGACCATGGATTATTACAAAAGGGAAGCCTTCTCGCAGCTCAACAATGAGTTGAGCTATGTGAAAGTACCAAGAAAGATGTTTGAAAACAGTATCACTGCTTACCGGGCACTCTTGAACAAGTGGTACCATAAAGGCATGCTTACTAAGGAGGAATATGCCTTTCTGGGATGCAAACACCCATGTCTACCCACGTTTGACCACTTACCAAAGCTACAAAAGAACGCAACATGCCTCCCTGGTCGCCCAATTGTGTCATCACGGAACATATGTCCAGGTTTGTGGATTACTTTCTGTTAGAACTGGCTATTTCTGGTTGGCTAAGGCTGATGCCAAAGCCAGGCAGAAACCACCATTCTAGTCAGGGCAAGAGAGTCACACGCCAAGATAACCCCTGCTCACCTCCTTGGTAGCTTGGCACGAGCAGACAGGCTTATCCCGGAGGCAATGTGTAAAGCATTTGCGCACACACACCACAGCAACAACATCCTAGGCACACCACAAAGGGAACTCCACACAAGGTTATATAAAAATAACTTTTGTATTGTCAAAACACATCAGATAGTAATCAAATAATATACATTGTGCCAACTGGCACGGGCAATATTCACAAGGGATTATTTACAGGACAGGGCCACATGGGCCACTGTCAGAATCAACACTTTTAGAACTAGAAATACTGTTAGAAATAGCACTTTCGAACATATAACAATCAGAAGTTTCACACATGATGCATAGAACATTCAGAGGTGTAGAAAAGCCACATGATGTATAAACACACATTCAGCAGTGTAAGAACAAGGCACATGACGCATCAAAACACATTCAGAGGTGCAGCACAGGAAAACACATAATGAATAAAAACATTCAGAGGTGTAGGTAAGACACATAATGCATAAAACACATTCAGAGGTGTCACAGGCATAATGGCATAGCACATTACGCATAACTCACATTTGGGCCTAACCAGTAAAAATACAGTAGGCAATCTCCTCACCAGTCTAAACACATTAGACTCTGTCTCCTAAGAATAAATCATATTTAGGGGTGTAACTCACATAGTGAAAACATCTCACTTGCATAAACCTACATAGGTAAAATAACCTCATAGTCACATTGCGCAAACATCACCTTAGGTAATTACCATCATAAACATAGCAAAATCACATTGCGCAAAAATCACATTAGGGCCTTACGCCCTACCCACATACCAGCCCCCTGGCCAACTGGCCATCCAACAAGGGGACTAAAAAAGCCCTGTGTCCAGAATGTCAGGGCGCGCTGCCAATGCAGCACCAGTCAGGGGTGCGCCACCGGCGCAAAACCTAAACGTTGCAGCTGCCCACTACTTGCTGGGCAGCTGGGACAAATCACAAGGGCCTAAACGTTGCAGCTGGCACTAAGTGCTGCGCAGCTGTAGCAGGCCTGGCACCACTGTGCCATCTCTGTCCCACACAGGGACTCTCTCTCCCTTGGCGCCTAAACGGTGAAGCTGCCCACTAATTGCTGGGCAGCTGGGAGGCAACATACTGCAACAGGGGCTCTCGCTGGCCCTTGGGAACAACACTGCGCCAATTGATGGAGCCAACTGGCTCTGAAATACATATTGCACACTTTGGAAGCCCTCTGACACTGGGACTCACTGGGGCCTGGCACCACTGTGCCGCCTGTCCCTCTCAGGGACTTTCTACAAACATGGCACCACTGTGCCACACCACCGGGGGGAATATGGCCCCTCTGGGCTCAGCAACAGACGTGGGCATTGGAGCACTCGGGCTCCGTCGAAATGTTGGGGCGGCCCACTGCCATCTGGGGCCGCCCTACCTCCACCCTCGTCATTGTACCTCTCTCCGGCACCAACACTGTCCCCCCACGGGGCCCGCACTCACCGGCTCTTCGCCACACTTTGGGACAAGTGGTGGGGCAGACCTCTCTCGAGCGGGGCTGCCCCGCAGATCAGCGCCAGCTCTGTCTCCCGCCCAGCCCTCACTCACCGGACTGCTCGCGGAGGACGCTGGCTGCCTCGTTGGTCTACCGGAGCTCCTCTCGGGCGGCAGGGCTCTTCTCTGGGTGCGGGGCTCCTCCCTCGGTCACGGGAGCCCCACAGCGGCCGTCGCCATCCTCTTCTCCGGTATCCCTCTCAATCACGGGAGACTGGTAACATCGGCCATTGCTTCCTTTGGGCACCAGCAGGGCTCTCTCTACCCTGCTCACACCGGCGCGCCATGCTCCTTCTCACGCCGCACTTCCTCTTCCGTCCACGGCCCCGCCCACAACCAGGCGGGCCGCGGACGCGGCGGCCATTAAAAACAGATTTGGCCACGGCAGCGATTCCACAGGGGCATAATGAGGGGTGGGCACCCTCGAGAACAAAAATAAAAGTAAAAGCGAGGTGGCACTCGCTACGATCGGCAATCCTGGGCAAATGCCGGGTGGGCACCGGTTTTTCCTCACGCAAAATGCGGGGCGAAGAAACGCTCCTAATAAAGCAAAAAGTGCTTCCAAGCGCTATCAGGCAAAAGAAGGTCTCTGTCAAAAATAAAGCGCTCCCCCAGCGCTACAAGCAAGGTCAGCAGCAAAGTGAAGCAAAGGGGACCCAGTAAAAGGTCTCCAGAGTCCAGGACATCAGCAGTCCATCAGGTATCCAGGGGCTGTGCAGGGCCCAGGGAGGCAAGCCTTCCCCTGGGCCCAAGCAGCAGCATGCCCCTGGCAGGATTCAAGTCAGAAACAAGAAATTTTGTAAGGGGACACAGCTCCTTTTTATACAGTAAAATCCTTTGTCTAGCAGGGTGCAGGCAATGTGAGAACCAGCTACAACTGGTTATAGGGAACTCCTTTCACTGGCCAGGCTAGGGACATCAGACGAACCACAGGGGGTGGAGCCACCATTGTGTGGGGAAAGCCCAGCCCTTTTCAGGCCCAGGTGCACCCCTCCCCTCACATCAGCATGATAATCACTCCATTCACCACCGGGGCAGACCCACCAAGACTCTTGGAGCCAGGCTCACCAGCCAGCTTCAGCCAATCACACGCCAGACACAAATTACACAAATATGCCAACTTCTAGAAGTGGCACTTCTACACTAGCCACATTTATGCCGTATACATCATTGCGCAGCATTCAATCTCAGGAGTTCGCACATACCAAACTCGACCCTGCACTTCCCACACATCAGGAACTACCATGGTCACACATATTCCCCATGCATTCCTATGGGAGGGCAGGTCACTCTCCCCACACACACACAGAGCGCACGCACTTTACACTGTACCACAGTGAAAAAGTGCGCAGAGGCCTAAAATCACCAACACCAGTTTACAGAAATAGGCTAGGAAAAAGCAAAAAGTTTCGGGGTGAACCTGCCAAAAAGGGCCAGGTCCAACACTTTCTATTTGGATTTGTGACACAATTAATTTCATACTCTAAAGACACTAAAGACTTCCTGGCACGGGCGGAGAATCTGGTATGGGAGAATGACCTAGTGATGATAACACTTGACATTTCAAGTCTGTATACGAGCATTTATCACTCGCAAGGGATTGAAGCGGTCAAGTACTTCCTGGGAGAACGATCATTTGCCTTGGAAGAGCACAACAATATGCTGGTAGACTTTCTGAACATTTGTCTGTGTAACAACATTTTTCTATTCCAAGATCAATTGTTCAAACAGATATGTGGTACTGTGATGGGCACCTGCTTTGCTCCCAGTTACGCGAAACTCTTCGTGGGCTGGTGGGAAAAGCTGGTGGCCTGGGCAGCAACCAATGAGAAATGGACCCAGAGGATCGTTAGTTGCAATAGATACATAGACAACTCATTTATCATCTTTAAAGGTACAGAGCAGTTGGCAAAAGAGTATATAGATGTGCTCAATGAAAATGACCTCAACCTCAGTTTCACAGGAGAAATCAGTAAGACCTGTGAACTTCTTGGATCTCACGGTCTTTCCTGCAGAGGGCAGACTGTGCAAGTCATTGCACAGGAAACCCACCGCAGGTAATTCCGTGCTGCATGCAAATAGCTGCCATCCTAGGAAAACAATAACTAGCATTCCATATGGCGAGGTGCTTCGAATAAAAAGGAACAGCACCCTTGACTTTGACTACCAAGTGGCAGTCAAGGAATGTATGCAGAGATTTGAGGCCAGAGGGTACTGCAAAGAGATCTTAGCGGAAGCTAAGTCAAGAGTGGACAGGAAATCTAGACTTGAACTGCTAAAGGATAGTGATCCCAGCACAAATAAGGAGAAGAAGAGAAGGTGAACAACTTTAGAATGATTACTGAGCACTCTAGCTATGCCACAGACATCAGAAAGATATTTGTCAAGAACTGGCACGTTTTAAAGTTAGATCCAATAATAGGGAAAGACTTGCCGAAAGCACCTCTATTGACATTTAGAAGAGCTAGAACACTGCAAAACAATTTAGTGCAAAGTCACTGTACTCAAGACAGCAAACCAGTGGCCTAGGGAGGCTAGCTGGGTTTTTTCCATGCTCAAAGTGTAGGGCCTGTAAAAACAGCAAAAAGGTTTTTGACTATTCTGTGCGCGGTATGAAGGAACCTAAGAAATCAAGAAACTTATGAACAAGACACACAGTGTACTGCCTGGTGTGCTCCTGTGGCCTGCGTTACATCGGAAGAACCATACATCCAACTAAGGTGCGCATCCTGGAACATCTCAGGGCCATAAATAATAAAGATGTGACCTATCCGGTGGCCAAGCACTTTGAGGCATTCCATCAAGGTAACAGAGACCTGCTAAGTTTCTTTTGCATGGACCACGTACCCGCCAGTGTGAGGGGTGGGAATAGGTAGATACAACTGCGTAGGTTAGAGTCGAGATACATCATCGACAATCAAACAAAGATACCAGGTGGCCTCAGTAGTGGGGTAGAAAGGGCTGTCCATTTATAGTTGTTGAGTAGTAACAATATAATTCATAGAGGGAATGAAAATTGACATAAACAACAGTATGCCCAGTAAACAGAATGCTTTTTTGCTTGTTTTTTTGCTCGTTTTCTGACATAAAAAAATGACAAAAGGATTGATTTTGGGGGGGTATCCAGAGGACTCAACCAACCTATTTAAAAGGCCCATTCAGGGCAGGATCTGTATAGAAATATACATATATGTACAAAAGTGTATATGTATACATGACAATACGGGCAATTTTCAAAGCTGTATATAACATAATGAATGCCCATTCAGGGCGCAATCAGGTATGTGTGTACAACTGGAGTATTGACTATTACAAGCCATTGCATATATACAAATGGCCGACACCATGGGACTGAAGGAAGTCCGGTGTCTTTTGTTTATGTGTACTATGCAAATGTATTCAATGCTTGCTTCATGTCGGCGCCAGCCCCAATAAAATCTGGGAGGAAATGTTCCCGTGAGTGCTGGTATCTGTTTGTACCTTGAGCTGGTGTTATATATATATATATATATACTAGCAGCCTGTCCCGACGTTGTACGGGTATGAATTGCTGCTTGCCAGTAGTATATTGTTTTGTAGGATTTCGTTTTGATAGGATTTCTTATCTGTGACAGGCCTGTGAAACGCTCCGATCCACAGTGCACTGCTCATGCACTTAAGAGGGCGCATTCAGCAGTGTGTGAACTTGAGTTTCCCTACTTCATTTTTCCTTGCAATATTATATAGCGCGAACTCGACAACATGGCATGAGCTCAATTTACATTACAGAAGAACACATTCATTTGTGGTAGGCTCGGAGAGACAAAGCGATTTACCTGGAATCACAGGATGTTGAGCTGATGCTGAGATTCGAACGTAGCTCCCCAGCTCTAAAGTTCGCAATTCTAGAACTTGTGGTGGAAGGTGGATGTCGATGCTGGCCATCAATGAGAGAGACCTGTGCATTTTTCAAATGAGTGGTGAAAAAATAGGAGTATGTTGCTGGAGATGTGGGCAGCCGTGCCACCAATGTACTTACCGGGGAGGGTAAACACCCATTATTCCGACGCTTTCTTTCCGCATACCATCACTCCGCATACTTTCATTACGAAAGTACCATGACTCCGCAATGCCATTATAACGCATGGCATTACATTGTATATGCTTTTACCACGCATACATTTACAACGAAATTAGTTGTAAATGCATGAATGGTAAAAGCATGTTTTTTTTAAAATGTTTGGATAAGGTAAGTATGGGTATAGGGGTATATGTTTTGGGGATTGCAAAAAACACAGTTGATGGACAGAATGCAGAACAATGTCTTACATTCACCCCAGTACAAAGATCTGGGCCTAAATCCATCGTTTGTTTGCACTCCACACCACCCTAGGTCAGACAATGGCTATATGCAAATCAGCCTTGACCCTGTGCCTCATGGGAACAGTCCAGCCCGAACTATCAAGCCATGTCTTTCCTAGACCGGAATCAAGCATCCAAGGACCGGTTTCTGGCTCTCAGCCTTCTTCAGCCTGGATAGCTTGACTCCAGTGATGTGGAGAGCCTGGGACTCACGTCTGAGCATACCCAGCCCACTCGGGGTGAAAATTGCAAAAAACACAGTTGATAGAGAACATTTTAATTACAGCACGGGCAATGACTTGAAAACGAACCTACAGAACTTTAGGAAACAAAGAAGTGAAGGTACACTGAGGATTCAAGAAGAGAAAAAGATGCCCTGAACCCTACCAGTGTCTTTTCCTTCAGACCGCCTGCGGACAACGATACCAAAGCCTAAGGAAGCGGCCTGCTAAATTTAATATGTACAGAGTTGAGCAATGTACAGAATTGAAAAATCGGCTAACCAGTGCAAACATTGACTGGATTGAGTTGAATTCAGCATTTGTAGTGGTGAGTGAACCGGCAGTGAGTGAAAACATACTGGCGGTGAGTGAACTGACAGCAAGTGGAATGTGGGCCTTTAACTGTTAACTGTTGGCCGTAGATTTTTTATTATTGGCCTTACCCCATTGTGCATGCCATTTGGAGCCCTATAACTGTGGCAGCATTTGAAAAAGGCACGCAAGGCAGGAGTGTGCTGCTGCCAGGAATTTCGATTCTGACAATTAAGTGCGGTGTTTGAAAGAACACGCGAGGCTGCCGTACGTTGTGGCCGAGAATTCCAGGGAGTTCCTCTCCACAAGTGCAGAATGTTCTCGCAAAAGAGTGTGAGGTACACAAGTGCCATCGACAGGTGTTGTCATATCTAAGGGGCTCATTACGATGGTGGATTTCTCTTAGCAGGAGGAGAGGAACAGGACCAGCAAAACTGAAAAGGTGGCCAGTAGGATATAGAAGGGGGAAGTAGGAGGTGACGACCAGAGAGGAGGGGGGAAAGAAATGCCGACACAGAGGAGAAGTAGAAAGAGTGAGTGAAAGATGCCAGCACGGAGGAGGAAAAGGAAGGAGCCCAGCAAAACGAGAATACTTAGAAAAGAAGTCCAGAGTCAGCGCCACGGAAGAGGAGAAGAATCATCAGGACCGCAGTGAGGCAGATGAGAGGCCCTAGGTGTGGTTCAACACAGAATGCCAGAGACACCGCTGCAGCCTGCCACAGCTTAGGAGAGCTGTGGCTAGTGCACAAGTGACTGGAGCCAGATGGGGTGCTACATTGTGGGTAGGGTGAGCACCTGCATGAAAGGGGAAGAGAAAATTAAGGTTCACCCACCTGTCCGAAAAAAGTGCTAGATCACAAGTAGAGGAAGCACTATATGAAAGCCTTCCTTAAGCTGGGCACCTGAACTGAGAAACCAGTAGCTTAATTTCCTTTCCATTGATTTCTTTTTCATTTTATTTAATTTAATTCCTTCCCTATCCTTTCCCTTTGCATTTACCTGCAAACGTCTTTGATAACATTGAAAACTCGCTCCTGTCCAACACAATGTCCCTACAAGTGAGAAAAGAGTCACAGAGTATATATATCTCTACCCCATAGGCGATCTGGCGATGGGCGGAAATAGTAGTAGAATAACATAACATAAGTATTTATAAAGCGCATGTTCACCACTACGGGTATCTTGGCGCTGAATAACAGATGTTTGTTGTTACCCAACTCAGTGGTACTCATTTTATCGACATCAGATGGATGAAAGGCTGAGTGGACCCACCAGGATTTGAACCTGTGACCATGAGGTTGAACACAGGCCCCTGCATTAGTCCACTGAGTCACCAGACCCGGCTCTGTGGACTTCACTCGCTGCATGTGTCGCTATGTATGTTGGAGGAGACTGGCTGCTGCACCACACCCCAGGAAACCTATAGAGAAGAATTAAACCATTACTACGTCTGTCAAGACCAAGAAGCAGCAGTCATTTTTCCTCACCTTCTGGGACTTTGTTTATCTATATTATTGGCTGATTTAATTTCAGTGTTATCCAAACACCTGCTAAAAAGCAAAAATTCGCCGAACACCCAAGTCCCTGAAACTATAATCCCACCCTTCTCTCCCACACCACCGCTCTGCTGCGGCCTGCTCAAGCCCATCCCCGCCTGCTTATTGTGTTCCCCCAGCGCTGCGTGGGGTGATCATTGTGGCTTGATCTGGCAGGGAGGAGGACCGGCCTTCTACACCACTTGTGGGCACCCAGGTGCAGATGGAAATTTACCTGCCCAAATGCTACTCTCTATGAAGGGGGCTCTGAGCGAGCGCCCCTTTCCTGAAGTATCTATCCTCAGCATCTGCCCCATCAGTCAGATCTGAGTGCCTCTGCTGCCCTGCACTCTTCACAACCTCCTCCAGGCAGGGGATGCCCCTGTAGAGGTGCCAATTACTTCTTCAACACTATTTTCAACTTCGTCCCCTCTCTCCCTTTCGGTCCTCCGCTTACTTCCTACCTTCATGACGGGCCACTGGGAACCCAAAAAGTACAAGCCACTCTTTGAGCAGTCCAAGCTCACTCGCTGCGAGGGTTCATTTTCGGACACTGATGAACCCCCAGACTGGGATGCAGGGGTGGACCCTGCTAGTGGGACTGCTGCTATCTCGGCCAAATTGAGGCTTGGTTCCGCTACATCGACGCTCACTTCGATACCCTCACCAGTCACCTTGCTTGCTTTGGCGAATGCCTGGAGTGGCAGAATACCAGATTCATTGGGGCAGAGGAGCACATCTCTAGCCTGAAGGATGGTGCTGGGACCATGGCAGGGAGGGACTAGAGCACATCCTGAAGATAGTGGCAGTCAAAAACAAGGATTTGGGGTGGCTCGTTCTCACAGAAATAACATTTGTGTAATAGGCATTGTGGAAACCACTAACATGGGGCGCTCAGATACGTTTCTCGAACAACTTCTTAGAGAACTCTTTGACAGAGGCAGGTTCACATCCACATTTGTGGTCAAGTGTGTCGCTGGGCTCAAAGCTGCCGGTTGGCGCCCCACGTCGCCGGATCATTGCGCGCCTTTTAAATTATAGAGACAGGAACACTGTGCTTTGTCTGGCTCGCTGCAATACCAGGTTTCTGCCATCTCTCTGTACCCGACTTCCCCATTGCCGTCCAAGAAGTGCGCAGCTAATACTCTGATGCTGAGAATACTTTGCACAAACTTTTAAAAAAATAATATTTCTTATTGCGTTTTTGAACCAAAATCGAACATAGTCCACTTGTTTTATGTTTACAACATATCTTCAGTCGTACGTGTTTCTTTTTATACAGTACAATATCCATATCTGTTGCTCATACATATACATTAACATACATATACATTAAAAAAACCTTGAGTCAATGTAATTTCCATCTTAGCACATTGCAACATGGCCAAACAGAGATACAGTAGTCTGAGGCATCCATTACGAACTGGCATCCGATGTTGACTCTACCTGTGGGGGTTCACATATATTTCCTCTGAACGCATTCCACTTATCCCATATCCTAGACCATTTCATAGGGCATCCTCTGTGTGCATACACAGCTCTTTCCGCCACCATCGCACCATCCACGTCATTTCTCCATTGTAGGTACGTGGGGAGCAACCCCAAATCCCAGTTTCAGGCTATGTTTCGTTTTGCGATAGTCATCCCCAGTGTCGCCCAGTCCTGCATCTGCAGGTTCAGATCCGTAGGCTCCCAGATATTGAGGAAGCACCTTTTTGGGTCTGGTGGGACATCCGCCTCCCCAACCCGCGAGATCACACTCATAACCTTTTCCCAGTAAGGTTCAATCTGCGGACAACCCCATATGATGTCTTAAAATGTGCCTGGCTGTCCACACTGTCGTAAGCATAGGGGATCAGGCGCACGTCCTAGTTTATGCATGGTAATGCGGGAATAGTAAATGGAGGATTTTTAGCTGAATTAGTTTGAGTTTGGAGAAGATCGCCAGCTCTCGTGGAGACGATAACGCTTCCTGCCAGTCCGAATCATTCATATCCCCTACGTCAGTCTGCCACCGTGTCCGTAGGGTCGCCGTGGGGTCCAGCTGGTTATATATAATCTTGCGGTAAGTTTGGGAGATGGCCTTCGTAGTCATGTGGTCAGTGAGGAGTCTGTCCTCTAAAGGTGAGGCCTCGGGCAATTGTGTGCCTGGTGAAATGGCGCTCATAAGTGCATGTCTAATTTATGTGTATCTGAAGAGTTCGGTTTGTGCCATACCATATGTGTCCTGTAGTTGAGTGAAAGGAATGGCTCCTCCCTTTACCCAAAGGTCACTTTGCCCAAACTTGGCCTCAAATATGGTATTTTGTATACTGCATGTCATCGAGTTGATGTCAATGGTCATTCCCAGCTATTCGAAACACCTGTGGACTTTTGTAAACAATACTCGGCTAATGATGTCTCCTACGGATGCACCACTCCGAAGTGCTCCCCCTTCACCATACTCATCAATGCAGCGTTCAACTAACGGATATTCAACTGTTTATTGCCCTTCTTGTCTTTTACCTATTGGTGATGGGCCATTGAAACTCCCTCTCTCCCCCACATTGAGGGGGGAGGGGTCCTGTGATCTCTGTCCCACTGGGCTTTATTACAGCCTTGTTGTCATTTCTGCCTATTACTTTACAACTACAATCCTGTGTTCTGTTTCCTTTTCAGGTATTACCGAACATGTCTGTACGGACCAGAGTGTTACCTGGCCCTAAAGGTGTAAACCACTATGTTGATTATTGGGTTGTTTTATTTGCTTTGTTTGGTTCAGGGATTTGCTGGATGTCATTTCATCTGGTGTGGGTGGGGGAGGGGTTGCGGGTATTCTGTACTTAAGTGTTTTTCATTTTGTTTGTGTTGTGTTGCTCATTAGGAATTCACTGTCTCCGTTCTTAACATCGCATGATTCTCTTCTCTCCGAATCCTTGGATGACACCCCTCAACAGCCAGAAAATCTGATAGACATCACCCTTCTCACGTGGAGTATCCTTGGCTTCAACAACCCAAGGGTGAACCAAGTTCTTTCATACCTCTCCTGCCACAATGTTAAAATGGTGTTTCTTCAAGAGACGTATCTTCCTCCCTGGGCCTCTCACACATATGCCTCCACATGGAGAACATACTATTTTTTTCCTGCTATGGCTCCTATTCGAGGGGGGTATGCATTCTCATCCATAAAGGTGTCCCTTTCACCCACACCGCTAACTTCAAAGACCGTGACGGCCCTTCATCATCGTGACTGGCCTATTAGCAGACCACTGAGTGGCGTTGGAGAACATCCCCAACATAGACGCGCCTGATTTTTATCGGACAGTTTCTTATCTTTTGGGGGGAGGGTGGAAGCAGACATTATCCTATGGGAGGGGACTATAACATGATACAGGACCCGTTGGTAGACACCACTGGCGTGAACACAATCAGTAAAACTCAGGCCCGGGGGGTTCTCTGTCTCCGTGATATCATCGATGCTCACATACTCCATGACGTATTGTCGCGCTCGGCACCCTACTACCTCTGACTTCACGCTTTATTCTTCACCACACAACACATGGACAACTTTTGGCTCCTCACTGCTAATGTCATGAACTGGACACCAGATGCGACCCACTTAACTAGTACATTATCTGATCCCTATCTGTTTCGCTTAACACTACAGATGCCCCATGGTGGCGGCCAGGAGCATGCTTGGCAATTCCAAAGTGCGGCCCTTCATGAAACTGTTTAATGCTCCAAACTGCAGTTGTAGAGTATTTAGCTGTCCATGTTGGCTCGGTCGCAACCCAGGCCACCCTCTGGGAAGCATTTAAACCATACATTTATGGTGTATGCATTTTCAAAGATGCCAGTATCCTCTGCGATATCCGTTCTTTGTTGATATAGACCATGCAGATTACCGACTGAACTGTTCTCCAAAATCCACAGATGCTCCGTCCTCATGATGAGTTCTGGGACCTTGCCAAGAGGGAAAAGGCATTTCTGGGTAAACATGCCAGAACTAGATGCTATGGCGAGGTGAAGTGCCCTGATTACACCCTGGCGCAGTTACTTCGTCGTAATCGTCTTGGTGGATACATAACACAATTGTGGTCATCTACTGGTGACACCCTGTTTGGCAATGTGGATATATTGGATAAGCTCTTGCGCTATTATGGCCAACTCTACTCCTCCCGCCTGACGGACAATTCTGATGAGACTGCGAGTTATCTAGCAGGGATCGCATTGGTCTGGCTCTCCAGTGGCCAACAGTGCATTCTCAGTGAGCCTATTAGTTCTGTGGAAGTTATTCAAGCTATAGATACCCTTGATGGTTTAAATGCCCCTGGCTTGGACGGCCTCACTGGTGCTTTTTACAAGGCTTATAAGCACATACTGGCAACCCACTTCTTCGCCCTTGTACGCCGTGTTCTTTGAAGCCGGTCGCTTTTCAAAAGTAAACACCTTACTACCGGTGCATGTTGAGTCAAATGTAGGAGAAATAAATCTGTACAGTAACTAAGGGAGACGTATATTCCCTTCCTTGAGTGAGGGTAATTTAGCAATTCTGTGAAAGGGGGTTGTTGTTTCTCCTTATTCATTGTGTGAAGGCCTCTTGTGGGACCGCACTATTATTGTTTCTTGCGTGTCTTCTACATCAGAAGGTTTTGATTCTATCCTTGCAAAGAGGAAATCAGAGTCAGCTTTGAGAAACAGAGCTATAATTCACAGCAAGGAAAGAATTTTTATGTTTTATATATATTTCAAGATTAGGGCCAACCCTTAAAGCCAAGAGTGAATTTTCTACAAAACCTAGCAATAGCTTATGGTGAAAGCTCTGTGGTTAGGTACAGAGCTTTATGTGTTTGGTATGTTTTAGAGTGACTTCCTAATTATCTAGCAAAAGGTTCTTTTCACCAGAGAGGTAAACTATGATGACCATTTGTGGCATGTGTAGATTAAACACTTATATTGTCTAACTTGAATTCCTGCAGAACCGCTTGCATAGGATTCTTTTTTGTTTGATGTAAGGCAACGGTGTCAAAAGAGGGCCAGAAGGGTCAAATCTAAGTCAAATTTTCAGGCTAACCGCTGATTATGTAAATGAGTGATATCTAGATACACTGTCAGTGAATACTTCTTACCTGGACATTCTAAAAATCTGTAAGGAATCTTGCCGCTATACCTTAGGTTGAAGATGCCTGATATAATGTATAGGTACGTACAAAAATTACATATTTTGTGACTGTGAATCTGTTTACTCTGCATTATTCAGACTTGCTCTCCTCAAATATAAGGGTAAAGGTAGGAGGAATGTTATAATTAGAAACAACACAAAGAAGGTGTAACCAGAGAGTACCATCGTCGCTAAACAAACAGACCCATTGTTCACTAATCTGACAGGAGACCTGAATGAAAATTCTCAAGGGTGGGGCAAGAGTGGCCTCCCATCGAACAAGGTAGAAGCATATTGTAGTTGTTAAGAAGCTTTCTAAATAAAGGAGCTGGTACAGGCCTCGAAAAATCATAAAAATGTTACAAGACCTGCAGGTCTAGTAACTTTAATAATCTACTTGACATAACTGTTATGTACTTGACCCGTAAACCGGTCTAAAAATTATGCAATTCTAGGCAAATATTTTATTTTATGGGGTTGACATTTTCTTCATTATCAAATGTAAGAGCACCTTCAAATATGCAAGTTCATCATATCTGCTGTACAAAAAACTTTTTTTTTTATTGAATAGACTAAACATTTCCTAAATGTATAATACCAATCTGCCCCATATATATGGTACACATGATCCCCGACTTGCCTTAGTTCACTAATAGAATTTTCATCATGGCGGGGCAGGAATATTTCTCAGTTCCTGTTTAAAAACTCACTTTTAATAAATATATTACTAAAACATGGTGTGGTAGTGTACGTTCCTTTACAGACAGCACATTTCCCATTGAAATGGCCACAAACTTTCCCACTAACATGCGTTTTACTGATTAAACAATATAGCGCAAAAACAATGTTAGAAAATTGGGTCAACAAGTAAAGTGTTATGATTTCTTTTCATCCTATAAAAATCTTTTTTCATCACACCCAATTACAAAAATGTGCTTTGATAACTACTGAAATATATTTTGAAATGTTTGTGCAGCTCACTTATTAGCTATTTAAATGTTGTGTTTGGAAAAAAAGTTTTATTTACATCTTAGAGCATTTAATTTCACACGCTTTGTACAGCATCATTGTCAGACAGTACAGTTTACAAAATTCTCTAATTTCACAGACAGAGAAAGAAAAGTCAATGTAAGAAGAAAATCTGACTTTTGGCCTCCGTCTCTGAATGAAGAAAAAATATGACAAGATAAATACAAGATTTAAAGGCATCTTTATTGCTCATTCACTTGATTGAACAGAACACCTGTTCTTTGTCATAACAACAAAGAACAAATGGTGGATTTGCTTCATACGATCAGCACATCATAGAAAAATATTCCCCTTGTTAAAAGTTTGTACAATGTAGGTTTGATCACTTTATAGGAGTGCTAGTCCGGTATAGTGCTCATCCACCTTGTAGCACCAATCAACGATATCCTACCCACTCACGGTGGGGCAGATGCCTTTTTTTTTTTTAGAGTTACAGCACTTCAGACAGGGCAACAAGGAATCATTCAAGAAAGATACAAATACAAAAGGACAAGGAGGGGGATCAAGAGAGCAGGATCAAAAAGGAAGGGTGGGTGTCGCAACAAGATCAGTGACACGTAATCAAAAAATTTAAATGAGTGTGCAGAAACTTGTAATGAAATTGATATTGTGAATCTCTCAGACCATGTATTGACACAACCAGAAATAAAAATATTGAGCAAAGGATTGGGTTTCTGTCCAAGTAATATACCTGATTTTACGTCGTTCCATATTAGTTGTTTCAAATTCATTAGAAATATCAAATTGTTCAAATTTTTTGCTGACAAACCTGAGAGACTGTGTGGGGGAGTTAATATATCTATGACTAGTTCTAATCCCTCAATCAGAGAAATCAGAGAAAAAAACACACCTACTGTTAAGCATAAACGATGAGGAAGGAATAGAAAGCATAGAATCCCTGGCAACCAACCTACAGCTAGACACATATACTGAAATCAACAGTGGTCTTAGAACAAAATCTAGATTCACACCACAATTGCAAGGAGGCAGCAACATAGACAGATTTCAACACAATGTAGTACAGGACCTCTATAGATTAGAGGATAAATATCAAAGTACACATAGGTATAAAACACAAAACATCACCCAGGAAGAACGTAAGGCAGTGACAAACTTAAAAAAGAAAGACTCCCTTGTCATCCGTGAGGCTGACAAGGGAGGTAACATAGTTTTGATGAACGCAGTGATTATATGGGTGAGATTGATAAACAACTTGGGGACACTAACACCTATACTAAATTGAGAAACAATCCCATAAAGGAGACAAAGGAAAGAATACTTGATCATCTCAAGACCTGGAAGGAACAGTGTCTGATTTCAGAAACAGAGATGAAATACCTTTTCAATGACTCACCGACATATCCCTGTATATATTGCCTACCCAAGGTACATAAGAAAAGCGACTTCCCTCCGGGAAGGCCCATTATAGCGGGTATTGGATCTCCAACTGAAAAAATATCAGAATATATTGATCTCTTTTTGCAACCACTTGTAATCAATTTACCCACGTATATTAAAGATACTGGGGATGTCTTAAATAAGATTGGAGATGTGGATTGGGTTGAGGGACACCTCTTAGTAACGTTAGATGTATGCTCGTTATATACGAGCATACCCTGTGATAAAGGGTTACAAGCGGTACGTCATTTCTTAGACAGTAGACCTATTGAGACCTATGCCCATTCAAATATGCTGATCATGATGATATAAGTGGTACTTGAAAACAACATATTCTTGCATAATGGGGAATGGTATCGCCAGATCAAGGGTGTTGCAATGGGGGCGAAATTTACGCCCTCATTGGCAAACCTATATATGGGATATTTTGAATTGATCCATATATGAAGAAAATGCCCGGTCAATCTCACAGAAAATATCTTATATCTAGGTAGATATATAGATGATCTACTCATGTTTTGGACTGGTAGCAGGGAAGAACTAGACATGTTCTTTGTTCATCTCAATGATAACCCTTTTAATCTAAAGTTCACAAAAGAGCAAAGCATGTCCAAAATCAATTTTTTGGACATCACCATTGTGGTAATTCAGAACAAATTACACACTGTTCCTTATAGAAAGGACACTGCATGCAATTCTTTATTGCACGCTCAAAGTGCACACCCCATCTCACAAATTAAAGCAATCCCTTATGGGGAGATGCTAAGGATTAAAAGAAATTGTAGCGACAAAGAGAGAGTGGACACAGAACTAAGATCGGTAGAAAAGAGATTCCTATCTAGGGGCTATAACAAGGAAATAGTAACCAGTGCAAGAGACAGAATAAGTAAAATTAATAGAGACTCGCTGCTCAAGTACAAGCAACACAAATCTGCTAAGACCAAAAGAAACATAAGGTTTATAACACCATATAGCACAGTGAGCACAGATCTTAATATAATTCTAAACAAACACTGGCATCTGCTATTGGAGGACACTAGCCTACATGACAGAGTAGGATTGAAACCTTCCATTACTTTTAGCAGAGGCAGAACATTAAGACAGGAACTATGTCCGAGTTACATCCCCCCACAGAGAGCACAGAACTGGATGCCCACAGCTCCTAAAGGGTTTTACAGATGCGGTAGTTGTTGTATATGCTGTTTTGCATTGAATAGGACGACTAACTTCAGGTACAACAGCCAAAAACAACATACGATACACCAATTCATCAACAGTAATACCACCCATACAGTGTATTGTATAAAATGCATATGTGATTGGATGTACATTGGAAGCTCAATAAGGTCCTTAAAAGAAAGAATACAGGAGCATATCCGTGCTATACGTAATAACAATATGCAATACCCATTTGCGGTACATTTCAACATGTCACATCAACAGAATGAGTTACATAGGATTAGATTCCATGGAATAAATGTGGCAATGGCAGGCAATAGGGGAGGTAACCGTGAGCGTAAATTACGTCAACTGGAAAGTAAATGGATTATTTCATTGAGAGCAGTGGAGAAGGGGGCTAATATAGACAAAGAGATGTGTGAGTTCTTGTAAAAAGCATGAAATCGCTTTTTTCTTTGCTATCGGGATGATCAAGTTATATCTGGTGTCAACAAAATATCTGATATATGTACAACTTGGTTTGAAAATGTGCCCTTAAAAAAGAAATGAAGATGAAGTGGATAATATCAGCTTGTACTATCTTGAATACAGAACAGGATTTTATGAGATGAAAATGGTCAGTTACATCGATTTTTAAATTGTGAAGTGTAAACTCGAATATAATGGTTTTTATATTTTGTTTCGTTGTTTTTTACATTTAAACACAGGAGAGTGATAACTAGGTGCGATTACCTGAAACCCTTACTCATGAGAATGTACTTATTTTCAAACTCAGGTCCAGAAAAATATTATAATTACACTTTGAACATGTTATATCGGCTGCTACATACCAGGAATTCTAAACACTCCAAAATGGCCACTACGTTAACATGGAGGGCCTAACAAGATCTTTCAATTAGTCCGTCTTTGCCCTTTACATAAACACAGAGGAAGGGAGACAGAGAGGCTCCTGGGAAGACAAACGCGGAAGGAGGATACCCTGTGAACGCCAAACAAACACGCTATGGCGGTAAGTTTGAAAATAGGAATTGGATTAATCTAATACTTCGATAATATAGCGGAATGTAGCGTAAACATGCCTGTTCAATGATAGCGGGACTGGTCTTCTCGGGAACAGCGGGGCTCGGCTTCTCGGGGGACGCGGAATGAATATTGCAACACTATTTTCTTAAAAGCCGCAATATGTTATCTTAAACAATGGGACCCACTTTGATTAAAACTCTCGGGGGACGCGGAATGAACATTGTAACACTGGTTTAGTTTTTTTTTTAAAAAGCCGCAATAATTTATCTCAAATAGCGGGACTCACCCTGATCAAATGTCGGGTCTATAAACATCGCGGATTTAAGGGCAAAACATTGTCATTTGATGAACTTTGTGTCTTATTTGTTACCAATCATGTGTTTCATTAACTTGTGGCCCATATTTTGGCTTAAGGGAAATACATACCTGAGATTGGCACCATTTGCTTTATTAATACCCCATGCTAAGGCTTTCGAGCTAATACAGACTAATTAGCTCGATTTCTGGTCGCACTTAGTAATGAGTTTTAATATTCAAGAGATGTTTAACTATTCTCTTTTACTAAAGTTGCTAGTATTTACTGCAAATAAGCTGATATTTTACAAAAATACTGACTTTGGAATGTGATTAGACGCAGGACCTCCCTAATGAGATTATAGTTTGGGAAAACCTTTTTAACACTTATACATAGAGATGAAATGGTATATTAGCAATAAGATTAGAAAGAACAATATAACTGATGATATAACTCTATTGCAGATGGAACTTATCAAGGCTCCAGATAGCGTACAGTAACTGTGATAATCGACACATGAACGGATTACTTATATAAGAACCACATTGACAATTCTTTGATGCACAAAGTGAAAGGCTTGAAGGTAAGCCTGTGAACGAATATATGTACATAAGCGGACCTTAATGTACAGATTGTCCAGCTTTATGCTGGGCATTAATGTTAATATTACGTCCATATATTTCCACAGGACTAATGCTCAACAGGTTCTGCGATAATTGTTGATTCTCACGAATACATACTGCTCACCATATAATATTTCGGTAAGTGAGACCACAGAGTTTTATGGTACAATTCACAGTGTATAGAAATTTCTGTGGTGATGGGCACATTAGCTGAAAAAGATCTTTTGGAACACTTTTCAATACATAGTGGTTACCTTGGAAACAATCTTTTATTAAAAAAGACATGGGATAATGGAGTAAGGTGATCGCATGTAGTATATATGCCCTCATTACGTATAACAACTTAAAAATTGATCCTGATATATGACTAAAAATTTGATCAATATGAGGTACACGCAGTAGGTGTACAAATGATGATGGCACAATTGGAATGTGTAAATTAGGCCTATGATATTAGACAACTGTAATGTGAAGGTGGCCCACAATGTATCAAACTGATATGGTGATATATTTTGTATGCAAATTACAGCCTTGAAAAAGCCCGCGGAGGGCGAAACGCGCGTCGGCTGTGACGGTGTGACAAGAAAGGAATCAATAATAAAGAATCTTGAATACTAATGAACATTGTGCATGTAAATTTGTGGACGGCAAGGAGATTGGAAATATTGGATTGTCGTGGCTGGATGCCTATTGGATAAAAGT
The DNA here is from genome assembly GCF_964263255.1 of Lissotriton vulgaris. Taxonomy (NCBI): domain Eukaryota; kingdom Metazoa; phylum Chordata; class Amphibia; order Caudata; family Salamandridae; genus Lissotriton; species Lissotriton vulgaris. Next base: position 1,655,392,351 of record NC_141695.1, on the reverse strand, counting down.
AACTAGTAGGGATGTGCACTGGTACCTGTTCTTTGTCAGCTTGCCTGAACAGGACAGTAGGCCTAAAAATACTTTGTCCTAATGAACTCTGACTTGCCATAGTGAGTGGGCGAGTATATTTCTAGAGCCCACTGGTATAGTGATATAGGTTTAGATGGAAAGTTTATCATTAGAAGAAAAAATTAGGATAAAAAAAATTGGCAATTAATGCTATGAACACAAGAAATAGAAAGGTAACAATTAAGTATTAACGTAAAGGATAAAATCTATATGTTGAGGGAAGGGTAACTCAAAAGTTGTCAGTATTGGGACAGGAAAAGGGTATGGTTACACGGAGGAAGGCAAAGGGAACATGCCCCCACAAATAAAAAGTAAATTAATATATGTACAGAGGCATGCATGCCTCAAATCTGTTAATGGTAACATGAAATATCTGCCCAGGTATGAATAATCTATGTTTGGCTTTTACAAACTCATGAAACCTTTCCTGGATCGTTCTATACACATTTAGATCGACCTCACACGCCATAGGAAGGGTCCTATGTAATTTTGTTGGTCTATTTATTACTCTACCGTTGTAGGTTAATCTCAAATTTATTAATATAGTATGTCTGTTGTTTAAATTGGTTGTACTTCAATTGGGTGTATCCATTTAGTTTTAATCTAATCTTAATATTGTGCATTATATATTTGAGGTAGTGCCTGTGTAGGTATGGTTAGTCAGTGTTTTGCTAGTAAGTTTGGTGGCGGTCTCTCAAAAGAATGTTCATCCAGTTTGGGGTTTTCATGGCAAGGATCTTACAGATCCTTCTGGTGGGGACCATGCATTCTGCCCATGCTCACAAGAATAACCTGTTAACTTTTGATCACCAAAGAGGTTTTGAAAGTTTACATGATTTATTATTAGTCAGTGCAACTTGCATTTTCCTCTGTAAACCCATGACAGTTCCTGACAAGCAAATTAAAGTAGCCTTTGTTGTATCTTCTTTGAGTGGAATACTGACAATTTGAGTTTTCCATCAGTTGAGCTCAGTGATCTATGGCTGTATCCTTTTTGTGAGCAACAGTGAAATGTATTTTATAGGAAATCATATACTCTTTCTTTAAATACTGAATTTAAAACAAGACCATCAAGATTATCAAGATTTCACAAGTTATATCACCAGTTTTAATTGCCTGGTGGTTGAGACTGACTGGGTAAAAGAAAATAAGTCTGCTTACTTTTATTAAGGAGAATGAAATAATAAAAAGATATATTAGCACTGGTTGTGAATCTCCCATCAAAATGGGCTGAACTCATAGATTTAGTGGTGCAGTTAGAAAAGTTACAGCAGGTGGAGGCTGGAATCCTTAGAAACGAAGAGAGTTGACTTGTCCAGTGAAGATAATCAGTCAGTACCAAATTGAGTAGAGACAGCTATGCAGTGCTTAGATGCTCATTTAGTTTATCCTGTGATAATGACTTTGTCCAACAGATAGGATAAGATGGTTGAGGACTCCTAGGTTCAGGTGCCTGTGGAACTATACGGATATTACGTTTACGCTATCTTTACCAATACTTGTGATCAGAACAAGGTTCCTGAAGACGTTAGAGCAGTACACGATTCAGCAATATCATCAGGGTTAGTACGTTTTTGTCCAGATGATTTTGGTATGCATTGGTTAACCTTGCATAATCCTAATGTTAATTGGGACACAAGAACAATACAAATTAATAGATTATTTTATTAATTATTGATCAATGTCTAACAGGGAAAAAGGATAGTTATTCATACGGAATTTGCATTTAAAAGATATCTTGTAAGTTAGCACCCAGGTTTTATGGGCCATTTACCATTAAACAAATTGTGAACCTTAAACTGTGCGGTTAAAATGACTACAATATGAAGATTATCCTGTGTTTCATGTAGCTTTAGTAAAACCTTGTTCTACATAGAAACAACTAGCGGCAAATACAGATTTCTGTTCAGGTGAATGACGAAAATAAATTAGAAATACAGAGGATCTTAGGTGCATGATTTATTACAAGGCAAATAAAATATTTAGTGGAAAGGAAAAGTTATGGCCATGAGGAGCAATCATGGGAGCTAGGCTATACTCAACTTGCTTCATGTTGATAGGAGAAGCCCATAGAGAAGATCCAGAAAAACGTGCAGCTATGGACGACACCCAACTTTACCTCAAATTACAATACCCTGAAGACCTCAAACTTCTCAATTCAACACTCAAGGACACACAAACATGGCTGGCAGAGAACCATCTCAAACTCAATGCTCTAAAAACAGAATTCCTCCTGATTGCACCTCCCTCCAAAATACTCATCGCTCAGGACTGGCTGAAACACCTCACTGCATTCAATGTCCAACCAATCATTGTAGAATCAGCTAAATCTCTAGGTTTCAACCTCGACTCCAACCTCAATATGCAACGTCATATTAGCAATGCAACCAGGGGTGCTAACTACCAAATAAATATCTTGAGAAAGTTGAAACCCTTCCTCCCAGCCAAAGACTTCAGAACTGCAGTTCAAGCATTAGTCATACCTCGGATCGTTTATGGCAGCACTGCCCTTTGTGGCCTCCCTCTTTCAACAACCGCTCCTTTAAGAGCTTCCATCAACGCTGCAGCAAGGCTCATAACTGGATCCAAAAAACGCTCACACACCTTTCCGGACTTAAAATCCCTGAAGTGGCTACCGCTCGAAGTCAGAATACACCTGAAAAAAGCATGCATTACGCACACAGCCTTACATCACAGCATGCCCAGCTACATTGCTCAGAAACTGACACTCTCAGGAGGCTCAAGATCCACAAGAAGCACAGAAACTCTCCTTTTGAAACCACAAAGATTCCGCAAGAAAAAAAACTTACAAACGTTCCTTCTCAGGGATGGCCCCCAGGATCTGGAATGCCCTCCCGCCAGAAACGAGACTCATCTCATCCACTGCCTCCTTCAAAAAGGAAGTCAAAGCTATCCTTATGGCCCAATTCACTTGAACGTCAATTACCCTTGTATTGTTTGCCTATTTTGCCTCCCCCTTATCTCTCAAGGCTGTACGTGACCTCTCAAACTCTCTGGTCTACCTGTCGCTGTACGCTCCATGCACATATTGCTTTTTATGTTCTACTCTAAATTTGCCGCTCATTTATACTATGTTCTTTGTATTGCATTCGTCTCACTGGGTTGTGGTCGGACGTCTGCGCGGTTATGGTTTCAAGCTCCATAGACTGGGAGAGATTCTTCATGACGACGATGTCCAGAACATCCGGTTTATCTAGTGCAGAGCCTGGATAGTGTGTTGGTTGAGTCGGGCCAACCACTATAAAGTCCTCCTTCTTTGAGTGGGCAAGTATGGCGTGTCCTTTGCTGTTTACCGTGAGAGAGTTCCAGCACTGGTGCTTGGCATTAAGGTCGCCTCCAATTAATGTTGGGATGCTGGGGTCCAGTAAAGCATCCAAGTCCTTTGGACTTAGCTTGCCTGGGGGTGAGTAGGCAGCAATCAGCCGTAGCAGGCCTGCAGATGTCTGGATCTGTATGCCAGTTGCTTCAATACTCCCCACTTGTGGTAGTGAGATCTTGTGGTGCTTCACTTTTGTGCTGACAATCACTGCTGTTCCTCCGCCTTGGCTCCAGTTGGGCGGTCTGTGCGGTACACCCTGTGGTTTGCTATGTTGAGATTCTGGCTTCCTTGGAGGTGGGTCTCGGAAATAAGCGCTGTACTCACATCCATGGTTTCCATCAGGTGCAGGAGTTCTGCAGTTTTCTTCTGAATGCTGTTAGCATTCCACATCAAGAAGAGGGAGTTTCCTTTAGATTTTGCTGCCAAGGCAGGTTTTTTCTTCACCGTGGAAAAGTTTGGCGATAAGATTCACCACCATTGTCACCACAGGGTGGATGTTCATGTCTGCAACTGTTTTCGCAATCTTCGTGATGAGTTCCTGCCAGTTGATGGTTGAGCCTATTTCACAGGATGGTGCTGGGGCAGTTGGTGGTGGGCTGTCCTGTTTGGGTCCTGTTGCTTCTACGTATGTTCTTCCATCCACGCGCGCGTTGCTATGGCTGTTGGTTGGATTGCCAGTTGGGATCCTGTGTGCCATTGGGGGTTTATAAGTCTTCCTTTGTCCCTGGTCCATTGTTGTAGAGTGTAGGGAAGTCTTTTGTGGTTGGGGGGGGGGTTTGCGCAGTCCTTCCTTCTTTGCCTTCTGCAGGTAGGGACAGCTGCAATAGCTTTCTGGATGTGGTCCTGTGCAGTTGGCACATATTGCTGGTTCGGTTTCTTGGTTCCTTGGGCATTGGTTAGAGGTGTGCTCGCCTCCACAGCGTACGCACTTTGGCTTCTGATGGCAAAAAGCAGAGGTGTGCCCCAAGCGCTGGCAGTTGTAGCACATGACTGGTCCTCGTTTCCCTCTAGGCACTTCTGTGGTGATGGTGCAGCTGCAGAGCCGTGTGACTGCTGAGAGGTCTGCTGGCTTCCCATCATGGCTTGCCGACAGGGTTACAACAAAGAGGGAAAATGTATTGTTCTTGTCCGCTGGAGAGGCAATCTGTGTAATGTTTTTGACTGGAAGTCCAAGTTCCGATAAGTCCTAAGTGATGTGCCCAAGGGATGCGTTTGCTGGGAGTCCCCGTATTACAAAGCGCTGGGCTTTTGCGGTGGTCAATGAAAAGGTGTGGTACTCCATTTTCTGATCTGTAAGCATGCTGGTCACACTCCTGTAGTCCTCTGTTGTGGTGAGCATGATCTTGGCATGGTCCTGCCGGGGCTTGAAGATGAAGGGGGAGGTGCATGTTCCTCCAGTAGCTCCACGAGGACCTTGTAGGTGGCTAAGTTCTTCAGGATGATGGGAGGGATCCGTAGTCGCTTAGTGGGACCTGAAAAGGTCTCGGGTTCAGATGCCTTGTGTTCCTGAGGGTGAGCGTCACTATCCTGGGTACTTTGGAGAGCCAGATAGCGGTTTGAGGTTAGAATTGTGCTGCTTGCGGGGGGTGCGCAGGCAAGCTTTGCTGCTTTCTCTGGTGAGGTTGGGCACGATTCGCGTCCTCTCTTCATCTTAGTGTGCCATTCCATGTCACCTTCGGTGGTGGTGCCGGGCTGAGCCATGACGTCTGCCTCAATGCTCAATTGATGCAGCTGGATGGGGGGGTTAAGGGGGTTAAGCCCTTCTCCTTTCTCTCTTTGGCACGCAGCCTGGCCCCGGTCAAGCCAGGGAGACGCAGGCCCAGCACCTTAGAGGAGTGGGAGGGCAGAGCTGGTCGGACCGCGAGTCTCCCGCCGAAAATCAGAGTGCAAGATAAATCAAGAAACACGCAGCAATGCTAAATTAAATTGTGATCTGAATGCAAAATCAATCAGGCAGCGAAGATTAATCAAGCAAGCAGAGCGCAGCAATGACAAATTGCAATCTGAATATCCAAACGCAAGCAGAGGAAATTATTCAAGCAAGCAGAGCACAGCAATGACAAAAATGCAATCAGAAAACAAGATCAAGCAGAGGAAATGAACCAAGCAAGCAGAGTGCAGCAAAGAAAAACTGCAACCAGAATGCAAAATCAAGCAGAGGAAAAAAATCAAGCAAGCAGCGCTCAGCAATGACAAGCTCCAATCAGAGTACTAAACCAGTCATGCATGGGAAATTAAACAAGCAACAATGCAGAGCGGAAAAGCTCCCGCCGAAAATTGGAACACAAAATGAGCCAAGCAATGAATCAGGGCAAATCAATCACAAAGGAGAGAAAATGGCGCCTACCAGGCATGTTTTTCTCTCGGCGCTGTGAGCAGGAACCAATCCCCCATCCTGGCGGCCATCCGAGAAATCAGCTGCAAGCAGGAATCGAATCATCCGGAAACCAAGTGGATGCGAATCAGCTGCGAGCAGGAATTCTCAACTCCGAGAAATCCAATGGCCCAAATCAAGTCATCCGGAAATCAAATGGCGGATGCGGATCAGCTGCGACGCAGCTGTGACGTAGGCACTCTCCCGAGCAAAATGAAAATCAATCAAATGATCAGAATCATGATCAAAATCGGCTGCGCTCAGGGTTTGAGGGCAGGAGGATATACAGCTCGAGGCTCAGTAAGTATCTGTTCTGAATCCCGCAGGACAGCTCTGTCTAGAGGCAGGCCGTGACGTGTATTAGGCTTCGCCCCTACAGTGTGACTCTCCTGAGGTTAATCTCGAAACAGCCATACTGCGTTCACGAGGCACCCTGCCAGCTCACGCCGCCTCTCCACTGGAGATTAACGCTCCCTGCAGGCCCAAGCTGTGGGGGTATTCTCATTCACTCAGGGAGGTTTAGATTGAATACAGGCTCAGTCTTGATGTGTTTGGTGTCTTTAGCCCGTGGGGCCAGAAGCCGTAGAGGGGGTTGGGAGGCAACCACTCTAATGCCTTTGGGGTGCAAACAATTCCAGGTGACCTTTAGCTCCTGGTACTCGCCAGTTAGATGCAAATTGACTTCATCAAAATGTACATTTGTTTGGATTTGTTTATTTCTGAAAGTTTCATATAATAGAGAAAGACGCCCAAGACAAGAGAGCGCCAGAGCCCCTCACCTTAATGCATCTATAATATAATAGCCTGTCAGTTGCTTTAGATGTCAGTGCAAAATCTACAAATGTTTTACACTATGCTACCTGGCTACCACCAAGAGCGTTAAACACCATTTTGTAACTCTTCAATAGAAGTCCTCCATTTAAGTTCTCGCTGTATTTTTCGCTGCTCTTCTTTCTGTTTATCTGCCTCATGGTTCCTCGTCCTGTGTGGAAAAGCCCACACGTCTTAGAGTTGAGACTCTCATATACACAGATTTACCTTTTTGTAGATTCTTCAATTTCGGGGCGTGATCCTGTAGTCACCACCATAAGTCATTCTCGCGTGTGTCGATTATGGACAATGCGCAAATTTAAGGTTGAATGTGCAATTGTGCACTTTTTTTGCTCGTGTTTTCTCCACATGAAAAACAATCGCGGCCAGTCATGGTGCGGACAGACGATGTGGAAGATGTGCACATGGGGCTGCCTCTACTGGCGGTGGAAAAAAATTTCCCCATTGTATCACGCCGCCAGTAAAGCATCCAATCCCCACGTGCACATCTGTCTCTTCTTGCTCCCCGCATGCACGCTTTGGAATCCGTATCGGTTCCAAAAGGACCTCGTCATGGGGAGAGCAGCGCGCTACTGCCAGACGAGACCTAAAAAGAGGGGGAAAGAGGGGATCTGGGGTGTCAGTGAGGAGGGAAGATCCTAATGGGCCTCTTAGCCAAGTTACCCATCCCATGTTTACATCGATTTATTCCGTGTTGTGCATGGCCTTTGCCTAGTCCCTGTGCCCAACTTCATTTGGTTGTGCCCAGTTTGGGTTTGTTTCAGGGCCTGTCGCGCAGTTTACTCCACCAAAGTTATCGGCCAATGAAACTTTTATTGCCCTCGATTATCTTTCACCCTCTGTAGGATCTGGTCAAAACCTGACATAGTTTGTTTGTGAAGTTAGTGAACCACTAATTTAATCCCTTTTGGGCACACAATTCCGTTGTCTTTTTAGTAGAAAAAGACTTCCACACTGGTTTTTCAATTAGTTCATAATTCTTGTTTAATTCATTTAAAGTATTGTAATCCTTTTTGTTTTCAAATCATTATCATATGCATTTGTAACATCTTGTACTTTAGGCAATGTCGTGTGGAAACATCCAATGCATTTCGGGCACTGATGATTGCCCTTCGTCAGGGAACAGACACTGTAAAGAGTGTATGAATAAGCCAATTAGGGTACTGTTTAAATATGTACATTATATACAAGTGACACAAAACTACATGGAATAATGCATGCACTTTACAACGTTGTGTGAATGGAAATGTGAAAACACCTAGTTGGCCCCTAACCCCGTGAAGTTTCTATAAATGTTAATGCTAACGTGTGAAAACAATAGTGGGGGAACCGGCGTGTCAGTAACAGGCCTTTTCTCGAAGATGAAAAAACGAATCTGTGAAAGAATATATGGGTCAATGAGAAAACAATCGGCAGTGTTGCGTGTAGGATTCGCTGGTGAGTGAGTGATCACCTGTCAGCGCGTTGGTTTCGGGAACTGTTAGATGTTAAGACTAACCTGAGGTCTGTTGGTGGCGTTCTTCGGTCTGTTGGCTTTCTTGCGAACGTCAGCGCAGAGAGAGTCTGGCCGCGTTTGAGAAATTCAAACCGGGATGTTCCGGTCATATGACCATTAAAACTAAACAACAGACTGGCGATATGGTGAAAAAAAACTTTGGGGTCGCGTTACTAGTTCAGGGTGTACTCAGGCATGGTTGCATTGTGTTCATATGTAGTGGAGTGTTAGGAGAGAATTAAAAATAAAGATGGGGGGGTAAATGAAAGTATTACACGAAAAATAGGAGTTTGAAAATGCGGAGAGGGCTGGGGGTGCCCTGTAGCAGACACGAACTCATGGTTCGTGTGTTGATGGTTGTAGCACTAAACCGTTGAGCTGTATGTTTACTCGAGAATCTTAGGGTGCTAAGATATATTTATGAATGGAGTGCGTGTCAACATATATTGTAATGAACAACCCTCTAGCTGTTATAACGTATCTGTGCGAGCAGTCACAGTAGTTACAAGGTATAGTCTTTGGAGCAATTTCTTAAAGATAACATGACAATTCGATCCTCTCATTTAAGCCTGATGGCTTTTGCGTGGAAAGTTTTTGTATCCCAAAATTTTCTTTTCTTAGTAGGTGTTTAGTATTGTCTCTTCCCTCAATTTTCTCTACCGTTTCTAGAATGATAAATTTGATTTGGGAAACGTTGTGTTTTTCTTCCACAAAGTGGGCTGATGAAACTGATTTTGTGTTTTTCAACCGAATATTGGATTTATGTTCTGTTAGTCTAACTTTCATGCGTCGTTCCGTTTTGCCCACATACATTTTTCCGCATGGACATTTTATTGCATATATCAAGTTACTTGTGTCGCATGTGGCGTTAACTCTTAGTTTGATTGTATGTCCCTTCATTGGGTGATTGATTTTGTTTCCCCTGATTATAATAATAAAAATAATATAGGATTTTATAAAGCGCCTGGTGACGCCATCTCGGCGTGTCCCCGCGCTGTGGAGAGGGAAGGCAGGGGAAAGGGAGAGACCTAAAGGGAGAAAAGGTGAGTTTTTAAGAGTCTCCTAAATAAGGTCTCTGTATTATGCTGTTGCAGTTGCCACAGTTTAGACATGGTTTGGTTCCAGAGTATTCAATGGTTTTAGAAGGTTTGTTTTGGAGAATTTCTCCCAGATTGTTTGCTCTTGTAAATGCGAATATGGGTGGAAGGTTGAAAATTTGTTTGAAGTCAGGTTCGATGTTTAACAGTGACCAATGTTTCAAGATGATGTTTTTGTATTTTTTGCTAGATGTTGAAAATTTCGAGACCACCACTGTACGTGTTTGTTCTGGCTTAACGCTTGGTGTTAAGAGTTTGTTTCTTGTTAGTTTATCAATCCTTCCTTTGGATTCCTCTATCAAGGATTGAGGGTACCCTCTGTTGATGAATTTTTTTGCTGTCTCATCTATTCTTTGGTTCAACGTGTTCGCATCTGAGGTAATTCTTTTTACTCTGGCCATCTGTGAGAATGGTAAATTCCTTATGAGGTTGGGCTCATGGAAACTCGAGTGGTGCAACATGTTGTTTCTGTCTGTGGGTTTAACGTACAGGTCTGTGGAGAATCCTTCCGATGTTACTGAGACTTTGACGTCCAGAAAGTTGACAGTGGTTTCAGATATTTCCCATGTTAGTTGTATGCGTTCGTCTATTTTATTAAATTTTATCAGTTCCTCTTGTAGCATCTCTTTGGTGTTGGTCCAGATGATGAATAGATCATCGATGTATCTGATGATCATTTTTAAATTGTCTGTCCATTCTTTTTTGGCAAAGATATGACTATTTTCGTACCATTGCATGAAAATGTTGGCATATACGGGTGCCGCCGAATTGCCCATGGCCATTCCGGTGAGTTGTTGGTACCATGTCTCATTGTATTTAAAATAGCTTTGATACAATGTAAAGAGCATAAGTTCCATTAGGAAGGTCTGGAAGTTTAGGTCTAATGTGGTGTTCATTAATGCTTCCTCCATAGCTTCTATCCCCATGGTGTGGGGTATGCTTGTATATAGGGAGCGAACGTCGGCTGTACAGAGTATGATTCTTTCTTGGGGGTCCCATGACACTTGTTGTAGTTTCAGCAGAAATTGTGTGGTATCCTTAACGTAGGTTTTCATGGCTTGCACTGTGGGTTGGAGGTATTTGTCTAGTAGCTGTCCGATGGGTTCATGTAGGCTCCCTCGTGTGGATACTATGGGTCTCATTGGTGGGTCCATGATGTTCTTGTGTATCTTGGGTACCATTCGCAAGGTGGGGCTCTTTGGGTTGGAATTTAGAAGAACGTTTTTAATTCTGTCTGTGATCGTGCCCTGTTGGTGGGCCCTGTCGATGATACTGCGTAGCACTTTGGAAAATTCCGCTGTTGGGTTATTGTCCAATTTGCTATATGTGTTGGTGTCTGCGATGTGTTCCATCACTTTTGTTTCATACATAGTGTTGTTCATGATTACGATTGCTCCGCCTTTGTGAATATGATGTTTTCATTGGCTGCTAGTTTGTGTAGCGTGTCAAGGTCCTTTTGGGTTGTATTTTTCTTTTTTGCTTTGACATGTTTAATCTTGGTTAGGTCTTGTTTGACGACGTTTTCAAAGAGATCAAGTGTTTTGTGGCTTGTAGGCGCTTGAAAAGTGCTTGGTGGTCGTAGGCCTAAGAGTTGATCTTGTTCTTTCTGCGGTCGTTCAGGAAGTACATTGTCAAAGAAGTGTCTTAATCTGAGTTTGCGCATGAGCTTGAAGAAGCTAACTTCTAGTTCCAGGTTGTCTGTAGTCGTCGTGGGTACAAAAGATGTTCCCTTTTGTAGTAATCGTAGTTCGTGGGGGTTGAGGTGGTAGTCGCTTATATTGATTACAAGTTGTTCTACGTCTGGTTCTTTTTTGTTGTTCTCTTCTCCTTCTCCTTCTCCTTGGTGATAACTGTCACGCTCCTTGTGGCGGGTGGATCCCTGTCTTTTTCCTTTCCTTTGTCCTCTCCGGGGTCTCCTTTTTGGGCCTGGCCCTGTTCTAAAAAGGGTTAGTTTCGTTTGGTGCACTGGTGGTGGGTTGTTCCGCTGAAGAAGTATCTTGTGCTTTTCGCGCTGGTTGTGATTTGCGTGCTTTTTGACTTGTATCACTATCCGTTGATGATGTGTCGGTATTCGAGTTGTATGGTCGGTTCCTTCTTTTCTGTGCATATATTTCGGCCCATGTGTAGACTTCTCCAAGTCTGTAATCGAGGGTGTCCCTCTTAAATTTCCGGATTTCCGTTCATTAATTTCTCTTGAGTGTTTTTGTATTTGGATTTGTAAGTCATCCAAAGTTGTTTTGAGTTCCTCTTCCGTCATCATTTTGGATAGCTCAGTTGAAATTTCATCGATTTCTGTAGTCAAATCCTCAAGGATTGTAGATAGTTCCTGAATGATTAGTAGAATCAGGTCCAATGAACATTTGTTCAATATTTCAAACCACCGTTCTTGGAATTTTTTTGAATGTTTGCAAAGGGATGGTTTCAGTGCAATTCTTAGGCCTCGTGGTATGCGTTGGTTACGGTGATATTTGATGAGGGTGCTCGCCTGGAGCTGTTGGTTAATTTTTCTTTTTGTGAGGTATAGTAATTGTCTTACATTTTGCTCCTTAGACCGGCTTGTAGTTTCCTGTGCCAGTTCTTCCCTGATGAGTGAGTAAATTTGATCTACATCATCGGCTTTAAATGCGAAAGTAGAGGCTCTGGCCTCTGTGCTTTTAGATATGTCGTCGTAGTTGCTCATTGTTATTTTTTCGAATAGTCTTTGATGCGTGCAATTTGTCCTGTGGACGCTGGGCTTAGAAACACTGGTGGTTGTTTAGGGCAGATGCACAGCAGTTGTTTTTGTAAGTCATGAAAATACGTTTGGCTGAGTTTTTTCGTGCTCCAAAAGGTGACGTCAAGGGTCCGACGGCGTCAGAAAATCATTGTTTGTTTGTGAAGTTAGTGAACCACTAATTTCATCCCTTTTGGGCACACAATTCCGTTGTCTTTTTAGTAGAAAAAGACTTCCACACTGGTTTTTCAATTAGTTCATAATTCTTGTTTAATTCATTTAAAGTATTGTAATCCTTTTTGTTTTCAAATCATTATCATATGCATTTTTAACATCTTGTACATTAGGCAATGTCGTGTGGAAGAGGAACTCAAAACAACTTTGGATGACATACAAATCCAAATACAAAAACACTCAAGAGAAATTAATGAACGGAAAATCCGGAAATTTAAGAGGGACACCCTCAATTACAGACTTGGAGAAGTCTACACATGGGCCGAAATATATGCACAGAAAAGAAGGAACCGACCATACAACTCGAATACCGACACATCATCAATGGATAGTGATACCAGTCAAAAAGCACGCAAATCACAACCAGCGCGAAAAGCACAAGATACTTCTTCAGCGGAACAACCCACCACCAGTGCACCAAACGAAACTAACCCTTTTTTAGAACAGGGCCAGGCCCAAAAAGAAGACCCCGGAGAGGACAAAGGAAAGGAAAAAGACAGGGATCCACCCGTCACAAGGAGCGTGACAGTTATCACCAAGGAGAAGGAGAAGAGAACAACAAAAAAGAACCAGACGTAGAACAACTTGTAATCAATATAAGCGACTACCACCTCAACCCCCACGAACTACGATTACTACAAAAGGGAACATCTTTTGTACCCACGACGACTACAGACAACCTGGAACTAGAAGTTAGCTTCTTCAAGCTCATGCGCAAACTCAGATTAAGACACTTCTTTGACAATGTACTTCCTGAACGACCGCAGAAAGAACAAGATCAACTCTTAGGCCTACGACCACCAAGCACTTTTCAAGCGCCTACAAGCCACAAAACACTTGATCTCTTTGAAAACGTCGTCAAACAAGACCTAACCAAGATTAAACATGTCAAAGCAAAAAAGAAAAATACAACCCAAAAGGACCTTGACACGCTACACAAACTAGCAGCCAATGAAAACATCATATTCACAAAGGCAGACAAAGGTGGAGCAATCGTAATCATGAACAACACTATGTATGAAACAAAAGTGATGGAACACATCGCAGACACCAACACATATAGCAAATTGGACAATAACCCAACAGCGGAATTTTCCAAAGTGCTACGCAGTATCATCGACAGGGCCCACCAACAGGGCACGATCACAGACAGAATTAAAAACTTTCTTCTAAATTCCAACCCAAAGAGCCCCACCTTGCGAATGGTACCCAAGATACACAAGAACATCATGGACCCACCAATGAGACCCATAGTATCCACACGAGGGAGCCTACATGAACCCATCGGACAGCTACTAGACAAATACCTCCAACCCACAGTGCAAGCCATGAAAACCTACGTTAAGGATACCACACAATTTCTGCTGAAACTACAACAAGTGTCATGGGACCCCCAAGAAAGAATCATACTCTGTACAGCCGACGTTCGCTCCCTATATACAAGCATACCCCACACCATGGGGATAGAAGCTATGGAGGAAGCATTAATGAACACCACATTAGACCTAAACTTCCAGACCTTCCTAATGGAACTTATGCTCTTTACATTGTATCAAAGCTATTTTAAATACAATGAGACATGGTACCAACAACTCACCGGAATGGCCATGGGCAATTCGGCGGCACCCGTATATGCCAACATTTTCATGCAATGGTACGAAAATAGTCATATCTTTGCCAAAAAAGAATGGACAGACAATTTAAAAATGATCATCAGATACATCGATGATCTATTCATCATCTGGACCAACACCAAAGAGATGCTACAAGAGGAACTGATAAAATTTAATAAAATAGACGAACGCATACAACTAACATGGGAAATATCTGAAACCACTGTCAACTTTCTGGACGTCAAAGTCTCAGTAACATCGGAAGGATTCTCCACAGACCTGTACGTTAAACCCACAGACAGAAACAACATGTTGCACCACTCGAGTTTCCATGAGCCCAACCTCATAAGGAATTTACCATTCTCACTGATGGCCAGAGTAAAAAGAATTACCTCAGATGCGAACACGTTGAACCAAAGAATAGATGAGACAGCAAAAAAATTCATCAACAGAGGGTACCCTCAATCCTTGATAGAGGAATTCAAAGTAATGATTGATAAACTAACAAGAAACAAACTCTTAACACCAAGCGTTAAGCCAGAACAAACACGTACAGTGGTGGTCTCGAAATTTTCAACATCTAGCAAAAAATACAAAAACATCATCTTGAAACATTGGTCACTGTTAAACATCGAACCTGACTTCAAACAAATTTTCAACCTTCCACCCATATTCGCATTTACAAGAGCAAACAATCTGGGAGAAATTCTCCAAAACAAACCTTCTAAAACCATTGAATACTCTGGAACCAAACCATGTCTAAACTGTGGCAACTGCAACAGCATAATCAGGGGAAACAAAATCAATCACCCAATGAAGGGACATACAATCAAACTAAGAGTTAACGCCACATGCGACACAAGTAACTTGATATATGCAATAAAATGTCCATGCGGAAAAATGTATGTGGGCAAAACGGAACGACGCATGAAAGTTAGACTAACAGAACATAAATCCAATATTCGGTTGAAAAACACAAAATCAGTTTTATCAGCCCACTTTGTGGAAGAACAACACAACCTTTCCCAAATCAAATTTATCATTCTAGAAACGGTAGAGAAAATTGAGGGAAGAGACAATACTAAACATCTACTAAGAAAAGAAAATTTTTGGATACAAAAACTTTCCACGCAAAAGCCAGCAGGCTTAAATGAGAGGATCGAATTGTCATGTTATCTTTAAGAAATTGCTCCAAAGACTATACCTTGTAACTACTGTGACTGCTCGCACAGATACGTTATAACAGCTAGAGGGTTGTTCATTACAATATATGTTGACACGCACTCCATTCATAAATATATCTTAGCACCTTAAGATTCTCGAGTAAACATACAGCTCACCGGTTTAGTGCTACAACCATCAACACACGAACCATGAGTTTGTGTCTGCTACAGGGAACCCCCAGCCCTCTCCGCATTTTCAAACTCTTATTTTTCATGTAATACTTTCATTTACCCCCCCATCTTTATTTTTAATTCTCTCCTAACACTCCACTACATATGAACCAATGCAACCATGCCTGAGTACACCCTGAACTAGTAACGCGACCCCAAAGTTTTTTTTCACCATATCGCCAGTCTGTTGTTTAGTTTTATGGTCACATGACCGGAACTTCGCGGTTTGAATTTCTTAAACGCGGCCAGACTCTCTCTGCGCTGACGTTCGCAAGAAAGCCAACAGACCGAAGAACGCCACCAACAGACCTCAGGTTAGTCTTAACATCTAACAGTTCCCAAAACCAACGCGCTGACAGGTGATCACTCACCCACCAGCGAATCCTACACGCAACACTGCCGATTGTTTTCTCATTGACCCATATATTCTTTCACAGATTCGTTTTTTCATCTTCGAGAAAAGGCCTGTAAGTGACACGCCGGTTCCCCCACTATTATTTTCACACGTTAGCATTAACATTTATAGAAACTTCACAGGGTTAGGGGCCAACTAGGTGTTTTCACATTTCCATTCACACAACATTGTAAAGTGCATGCATTATTCCATGTAGTTTTGTGTCACTTGTATATAATGTACATATTTAAACAGTACCCTAATTGGCTTATTCATACACTCTTTACAGTGTCTGTTCCCTGACGAAGGGCAATCATCAGTGCCCGAAATGCATTGGATGTTTCCACACGACATTGCCTAAAGTACAAGATGTTAAAAATGCATATGATAATGATTTGAAAACAAAAAGGATTACAATACTTTAAATGAATTAAACAAGAATTATGAACTAATTGAAAAACCAGTGTGGAAGTCTTTTTCTACTAAAAAGACAACGGAATTGTGTGCCCAAAAGGGATGAAATTAGTGGTTCACTAACTTCACAAACAAACATTGATTTTCTGACGCCGTCGGACCCTCAACGTCACCTTTTGGAGCACCAAAAAACTCAGCCAAACGTATTTTCATGACTTACAAAAACAACTGCTGTGCATCTGCCCTAAACAACCACCAGTGTTTCCAAAACCTGACATAACCATTAGAAATCTAAACCTGCCAAATGGCTTCCAAATTTCCTATGGATTCATCAAACTAAGCCACATTTATTCACAAGTGAATACTTCTTTGGACCCCCACCTCCACTCAAATCTCCTTCCTCTTCTTGATGGATGTGCACGAAAGTGAGAAAATCAAGAGTAGGCTAACCAACTTCCGTGCACATACATCATGCGGTGCCAACGTTATTAGTAAATAAAAATGTTTTGACAGCTACTCCTAATCTTTGTGCCTTCCCCACAGGATCTGCACAAATTCTACAATAACTGCACATGATGTAACTTGCTAACAGTCAGCCACGTTTGATGCAGATTCATAAAACATTGCTAAAGTTATAAGATTACATTTTTATTTGACCTCCTCCTCCCCACTTTACCTTTGCCCCCATGATGACTGACACAAATCAAAACAGGCCAATACAAAAACAATGCTTCTAAGCTTCTTCCAAATGTTGCACATATTACTCAGAGTACTAATATTATTAGCAAATGTAAACTTTTTTGTCCCACTTTTTAACTTGTGCATCTGTGATGAATGTGCCCAAATTTGAAAATACCATGAGTATGCTATATGTGCATACAACACAGTAATTATCCTGGGTGTTTGTTGATAATAGATTAAGTCAAAAATAAAGGAAGGCAATCTTGATTTCCATAAATAACAGGATGATTATAAAACATTTGTAGTACATAACTTACTAGGAGATAGTTATTGGTTACACAGGGATACTATTTGGAGTATACATTGAATTCACATAAAAATTATGTTGCAGATCAGAATGTTGTTAGCAGGGTCTGGATAAAGTGTTTTATTGGGTTTTCAAGTAGGTAAAATAAATGTCCTGTCTTATTTTGATTAGGATGTTTATTTATTTGTAAAGTACAATATTTGCAGACAGCAAGGAATAGAGACCAACAGGCAGGCAGCACAGAGAAACAATGAACAAATAAGTGTATTTTAGGCACCTTTTAAGTTTTCAAAAATTAGAAAAGTAGGCAACTTTCCAACGCTGTGAGCTAATGCCCGAATGACTATACCTGCACCAAGGATCACCTCAAGCAGTAAGAGGGCCTCAGGCTGTAGCAAACATCAGGGAGAGTAAGGAAATGGGCGTAGCTTGGTCAGTAAGATTGGGGTGTAAACTACAGATTTCTCAACAATCCCGCTGGCAAATCTTGTTAATAGGGGGGCTTAAGAGGTAGTTGAAAGAGAGAGGAGTGTGGATTGTTTAAACACAATTGATTTCAAACTAACCAAGCTTTACGGCAGACATGATAGAGTGTGTGTGTTTTTCTCTGTGTGTGCATGTAAAAAAACAGGGTGAACCCCGACTGACGCACCATACCTGACTGAAAAGACCTGCACCCAACTATTCACTACAGAATACATTTTTTAGGGCGGTGTAAAACCCCAAACACCCCCCCCCCCCATAAGCTATGCCCCTGGTAGGGAATCAGCTTTTGTAAAAGAAAAGTAGGTTCAGTTTGCTAGAATGCACAATGAGAAATACAGCCTCAATAGGTCATCCAGCATAGAGAAAAAATATGTTCT
This sequence comes from Lissotriton vulgaris, assembly GCF_964263255.1. NCBI lineage: Eukaryota > Metazoa > Chordata > Amphibia > Caudata > Salamandridae > Lissotriton > Lissotriton vulgaris. The sequence continues at coordinate 1,655,374,541 of NC_141695.1, read as the reverse complement.
CTTTACACAGTAACAATCACCAATAGGCATTCCAGAATGTTCATTTGATCATTGATGTCTGTTGGGCTTGTATTCCTATTGTGACATCATTCCCCAGATGATCCCTTGAAATTGTGTTCTTTGCTTTACTAGAAACCAGTGGAGGGAACAGCTAGCATGTAATACATATTAATATTTACACTGATCGCACACCAATGTTACGGCAATTGAAGCTTGGCAATACGATAATGCAGAAGACCAAGATACATGGTGCAGTAACTTTCAGGAATCCTTGGGCGGTCAAGGGTTACTGGGTCAGATTTTATCAAACAGAGCTGTCTAGTCTACCACTGGTGGCTAGGGTCTTAACCCTGCGGGATACAGAGTTCACAAAGCTGGTAGTACTACGCAGGTTGATAACGCAGACGTTACATTGTCCGGGTTGTTACCACGCATAGCATTACATCGCAAGTCGTTTCAAAGACTTGCGCTAGATGGCGTGCAACACCAGGGAATGTGTTGGATTTTAAGTCCAACCCATTCCCTGCTGTTGCGGTAACTGGAGTAGGAATAGTAATAAATAGTAATTTATACTATTCCTAAGTCCAGTGCGCCATCTAGCGTAAGTCGTAGAAACGACTTGCGATATAATGCCATGTGTGGCAAAAATGGGGGCGATGTAACGTCCGCGTTGTAACCTACCGCATTGTATTTGCTCGCGGTGTAACGTCATATATTCTACCCTTGCTGTTTCACCCAAACTATTCACAAAGTACAGTCCTTTAACACTTGGCTCTGAGGATAGCTAAATTGAGCAGTCCAGGTAGGAAGTGTGGGGTTAGAAACTCAGCACTTAATAGACATGCTGTAACAGGCAATAAACTACTGTCCAGTCAGTACTTGTTAAGAAAACCAGAAGTTCTTTAATGATGCAAACACACACACACTGGAAAAGGCAGTGTATATGACACATAGGGCGGTAATTATGGAATACTAATGGAAAACATTGGCCTTGGTGATTTGAGGACTGTGTTTAGGCAATTACATTGGCCTTTGGTCTATTAGGGGAACTTCACAGAAGAGTTCACTGGGGTGGGTCTTGTGGGGTTTACTCTTTCCCTAAATCCCTCTTTTCCCTCTAGCTAATAACATTTCTCTCATCCCTTGTTGGATAATGACACAGTACCTTTCTGATCTTTGTGGAACAGGTTGTCAAGTAGTCCTGTGCAGGAAGACCCTGCACATATTAATGTCAGTGGGAGTGTACCGATTCCTACCAATGTTTGTGGACATGAATCCGGCCGAGCTGTCCAAACCTCTGTGTGCGACGCGTGCTGACACTCAAAACCTTTGATGAGTCAGAGTGTTTGGTTCTCCACTCATGCTGCTTCTAGAGCACAAACTGGGGCAAGTGCATCAGCTCCCCACAGCCCCTGCATCTCCTATTTGAAGTCCAGGCTCAATGTCTCCGGGCTAGGAATTTTCTGTCCAGAGTTTGCAAACCCACTAATCCCAGGCCCAGCGATACCAGGAATGTTAGGATAGCCCTAATCAATTCTCATTACACCGTCTGCCTCTTGGGATACTGCAACAGGCCACTCATCATGGAATCTTTGTATTGTGTTTAAGCCGTTTACTGTACAGTGAGAGAGAGGCAATTTGTAGACCAAACGAGGGCTAGCTTAAACAAACTTCTTAGGCTAGGGTTTTTGGTTCTGTGTGTTTGCACATAGGTGCTATTTAGCACCACATGACATTTGTGAGGGTGTGCTATTTTGCACCAATTCTTTTCAAAGCAGATAGTGAAGGTTGACAGCAGAAAATATCAATACTGAATGGAATACCCTGACAAACATTAAATACAGTGCTAAACAACACCTTGGTGCAGATAAGCAGAGACTAAAAATAGCACCCTAGCAGGCAGTTTATGTAATCGGGCCATTGGTGAGGTCTGCCTCTGCTCTTTCAGCAAAAGGAAAAAATTATTTCTGTGTTTTTTGTTTAAGATTGCAAATATTCACAACACTTTACCTCTTTGGCTTTCCTTGGTTGTTCATCCATGCAGAGCCTAGGATTACCACTGGACCAGTATTCACTTACATTGACATTATGTTCCTAACATGGCCTGAGACAAATGATGGAAAAAATAAAGAAAAGGTTTTGTAAGTTGAAACATGAAATAAAAAAAAAGAAAACGCAAGACTTCAAAAGCGTGTTAGAACTGAACTGTCATCCCTATTACTACATTATTATAAATAAGATTTGACATATTGAAAAGGAGCATATAATAAATAGTATTTATACAAACTCTTAATAACTTGACAGCTCCCGACCTATGCGGAATCTCATAACATGAATAAACCGGTTAGTTTTTAGACCGAGGAAGTTGTCATCCCTAGCGCCATGGCGCACTTTTCTATATTGCCCTCAAAACTGATCTCAACCTCACCCTCCGGTTTCATGGTCTGGTCTCCTCCTGCTCCGTCAAGAAATGATTCCTTTCACTCTGCTATTATAATAAAACCAAACAAGTAATGACAATTGATGTCGGAAACAGCCCCCTTCCTTTTGCCTGGGCTTGAAAGAAAAGCAACCGCTGCGCGAAGGCTCTTCCACTGAGACCGAAGCCGCTCCCTAATGTCCGGGGTAGTGTGCTACGCGCCAAAAAAGCGTTTGGACGCCTGGTCAGGGGTAGTAAGCGCTATATAAATGCAATTACAATACAATACAATACAATAACGTCCCTCTCTTATTTCCATTGCCTTTCCATGGTTGTGCGCGTGGATCCCACGCGCTGTACGTACACGCTTTGTGAGTTTGGCGGTTGGGGTGGTGGCGCGTATTTGGAACGTCATATATACCTGATAAGGAATACACCCCTGTAGCGCCATCTGTGGCACCTGTCGTCACTACAGCTAACAACGTAGTGAATTAAACGTGGACCCAGTTAGTAGAAAGGAACTAGGAGTGACGTAGTATTTTGCATAAATAGCACGGTGAGCAAACGTTTCAGACTAGTTCAACGGATCGGTGGCAGTTTTAATTAACGTGCTCCAGTGTGCTCGACTCTGTCGAGACTCCTTATTTATTGACCGGTCCAATTTTAAGCGGGGGAAAGGCTCGGAGCAGCGCCTTAGCCTGCAGCCAATAGCTGGTCGAGGAATTTTTCTCTGAAAAACAGGCTCCTGAGCTCACACCAAAGTCAACCAAGACTCGAATAGGTTTAGAGTAGAGCTTGGGTCGGCGCGAGTGGTAAGGTTCGAAGAAGTTGCTTACGTCCGTCCAATCGCTACGTCTGGCACGGGTTGGTGCGTTGTACGGAAAGTACTGCTCCATGTTAACCTTCACTTAGTTCTATTTGGGCCTGGCCAGGCTGTTCTTCTCTTGCCTGCTGTGAGTGGCCGTGGCGACAGTGTGCCCTGGTTCTCCGTGAGCAAAACGGTCACACCGACGACCGGACGTTTTGACGCAGACCTGGCGGCCCATTGGTAAGGAGATACATCATTTTTTAAAAGCACGTTCTTTTGTATATATCCTCGTACATTAAATCTGCGTGTATTATAGAAACCGAGACAACAAGACATTATTAGCGCTGGTACTCTTCTGCGGAAGAAGCCAATCGCCTATAAATTGTTTTATTATTATCATTATACAGCAGGGGTTGTAAACTCGTCCTCAGAATAGGTGTGCAATAATAAACTTAGGGCCCAATCAAAATTTCGAGTTTTAAATATCGATTTACACTAATATCGAGATTTAAATATCGTGACACAGAAATATTGACAGCAAGAATATCGTGGTCACGAATATTGACTTAACGGTAAGAAATATTGATTTAAAAAATATAGAAGTCATTATTAAAGGTTGCAAACAGATAGTTTAAAATATTGTTTTTTTAATTAGTGTTATGTATTTTAGTTTATATTTGAAATGCATGTATTTGTATAAGTAATGTAAATATTTTTTTAAATATGTGTTAAACTTTTAGTAGTTATTAATTGTATATTAATTACATTTTGGGTTTTCAGTTCGTAGCCTGTTGTGGGTTTATAGGGGAATTTGTAGTAAACACTATCTTCACTGTTCCTCTCTGGCTAGACAATACTTCTATACTTATGACATCATAGAATGCCAGGGTGTCTCTCTAGTTGATTGTACCTCTCTATTCCCTGTTGTGGCAGTTGGTCATCTGAGGCTGAGCTACCAACAGCGAGCTCCTGGTGGGGGTTTCCTATCTATCTACATTATAAAGTAATCTATCTGTCTAACCTGGAAGGAACCTGAATAAAGGATCTTAACCTATCAAGTGGACTCCTGATCTTCCTTTACTACAGTTTGGCGACGTTTCTTAAGAAGGATGAACCTCTGCGTGCTCTAAGGAAAGGACAACTAAGGAACTCAAGGATAAGGAACTAAAGACTTTGTCTACTCTCAAACTCAAATTGAAACCCAAAGGTAATGCCCCAGCCAACCCCACCAGTGTCCGTTCCACCTTCTGGACAGCCTGCAATCTGGGTGCGTGTTACCTGTTGAGCCTGTCACCTGGGCGTTTCTTTTTGTCGTGCCTGCTGTCACCTTGCGTCTGCTGGAAAAGTTAACTCTTCCCTGAGGTCTACTTTGTTTTTCTATGTGGCCTTCATTCAGTTTGGGAAGTGTCAAGCGTTGACAGAAACTGGCTATTTATGTGTAAGGTCGTTTTACAGCTCGAGGAACAAATGCTGTGAACGTTTTCAAGGTCTGTACAAACAAGGCTCATTGACTCTGGCTGTGACTGTGTAGTGTGGAGAACTTCTTCAGCTAGGGCGCATGTTGGCATACTGTAACAGCGCGTGTATTCCTTCAGCCGTTTTCAGGGCGCATGTTGGCGTACTGTATGGCTTAGCGCTTTTATTTCAAGACTGCTCAAAACAGCGCGTGTATTCCTTCAGCCGGTTTCAGGGCGCATGTTGGCATACTGTTTTGCTTAGCGCTTTTATTTCAAGACTGCTCAAAACAGCGCGTGTATTCCTTCAGCCGTTTTCAACCCTCTGATTATACTTCGCTTCCTGTGTGGAATTTCAGCGCTGCATCGGCATAGCCCTCTGACAACACTTTGTCTCTTGTGTGACATTTCTCACCTCATTGACTGTTGATGTCCGTTGCCCGACGGTTGGCTGGGAGCTATCTTCACGTCTGCTCTGCTTCCTCCATCTGATGACGTCTCTAGAATGCTGGGGGGTATTGGTGAATCTGCATTCTCTGTTCCTGTGACGTCTTCTTTGGAGAGACGTTCCTCACGCTCCTTACGTCTCCTTGACTGACGTGCCGGCCATTTTGTGTGTGTTATGTTGCCAGGACAACAGCGTGCTTCGCTTCCCGTGTCTGAAGGCTGCTGTTTGTTTCCTTCTCGACGTGTTGAACTTCGCGCTCCTGTGACGCTTCTGTTTTTTTGCATACCGCTCCACAGAGTGACCCGCGTCAGCATGCTTACGAGCAACAGTCAGGAACCTTTCACTTGGTCTGCTACCTTCGGATGGAGCTACTTGCAGGAACCCGGGTGAGAGATCGCTCACCGGAGCTAATATCGTTATTTATTTATGTATTGGTGTTGCAGTTATTTCATGAATGCTTTTGACTTAACACTGTTTTCTTTTCAGGAATGTGGTGTGTTTTTAATATGGCAAATCTGTAATATCGTTATTTATTTATGTATTCGTGTTGCAGTTATTTCATGAATGCTTTTGACTTAACTCTGTTTTTTTTTCAGGGATGTGGTGTGTTTTTAATATGGCAAATCTGTTCTGCTCATGCGAAAACTCTGTTTTCTGCGTTGGGGATATAGTTTGGTCTGCATTCTGAGTTAGGGATGTTGTTTGGTGTTTGTGGGTAGTCGATGCCCATCCAGGATTAACACTCGGAGGTGCCCCTTTCTAGGGTAAATATTTTTGTGTGGGTAGTCCTTGTCGATGTTATAGTGCTATTTTTGTGTGGGTAGTCCTTGCCCATGTCATAGTGCTTGTTCATTCATGAAGTCTGGGTTGGTATCCTGAAATTGTACTCTACATAAGGGTGGTCCTTTTGGTGTGCGTAGGGTGGTGTTTTTGGTGTGCGTAGTCCATACCATGTACTAGGTGTTTAGGGGTAGTACATACTCCACCTCTTGTCCCAGGGTTATAGTTTTTACTATATGCTGTACCCTCCCATAGGGACGTTAGTGTCTGTAGTTGTCCATGCCATGGTTGGTTGTTTGGGGATGTTGATGGGTAGTCAACACCCATAGTAGGTCCCATAAGTATTTATGGCTAGTCCATGCCCCTTTTCCCAGAGATATTGTTGTTTACTCTGCGGTGTACCCTTTTTCAGGGGAGGTCATATGTTCACTTTGGGTAGTCAACGCCCATAGTATGTTTTTAAGTGTTAATGGCTACTCCATGCCTTGTTCCCAGAGATATTTAGTCTGCTCTGCGGTGTACCCTATCCAGGGGAAACTTTGTTTTTTTTTTTGGGTAGCCAATGCCCATGCTGTCCTGCAGTGTAACATGCTGTCCTGCAGAGTACCCTTCTCAGGTTCAAAGTCTCCTGTTATTGATAAAGATTGTGTTTACACTATGTTTTATCTGAGTCTACCTTCTTGTAGCTACTGGCCAGGGCTTCATTTAGGTGGGATTTCAAGTTACATTCTTGTCTTACATCAAGTGTTGACTTTTCTTCATCAAGGGTTGTGTTGAGGGTTGTCTTGGTTTGTTTCAAAACCTCACTCTTTTGTTAAGGAGAGGGGATGTGGTGTATTATGCCATAATTCTGATGTCATAATGCTGAATCTTTGTTCTTTTCTCGAATAACAATACCTCATGTTAAAGTCATCTTCTATTGTACACTACTACTTCTCGTTGTTCTAAAATGTGTACTTCCTTGCTGTTTGAGACATATGAGGTATTGTTACTGATTTTTCCTTTGTTTTGATATTACTCTATAAAGAGAGAGGATATGTAGTAAACACTATCTTCACTGTTCCTCTCTGGCTAGACAATACTTCTATACTTATGACATCATAGAATGCCAGGGTGTCTCTCTAGTTGATTGTACCTCTCTATTCCCTGTTGTGGCAGTTGGTCATCTGAGGCTGAGCTACCAACAGCGAGCTCCTGGTGGGGGTTTCCTATCTATCTACATTATAAAGTAATCTATCTGTCTAACCTGGAAGGAACCTGAATAAAGGATCTTAACCTATCAAGTGGACTCCTGATCTTCCTTTACTACAGAATTGGGTGGGAAGTAATTTAATTATAGTAAATTAATGAATCTATTTATAAATTTTTTTAATTGATTTTGCAAAATGTTAATTGTTTTTTTAATTTATTGGGGTACATTTTAGGTGCAGGTTGTGGGTTTATAGGGGTAAAGAGTGGGAAGTAATTTATTTTTAATTATTAATAACTAGTTATTTAATAATAATTAATGAATTGACAATTAATTGTGGTAATTGTGTAATTAATTTTAGGTGCGAAGTAATTAAATTTTAATTTAATGATTAGTTGATAATATTCATTAATTGATAACTAATTAGTGTAATTATTTTTTTGTATGTGGATTTTGGGTTTTTATTTTTATTTAAAGAGTTTTATATAGCGCTGGCTAGACTCAAAGGTATCAGAGCGCTTTACAGGAGAATCAACAATGTAACAGAGAAAGTTCAACAATTACACAATACTTCCAAAAAATAGGCAATACAATTAGGAGAGGAGACAAGGGAAAGAGAAAAGTAGTGGAGGGAGCAGGGAGGTGAGAAAGGGAGGATAAGGGAAGAGACAATAAGGAGAGACGAAAATAAGTCTGTCGATGAAGGAGGGAATCCAGAGCCCATCTCCCCTATAGCTAAACCAGGTAGCTCCATCGGGCATCAGACAAAATAGTTCGGTCTCAATACATTCAGAGAGGAGGGAAGGAGAGACATAAATAGAGGGAGAATGCGGGAGGAGAGGACAGGAGAGACGAAAGGAAGTGCAACAATGTGGTTCAACAATATACTAGTAAAAGATCAAGTAAACATTATATCAAACAATCAGTAATACATTAGGGGAGGAGAGAAAGGAGATAGAAAGTAGTGGGGGGTAGGGGAGGAGAGAAAGTGAGGATAAGGGAAGAGACAACCGTAGAGACGAAAAGAAGTCTGTATAAAGACCGACTGGGTAGGTGACGACCAAGGAGGGAATCCACGGCCCATCTCCCCTATAGCTAAACCAGGTAGCTCCATCGGGCATCAGACAAAATAGTTCGGTCTCAAGTGGCGAGGGAAGAGGTTCAAAGAAAAACAGGGTGGGGACAAAGGGCAAGGGCATATGAGGGCAGAGGCCAGAAGCTGGAAAGAGTAGGAGCGCAGAGGGGGGAGGGTTGGGGGAAGGGAGAGGGGGAAGATAAGGTCAGGAGAGACGCAGGAGCGTTAGCCGAAAGTCCGGCTCGGTAGGTGATAGTCAAAGGAGGGAGCCCAAAGTCAATCTCCCCCATAGCTAGCGAGGTAGCTCCACCGGGCATCATACAAAAGAAGCTAGGTCTCAGCTTTTCTCCCCGGGAGGTGGCTCAAAAGCCCGGGGTGTAGCTAGAAAACCCAGACGTAATTGATTTATGAGGCACACCACAAGCTAAATGATCATAGATAGGAAATACAGTGAGTAATGTGATGTGTGCAAGTTAGGACTACAATTCCGATTACAGTTTCATTTACAATTACAATAACAGTTGTCTTGGAGGCTGGGGGGGAATGCTAAGATTACTCGTAAGGAGCAAGACTTTTTAAACTTAATCTCTAGCAGGATACTAGTAGTTATTTAATTGAAAAAGCTTTTTAATTGTGTCATTTATTTTTTTATAGTTTAATTTAAGGTGTGAGTTGTGGGGATTATCGCTGTAAAGGGTGGGGAGTTAATGACATTTTATGTGTCTTAATTTGTTTTTTAATTAATAATATTTGTTGAATTTATAATTAATGATGTTAATTATGCAAATACATTTTTTTTCCGATGTGAGTTGTGTGATGTTATAAGGTAGGAAATTAATTGATGAAATTTATGTAATAATGAATGTTTTTGTTAATAAATATTTTCTAAATAAAAATATTTGTTTGAAAAATATTTTTTTAATTTTATTTAATATAATTGTAGGTCTCTGATATGTATTTAACATTATATTACGTTTTAATGTTTCATTTTTTACATTAAATATATTTTTATTTTTAACCTATTTATATTTTTTTATTTACTTATAAAAAATATTTTTTATTTTGTTTATTTTTAATTTTGAACTGACTGGAGTGGGAATAGTACATTTTGTCCTCCCACTATCCAACACTCTCCCTATTGATGCACTGACTGGAGTGGGAATAGTAAATGTTATCCCTCTGCTATCCAACACTTTCCCTACTGTTGCACTCACCGGAGTGAGAATAGTACATTTTACCCCTCCGCTATCCAACACTTTCTCCACTGTTGCACTCACTGGAGTAGGAATAGTAATTTTTACCCCTCCGCTATCCAACACTTTCCCTACTGTTGCACTCCTTGGAGTGGTAATATTGATTTTTATCCCTCCGCTAGCCAACATTTTTTCTACTGTCGCACTCACTGGAGTGGGAATAGTATATTTTATCCCTCCGCTATCCAACACTTTCCCTACTGTTGCACTGACTGGGGTGGGAATAGTAATTTTTACTCCTTCGCTATCCAACAACTTCCCTTCTGTTGCACTCATTGGAGTGGGAATGGTAATATTTACAACTCCGCTATACAACACTTTCCCTACTATTGCACTCACTGGAGTGAGAATAGTACATTTTACCCCTTCGCTATCCATCACTTTCCCTACTGTTGCACTTACTGGAGTGGTAAATTTAAGTTTAAAGATTTTTAAATAGTTTAATATTTTAATTTATAATGGATATTTTTAAATAGAATGTATGGTATTGGTATATGTATTTATATTTATTTGTTACATTTTTATATCATTTAAAAATTATAAAATAGATTAAAAATATTAGTTTAATAATTTTTCTAAAGTAAATATATATTAATTATTATATGTGTGTTTAACTTTTTTGAAATTTAGTTTTTAAATTACTTTTATTCTTTAATATATTATTTATTAATTAATATTGTTATATATATATATTTTGTACAACTATATTTATGACCTCAATATTTTTGTACTTACCATTAAGTATAGGATGTCGATATTTTTGACTTCGATATATTGCTCATGATATTTTTGAATGGAGATACTTTGGGTGTTGATATTTTGTCAGTGTATCAGCCCGATCTACAAAGGTAAACTGAGACAAAAGTCCAACTTTACGAATATCGGAATTCACAAAGGGCATTTACGAGTAATAAAGTTAGACTTTTGTCTCAGTTTTGGTCTCAGTTAACTTAAGACCAAAACTTAAGTTTAACTGAGACAAAAGTCTAACTTTACTACTCATAAATGCCCCTTGTGAATACCTAAAGTCATAAAGTAAGACTTTCGTTCAGTTTACCGGTTTACCTTTATGAATCTTGCCCTAGGTGTTTAGCTTTGAGTGTTCTGTGGGGACTTTTCGGCTTGTCACTCACGCAAGGTTGACAAAACAAACCTGGGGTGCTGCAGAAGCATCATGTCGGCTTCTGTTTTTGCACAGTTAATTTTAATGCAGTAATCTTCACGTCATTAAGTGTGATGTTTTGGTGCAGCACGTACACACACGCTTGGATCTGGATATATCGTATCAATTGGCTCTTATTAGGAAATGTAGCACTGGGGCATAAGGAAATAGATATTGCAGCACTGGATGTTTGGGAGATTGTTCATTTACAATGGATGAGGGTTTTTTCTAGATGGGGTCAGAATCCTAATATGATAGTTATATGACATGTATAGACACAAATAAAGGGAGTCTAAAATGCGATTGTAGAATTGTAAATATTTTATGTGTTTTTAAAAATAGTTTTTGAATATATTTTCCTCACAGTTCTGATAAAGTCCTTGTTGAAGGGCGAATTGCGTTGACTGGGCTAGATGTTTCTTTTTTCTGAAGAATAACATTTTTTTGAAGACTCACCTCTGTCTTCTCGTGTGTTTATGGACGAACTGAATACTTTCTTGACCCATCTGGATAGGCCTTGTTATAATGGAACTGTCTTCTTGTTCTTAATATGGATATCAATATAATGCCCCAGTGATTATTTTGGTTGTGGTCCCTATTGCAATTTTTCTTTTACAGTACAAGGCATGTGAGCAGTTGGGCCATTTGTGGATGCAGTGCTGAAAAAGAAAATTTGAGTGTTAAACCATGTGCAGTCATAGACTGTGTATAACTGCTCTGTTTGGCTTGTAAATCAGTTTTGACCCTGCTCCTATCGGAAGAGTCTAGCCTGAAATGCTAAATCCTCCCTGAACCAAAATGCAAACAATGAACAACTAGTTTCGCCCTAAATGGGTCTCCTCAGCCGGGTGTAGCTTAGTTCCAGAGGCCTTGAAAAATCATTAAAGTGTTACCAGATTTTCGAGTTTACTGACTTCAGCTTCTCTGCCGGGCCTCAATCAAGGTCTGAGCAGCACAGGGTATCAGTCTAGGCTCAGTTAGGCCAGTTAAAAGTCCAACAAGCCTGGCAACTTAGTGAGTTAAGTAGGCCTGGGAAGTCTATCAGACCAGGCTAGAGCCCAATTAGCCCAGTAAGCATTCTAAGTAGTGATTGACTAATGCACATAAACTGGTCCTAACACTTAAACCGGAGACTATCATCAGTCTTTCAACCATACTTCACTGCCCTACTGCCCTGTTAGTGCCTACAGACTGTCTGGTGTTACAAGGTGCCAAACTGCTGAGTATTCCCAGAAAACTACAGGAGCCTAGCAAAGCTGGATGCATGGAGTCAGCAAGCATATCCTTCCCATGGGCCCCTAGTCTTTATCAGACTAATTTGCTGAAATATTGGTCAGGCTTTTGTCAGATGCCTAGGGTTGCAGACCCAGCATTTGCACCATCAATTGCTAAACAAGGGTGGTACCTAGCTGACCCAATGGCAATTATAGTGAAGGCAGAGATCTATCACAAATCCGCAACTCGTATAGATCCACTTAAGGTTGTGGAGTCCAGCAGGCACAGTATATACAGACAGTCACAGACCAGGAGTAGGAATCCAGTGGAGCTATGTAGAAGGATAATCTTATTACTGCGTGATGGAAGGATGAAACCCCCGAATCACTCCCCCAGAGTAACCAGTGACCAACATTATACAGGGGTGCATGGTAGAAGTACAAGAAGAGGCACACATTTGCAAGATAAACCTAAATAGTGGTTTGCTTTGGATCTATGTCTGCTGCCCCCTAAGCAGACAAGACTGCCTCAGAGACCTTGGAGATTCCCTTCACTGCCTCCCCCATGTCTTTGTTTAGAAGATCTCGAGGCCCTCTATTGGACACCCATAGGGAAGTTCAGATTTGTGGATACTGCTAGTGGGAGTGACTTGATATTAGACTGTTCAAAAGCCGAAACAAAGCTGGATTTCACAAAGCCTGTTAAGGAGCACCTTTCGGCAGATTCACATCAGCAGCAAATCCTGGGAATACATTCCTGAACTCACAATGGGCCTTTTAAATTGAACCCCCAATCTAAACCTTTCCATCTTTAGCTCGACAATCCCCCATTCCTTCATCACCACCACTTAACTCAACATTTTCTTATACAACTACTTAAAGTCCCTGTAAGATTCATGTAAAGGACCCACATTCAGCTTTTACGACAAGAGTTTTAACACCTGGAATCCCCAACCCTGCATTGAATAGAGTAATGGTCACAAGCCTTGACAGGTAAGAAAGATTGAACAAGAGATCCCTTTCGAGTCTGGACAGAGAACTTTCCATATATAAGTGTGTCAAAACCGGAAGATGATTAATAAATGGCACAACTAGGGACCACAGTAGCAAAAGCACTTAATCTGGCCCAAACCAGCAAAAGTCTTGCGGAACTCTAGATCATCTAATGGTTTACCCCAAGGGAAGGACTGAAGGAAGACTAAATTGTGTTGCGCTGCAGGCTTTAATAAGTAAACTCCTGGCAAAATCGTGGATTTAAGAAGGGAACTCAAGAAGTTAAGACAAACTGAGCATATGGAAAGGAGCACATTTTGCTAATGTACAAAGTCCTCTGAGGCTTCTACGTACTGTTTACTAACAGACAAGCACGACACAAACATATTGCACCCTGTTCAGCATAACTATTTTGGCAAAACTGATAGTAAAGCAACTCTCATACAGGATAGTCTAGAGACAGAAGGAAATGCTGACTCTTGTGATCTGATGTCCTGAGGGTCACTGGAGAAACTGGACTACTAAAGTACAAAGTAGTGGAAACAGACAGGCCTACCACTGCCTCTCTATCCCCCTTTACCCCTTACCCCCACCTACCCAGCAAGGCTATCTCAGCCCGAAGATAAGTAGCCTATATGTGTAGACCTAGTTGTGTCAAACTGGTTAAATGGTCCAAGGAATTTGGCCCTCTGCTCATAGCAACCAAAAAGGAAGGATGAGAGGGATTGAGAAATAAAACATACAAATGGTTGTCCAAAAAATTTGTAGACAATGTTGTCAAGGGGAACGACTTACAAATCGTAAAGTGAAATCCACTCTGCACTGAACCCTATTCCAGTTGCATACTGATGGGGATGGGTAGTACACATTTAACGGAGTACATGATCCAGTCGGCGCCACTTGCAATCCATCTTCAGCCATCAGAATTGTGTTAATCCCATTTGCCATTCTGGGCAAACAGACACATACTCTGGCAAAACCAACCACCCTCGGCCTGAGCCTGTCTACCACTAACGGTAACCAGATTAGGCGATATCAAGTCTCCAGCAAAGTGGTACACATATATAGGAATAAGGAGAGCACTGAGGGTCCAATCCCTTCAGTAAACGCGTTCACCAGTGTGGCGCCCCACAAGAAAGTCCTTCGAAAGAGCAATATCTCTGCTGTAGAACCCGAGCAGCTGGCTTGCCCAAGAGAGGGCACAGGCCATGACGCCAATCTGGACTGATTCACTCGGGCCCATTTTACATTCTTTCAGAATCGCCAGAAGCAACTCTCAAATAGCTTAATTATCTCCTGGAACATTGCAGGAATAGTCAAGAAAATGGACGATGGTGATCACTTAAGCTATATAATATTTTATGACGTGATCATAATTCAAGACATCTGGGCCACTGCAGCATGGGATATCCCTGGATATGTTATCATTATAAAGGAGGCCAAAAAGTTGGAGAAAACTAGAAATAGCGGAGGCCTGCAGGTTTCATGTAGAACAGATGTGTGTAATCTAAAGCCTTGGAACATTCCCTTGAGGATCTACTTGTCGTTGACTTCCATCTCCTAGACAACTCAATCTTGAGAGTTATATCTACGCACAACAGAAGAATACTGTAGGTTTTAAATCTTGATGGTGAAATGAAAATTAGATAGTGACCATAACCTCTGTCAATAGAGATAATTAGCTATGTTGGGTTTGAGCAAAGAGATACACAGAATTTAAATTATAAGTGGAAGCTTTGGGGACAACTCAGAATAAAATGGAACATCAAACTTAAATCTAGAACTGAGCATTGGAAACAGGATCCTTCAACAGTGAACCCCCAGACTCAGATAGTGAATGGAGCAAGTGAGGAGAATAAATTATTCGTTATGATCTTCTGATAAAAACCTTAACTCCAGGGGTGTGGAATTCCTATACCCGACATCCAGGAAATATTGTATGGGGTCAAGGACAGCACGTTTTCATGTTTATTTTGTCCTTGGGACAGGCAGACCCAACTCACTGCAGCACAAACCCTTTGACTTTCAGTTTACAGTACCACGTATTGATCTGGGTGATGGCATTGTCTGTAGTTAAGGTAATATTTGTGTTTTATATGTTCATGCTGTTCAAACTTGTATTTATGGTTCATTACTGCAAAACCTTTATTAGTGTGAGCACCCTAAGGAAATGTAAGCTCGGACTCCACCACTGATACTGAGTGGTTCCAGTATAAAAATGCGTGTAGACGTTTGCAAAGTTTAACAAAACGATGGTTACATATATTGCTTCCAGAATGCTCTCTGATTCGATGCAAATATTTGCAGAAGCTTGAAAGCATGATTGATGATTCTTTGCTTTGAAAATAAAAATTCTGAAAAAATGCAACTAGGAAAAAAACGTTTTCCGAAACTACCATGACATTTTAGATACCATTTCTATGAAGCATCATTTAGTAAAATGCATTCTAGTATTACAAAAAATATTCCTAATGGAAAATCCGTGTAATCCGTTTCATCAAGATTATGGGAAATTTGACAGTCAACAAGCTTTGGCAAAGCCAATAGGTCTGACATTGGTGGTTAGCCTTTTGATTTGGTCAATGCATGTCCTGTTTTGACATGGTGTATTGTTGCGAGAGCTGCCGCACCCTCACCATTAAAACAAAGATCGGCAAAAGTCAAAATATTTTTTGGTCTCAAAAAGTATACATTGCCATAGTAGTTCCTAGCTCTGAATAAAACTACAATTGTTTGAGCCTATAGGCTCCTTGGTAAAGAGCAGAATGCTTTCAGTCACTGTGAAACAAACTGATAGGCACATCATTGGAGAGGTGTGGCTCACTGGTTAGAGGCGGCAGACCCGAGTGCAGAGAACGGCCCGGGACCAGGGTTCGATTCCCGACGCGGCAGGGTCTTGGACCAGGATCAGCGGACTGATAATTCTCGCATCGGTGCCTACTCCGACCAGGGATCACACTCGGCAACTCTGGGCATTAGCTTGCCTCATCTCCACAACGGCCCCACACAAACGCCGGGGATGCCTGGTTTCACCTTGGAGACCCCCAGGAGGGACTATCTCACAGGGAAAGCCAGGACGGGTTCCCCAGCGGTCTATAGCGCTACGAGGCCTCCGGGTAGCAGTGCGCTTTACAAGACACAACAATTACAATTACATCGAGAAAAAGAGAGAATTTTAATAAAAACAAAAGGTCTGGTTAACGCCAGACATAATTAGTGGCCCAATTCCTAAAGAAAGTCACAAAAGTGCACCAATGATATAGGTCCTTGCATTATTGCAGATTTATGGCTTTCATGAATTCACAAGAACTTGCAGAAGTAGGCCAGGAAATCGTACTCCTAGAAAACAATTGTGAACTGCATTTTAGCATGAGCATTTATGCAAGTGTAGATTTGCTGATGCAAAAATCTGTTAAGCATTTACAAGTTCACTTTTCCTCCACTCACTTTTTTTTTCCCAACCCTGGAAGAAGTTTTACTTCTGCCGTTGTCAGGAGTAAATATCCAGTGTTTCTTAGTATGGGAAAAGATTAGAGAAGAGCTGGTGAAAACCCATAAACATGCAAATTAGAAGGTTTGGCAGACTCAAAAGGGCATTCCAATCCTAAGCTTCGAAAAATCGTAAACATTTTACCAGACCTGCAGTTCTAGGGATTTAGATAATCTACTTTACCAAACTTTAATGTACTTGACCAGTTACGCTGGTCTCAAATTGTGTGATCTTAGGCTAATATTTTATTTTACCGAGTCACCAATTACTTCATTATCACATATGAGAGCACCTTCAAATATGAGAGTTCATCATTTCTGCTGTACAAAAAACAGTTTTGTTTGATTTAATAGATTTATTAGGCTAAATGTTTGCCCCACGTGTAATAGGAATTTGGCCCACATATATTGTACGCATGGCCCCTGATTTGCCTCTTAGATCACTAATAGCATTTTCATCAGTGCGAGGGAAAGAATGCTTCTCAGTTTGTGTTTAAAAACCCACTTTTAATAATTATATTACTAAAGCATGATGTGGTAGCGCACTGTCATTTACAAAGTGCACATTTTCCATTGAAATTGCCACAAACATTCCCACTCAGCGGTTTCACTGATAAAACTATATAGCGTATAAACTATAAAATGTGGAAATTGTTTTTCTGCAAAAATGTGCCATTTGAACATCACTAAGTAAAGTCTTACGATTTGTTCTTACCCTATTAATCTTTTTTTAATCACACAGAATTACAAAAGAATAAGCTTTCTTAAACACTGAAATATATTTTGAAATGTTTGTACAAGTCCTTGACAATCTTTTTAAATGTTGTGTGCTATAAAAAAGGCCTCACATCCTTTAATTTCACACTTTTTATGCAGCACGATTGTCAGACAGTTCACTTTACAAAATCCTCTATCTTTGCAGTCGGAGAAATAAAAGTAAACACCAAGAAGCAGCAAATTGTAAGAAGACATAAGCTGAAATTTGACTTCAGTCTCTGAACACAGAGCTAATGTGACAAGATCAAAACAAGATGTAAAGGCATATTTACTGCCTATTCCCTGAAGGAGTTAAGAGAACACCTGTTTTATGTCAGCTCGCCCTGATAAAATCTTGGTTGCTATACCAAGTGGGTGTGTAGAATTCTCGAGGCCTGAACCTTGGAACTATTGTTTATCACCATCCAAGGACCAAATATGTAGATTTGCAGAAAGTTGGCAAAATAAAGCAATCACTAGTATTCAAACCCTACTATAGTATGAGCACTGGCATAATCAGAGAGGGTATTAACAGAGCTCTTATATAATGAAATTGCTGTCGTAATTTGTCACCGCACTGCATGGCACCAAAGGTACAAGTGGAATTTTTTTGCAGGACAAGTATATTTATGAAGCAGTTTGTCCATGGACAAGAAGATATTTTATTTAAATTCCACACATCTGTAACTCCCGATTATTTCATCGTGTACTTTAAAAAATCCCACGTTGACAAAAAAAAACCTTGGAAATTCTGAATGGCCTGACAAACAATTTATGAAAATGAAATTAGAATTATAAAAGGTGCTTCAAAGTGAATGGGTCATAAGGGCAGCCAGACTCGGCTATAAGTCAGTAATTAGCGAAACGAAGGGCTGAGTTTGTAAGTAGACAGTGGCTGGAGTTGGAAAGATTTGCTGTGGAGAAAGACACTCAGGCCTTCTGAAGAATGATTGTGAAGGCCCTGGTGTAAGGAAAATTTTTCTGGAAGCAAATATCTATGAGGCAGCAAGGCTAAACCATTTCAAGACACATTTCAGCAATACAACTAACATGAACTAAGAGTTACTGTCTATCAGCGACGTCGCTGGAGCAAGCAGCAGAGTGTCATGTAATAGCCAGCTTGAAGCGGACCGGAACTCTTGTTACTTCTTCAAATGCTATTTTCTGGTACATCAATGCAGGTGAGACTCAGTCATAAGGGTCTTATCAGCTGGAAACTTTACACCAATAGGGGGTCAAACAGGGCTACCTTTTGGCGCCACTTTTGCACTCTCTCAGTATCAATGACATTTATGAAGAAGTCATAAAATCATCAGCCGATGTTCCATCAATTAATGGCTTTAAGATCCCAGCTCACCTCTATGCCAATGAGTCCATCTCATAGCAAAAACCCCGAAAGCCCAGCTTTTGATGAATTAAACTTACTGCAAGGTAAATGTCTAAGCAATTAACACCTTTAAACGGAGATAATGATCTTCGTGGGCAAATGTGCAATTAAATACTAATTTTTCATAAACCATGAGAAATCAGAGGAAGTGACAACTAGTACAATTTAAAAATGAACCACTCCTATGCCTACCACCATTGGCAACTCCGAAGCTGCAACAAATGCAATTCTATGTGAGGACTGGAGGCACGGACTATGGTGTATTTTCTTCACTTTATTTAACAGTAGCCATGTCAAAACATGTAAGCAGGACTTCATTTCTCAAAAATCATTTGGAAAAAGTCAAGCAAAATAGTTCATCCAATCCATGGCCAGAAACCTCTTTATTGTCCCTCTTTATTGTCCCTTGTCGCCCTTGCTGCCTCTCCTTTCTTCGCTGCTCCAGCAGCCTGAGCTAACGGGCACATGCATCATTGTCAATTGCATTCGCAAACGGTGCGAATCGCAATTTTAGGCCGTTTGCGAATGCAATTGACAAAATTGGTATGCATCATATTTTTCACAAATTTAGAAATCGCAATCATGTTGCGATTTTTAAAATTGCGATTGCATTCAAGAAATCGCAATTTAAGATTTCTTAAATGCAATGCATGAACATTTTAAATTTGCGAATTCGCAAATAGGGAGAGGTAAATTACTATGAAGTTGACCTTCATGGTAATTTGCGAAAACTTTAAAAAATGCACAAAAGTGCATTTTTAAAAGTTTCATTTTGCACACACACATGCCCTTGGGGCATGTGTGTGTGAAAAATGCACTTAAAGTTATATTTCAGGGGTGCAGGGTGGGGTCCTTTGCACCCTTGAAATTGCATTTTCAGTTTGGGATTCGCAAATTGAAAATGACTTCCCATTCATTCCTATGGGCCTCTAGGCCCATAGGAATCAATGGGAAGGGATTCCTTAATTGCGATTCGCAAATTGTGAATCAAAATCAAGGAATTTTAAGAAATCGCAAAAAAAATTGCGATTTCTTAATGCATAGCCTTTTGCAATTTCTTAATTGCGATTCCTTAATTTTCACAATTAAGAAATCGCAAACGGCAACAATGATGCATGTGGCCGTAAGATGCTTTTAAGTATTTTTGGTGATTAACCAGTGTTTAATTGCAGCGTGGCAGTGGGAATGCACTGATGCTCCTCTATGTCTGTTTTCTCTGCGGCATGAGGGGTACACACGGTGCAGTCCTCCGACAGCCAGAGGGCGCCACTTGCTGTTTATCTTTGCGCTCAGTGCATCTTTGCTCCTGACCAGCGCAATCACTCAAGAGAATTCAGAAGAGCAGTGTGACTGGCTGGAGCACCAGGAGATTAATTTTGCGTTGATTTCCCCAACAGCCTGGAGCAAAAATGCCCCGATGAGGTCTGTATTATTGGCATAATAATAAGAGCTCTCACTCATCAATAACTGTAGTGGGACACCCATGTACATGTCGAGACCCCTCCTTCACTCCTCCTGCTGGGGTGTATCAGGCGCCCCCCATTTCTTAGCTAAGTCCATTTTGGCCACAACTAGGGCTAGTACTAGAAAGATTAGCAGCGGACGAGCCAAGCCTACATCATTAGTCATTCCCAAAAGGATGAGCTTCGGGTCTAATGGAATGTCTATTTCTAGCACTTCAATCAATTCTGCAGTGATCTCAGCCCAGTACACCTGAATCTTTGGGCAGGACCATATTATATGTAGAAAACCCCCGTCATCATGTCCACAGCGGAGGCAGCTAGGATCAGTTACTCTCCCCATTTTATAGAGCCGTATCCTGTCATTGTACATCCTGTGTAGAACCTTGAACTGGATCAGGCGCAAGCGGGACTTGATGGCCACTTCCCTAGGGTGCATCAAAACCACTCCCCAGTCGACATCATCCATCTCCCCTGCATCATGCTCCCACGTGGCTCGGAGACCCTCCAGTCTGTCTGGTTTATTGTTCATGATCGTCTTGTAAGTCAGGGATACAGCTTTTTCAGGAATCTTTTCCTGTAATAAGCGGCCGTTCAGAGGCGCATATTCTGGGAGCGGCTCTTGTAATGTGACTTCCTCTCTCCAAGCATGCCGTAATTGTATGTACTCAAAAAACTGGGAGCGGTATAGACCAAAATCAGCCTGCAAGGAGGCAAAGGGTTTCAAGGCTCCATTTTTGGCTACATCCCCCAGAGTGGAGATGCCGATAGCGTCCCATCCCTTGAACCCCCTAAGCTTAAAAAGTTCTTTGAGCCAGGCGCATTCCCATAAGGGGGTCTGCCTCGTAGGCCTTTGTGTCCACCCAGTAATATTTGAGGCTCTGTTCCAGGCCCTTAGCGTGATCTTCGTAGCCGGTAGTAATCTGGTCTGACCCCTCCCCATATATGTAGTGTAGGCATGAGTGTGCACCCATGGTGTACCTTTCCAAAGCATATGTGGGGTGTGTGACAGGCGCGTGTATCCAATCATTAAAGGGGGTGAGGTGTTCTGCCCAGTAGTAAGCCTCAAGGTCTGGAAGAGAGATCCCGCCATCATACTGGTGCCGCTGCAATGCTGCCAATGCCACACTAGGGTGTTTTCCCAGCCAGAGGTAAGACCTGAGCTCCGTCTGGATATCCCGAAAGGTCTTAGGTGGGACTATGGAGTATTCATTCTGGAAGGCGTAGAGGAATTTTGGGAGTGAGATCATTTTGAACATAGCTGCCCGCCCAAGTATCGTCAGGAGGAGCATTTGCCATCTATTGGCGTCAAGCTTAAAGTCATGTATGACACGGTTAATGTTACGTTCGTAAGAGAGAGCACTGTCTGTTGTGAGAAATATCCCTAGGGACTGGAATCCATTGTCAGTCGTCTGTAGTCTCTGTGGTAGCTGGAGCCAGTCCGTCCGACCTCGGGGGTCGTAAAGCGTCGATTTGTGCCAGTTGATCTGATATCCTGACTGAGCGCCATACCTTGCCAGCTCATCAAACCGCGCCGGTAGGTTGGTCTGTGGTTGCGTGACGTACAGCAGCACATCATCCGCATACATGGATAACTTCTCGCCCTGTGCATCTGCCGGTCCCACCCGGAACCCCGTAATCTTCTCATTTTGTCTCACAGCGCAAGCCAGCACCTCTATAGTCAAGGCAAAGAGCAGGGGCGATAGGGGACACCCCTGCCGGGTTCCTCGCTGGATGGGAAAAGCCCTCAACATCGTTCCGTTGACTCTTACTCGGGCACCAGGGTCTACATAGAGTATGTAGGAGGGTGGATACCTGACTATGGTTACCCCCAACTTTTTGCCTGGTGTTATGCTGGTTTTCCGACTTAGTTGACCTGGGACCCTGCTATTCAGGGCCCCAGGCCTACTGCTCTCTCTCTAAAATGGATTCCATGTACCTTAGGTACATATCTAATTGGATACTGAGTTACCTTATCAGTCCCTGTACAGTGTACCTTAGGTACCCAGGGCATAGGTGTACCCAGGGCCTACAGCATGTATTATGCCACCCCTGGCTGGCCATCCAAATCTGACACAACTGGCTGCACGACAGCTGGGGCAAGGTGGTGTAATCACCCTTTGCTATAGATATCGTATACCTATATCTAACCCTAAAATGGACACATGTATTCCTATCAGTTACTCCTATGGCAGGCCTTAACAATCCTGAAGGCAGAGTGCTTGGAATTATGTGAGATGGTGCTCTGGCGTGAGCTGAGCCCGTTTGCAGCTTGCGGAACCAAGTCCTAATAGCTGTTCCATGATAACGCGTACCATATACTCTTAAGTGCCTTATAATCCTCGTGGTTATTTGCCAACTTTGGTATCGCTTTATCAAAACATGTCGAGTAAGGTGTCATACGAATTGGAATACTAACCCCTCGCCAATTCTGGCGACGGGGTTAGCATTCCACCCTTCTAGAGGGACACGACATGTATGTAACTGTGAACCCCAGTTAAAGTTAACTCGAGCCTCAGCATCACAAAATGGATGCTGCCACCACAGACACAAGTCTGACCTCCTGCTGCTGGGAGTCCTTCCAGCGAGGAGAGCTTGGACAAAGGGTTTCCTGTCAGGGGCGGTGCTAGCACCATCCCAGACAGGGTTTTGTGTATCCTAGGTAGGCAGGGCTGAATAGGAAGGTGACTGCAAGTGGCACCCCGGTGCTCACTGTGCATATGCCGGCTTGAACCAGTTCCAGGGGCACACCAGCCCCTGAGCTGGGGAAAGTCCGGACAGGGGAGAGGGGTGTAACCACCCCCCTTCCTGGTCCCACCCATGGGCAGGACCTAGTCGCGTACCAGCCCCTTTCTTTAGAATAAAGGTAGGAGCGGGGACCCTTCCAAATTAGATCATCTTTGAATCCTGAAACTACTTTCTACGAAAGGAACTCAAGACTTCTTCTCAAGATTTCTCCCTTGTGACTAAGGAGTAGTCACCCTGCAGCAGCAGGCACCAACTAAGTATCTTGCGGTTTGCTGAAACGTCCTTCCTCCGGAACCAGACTGACCAGCACGACGAGACCCGGACTCCCTGCCCTCTCTGACCTCAACCTGCCTCTACAGCACAGCTGAGAATCGTAGGTGCGACGAGACCAGAGGACCCGCCTATCAACGGAACCAGCACGACACTGAACCAGCACGACCACCGAGGGACCCTCGAGTGGGTGCACTGGGGTAAGAGAAGCCCCAACCCCAAGCAGCACGAGCACCGAAGTCCAGCCCCCCAGCATCCACCCGATCTGCGTGGGGCCCTTTTGCTTCTGTGTCGCTTGCCACGTTGTCCGGTCACTTGCCCGTTGGCTAGTGACCCTCCAGACGACGTCCTACGTTTGTTTCACCGCTGGTCTAGCTCCTCTAGACTGGCCCCAGTCTCCTCCTGAAGGGGACCTTCCTCGGACCCTCCTGGTCCACTCAGGACGCAATTTTGTGTCGCCACGTGGGCTTGCCGTAGCAAAGGCTTGTTGCCTCCTTCACCGGATCCAGCATCGCCAGCAGCAGACATCCGACGTGGGACAGCTCGCAGACCTCCAGCCTGGTCGACATCAGCGCCCCTGGTCCGTGCAGCAGCAGAATCCAGTGTCACCTCTTCACCTGGCTGAGTGTTTACTCTGATGCAAAAACATTCCCTCCCTCCCCCACCCTACCTTCCTCCCCAACAGGCCCGTATTCTAACACCCCGTGCGATAGGCCGTATTGGCAGGAAAAGGTCTGTCATCCTCCCAATTATCTCCCTCCCCTGTAGATCTACCCCAACTCGTTAATCACACAGTGGTCCAGCGACCAGGTAGTCCAAAGTTCAGAACGTTGGATATCAGTTCTCTATAGGAAGAAGATGTAACAATAAGAAACAATCAAAAAGGAAAAAACAGTGTTAAACCCAAAAGATAGGGGTGCGTGTGAGTCACTTGGGTGCTTCCATATGGTCTAGCTGATATCGTGGTCATCCACCATCCTGCCAAGTCAAGTGCCGCGGGGAACAGTCGCACCCGGTGGGTCTGGTCCATCTGTGGCCGGCCCATTCTCAAGTTCTTGGATTGCCAGTACTAGCGGGTGAAGCGACTGGTCCTCTCCTTCCTCCGCCCCGGACATGCCGCCACCCATTTCGCTCTCCATCTCTGTATGCTCCTCCACAGCAAGAGCGCTGAACCTAGATCCTGATGGGCCACCGGGCCACGGGGAGCCAGGGTCTCTCTCCGTCCTCGGGGGCCCATTCTGCAACGGATACGGTTTGTTTGCGTCCTCCTCACCCCCCGTGATCCCCGTCTTCTCCGCGGCTGCACTCGCTCCCATAGGTTCCCAACCACCGGGTCCGACCCCGACGCGGTCGTCTCATTCCACTCTCTCCTGCGAAGGGGCGGGCGCTCCTCCAACCACTGCCATGCATCATCCGGATGGACGAAAAAGTATGTTTTGTCCTTATATATGACCCGTAGTTTCGCCGGGAAGAGGAGCATGTATTGTATCTTTAGTTCTCTGAGTTTAGCCTTTACAGCATCAAAGGAGCGTCGGGCTTTCTGGACCTCCTGGCTCTAATCGGGGAAGATCATTATCTGTGAGTTCTCAAATCGGATCTCTCCCAATTTCCTGGCTTCCCGAAGAATCGGGTCCCTGTCCGCAAAGTTCAAGAACCTCGCAATGATCAGTATGGGCCGCCTCCCACCAGCGGCTTGGCCATGAGCGCCCTGTACGCTCTTTCAATAATGAAGCAATTAGAGAAGCGCGCCTGAGGCAGGGTCCCCAGCAGCCACGTGCGTAGAAACGCCGCCATATCGGACCCTTCAATTCCTTCTCTAAAACCCACAAAACAGAGGTTGTTCCGCCTAGCCCTATTTTCCGCATCGTCCACCTTCCATAGGAGCTGTTTATGGGCCGCCTGTAAGTCTGTAACGTCCTTCCGGAGGCCGTTTATGACATCTTCTGCTTCCCCAGCCGCACCTCCGCCGTGGTGACCCTCTCTGTGAGGTTTCGGAAGTCCTGCCGCAGTAGGTTAACCTCCACCTCCACCCCCACCTCTCCGATCTTCACCTCTAGGGCCGCTCTGGACGCCTGGATATCTGCTCTGGAGGCCTGAATCACATTCATTAGAAGAGCAGTGTCCGAGTTCGAACCCGTCGCGTCCCCGCCACCATTTGAATGAGCCACTGCAAATTTGTCTATAAGGCCTTGCTTCTGCGCCTTCGCCACCGCCTCCTTCTTCCCCATGGTGGATTGACTCTTCTGTCGCGGGAGGGGAAGGGTAGAGTCCAATGAGCGAGTATGTGTCCGCAGGCCACTTCTGCCCTCCACCGTGACTGCGGAGTGGGGGCCCAGCAGGGCACCCGGGGAAGAGCGCCCACAGTCGCAAGGAGGTTACCCAGTGAACGGGGGCCTCAATCTGCAGTAGTTGGTGACTGTGCGCGGTGAGCCGGGGCAGCGGTGGAGCCGGGGAGACCAGCTAGGTCGAGACTGGTGGGTTATCTCTCGTCCCAGAGTTTACGCTCGCTCCCAAGCCCTCACCCTTCCTGGGCCTGCCCTCTGGAGATTATGGTTCCTGGGCAGAGGGAACGGAACGTGCAGCCACAGAACAGGATCCCCTTTCTGCTCGCCTCTAAGACCCGCTGTCTTTCACCAATCTTAGGGCCGCAGCAGGGTCAGCCTCCTCTCTTCAAGGACGCACCGCTGCTCCGTGTGTCTGGGGAGCGGAGCGGCTCTTCACGCCGCCAGGGCAGCCGGGGCCGCCCCAGTTTGGGTCGCAATGGATCCTCCCGCTACCGTCCCGACGTCGGGTCTCGCCAGGGGCCTGGGTCCGCGGCGCCCCACTCACTAGGCCTCAGCACCGCTAGGAGGGGGGGGGGGCAGGCGGGCGACTCACCGTTTCGGCTCCTCGCTGCGGCAAAGTCCATGGCAGGTCTCGATGGGGGAAAGGATTGCTCTGGGGCAGCTTCAGGCCCCTAGGATGTTCAGCGCCACCAGACCGCACCTCCACAGGCCTCAGGTGGCACCCAGGCCGGAGCCCCGGATCTATCGGCAATCTGACGCGGCCGCCGCCATCTTGGAGCCGGCTACGGATCAGGGTGTCGTTTCGGGGTGATTTCGGCGTCCCCCCTGCACAGGATTAAGGGCGGAGGTAGCCGCCGTGCTCTGCTAGTTATTTAGCACAATATGTGGCAATTGAAAAGCCGGTG
Organism: Lissotriton vulgaris; assembly: GCF_964263255.1. NCBI lineage: Eukaryota > Metazoa > Chordata > Amphibia > Caudata > Salamandridae > Lissotriton > Lissotriton vulgaris. The sequence continues at coordinate 1,655,348,446 of NC_141695.1, read as the reverse complement.
GATGTAGCTAGTGAAGTCGGATGAAGTCGGCTAGCCTGAGCTGGCGCAGAGTGCGACTCACTTGGCCATGCTGCTAGCCACGCCCACGGAGACCACCAAATTTAATTCTTGCTGTCATAATATGCTGGGAGATCTCCAGGACTTTGTGTTTTCATCAATATAAGTGACATAGAGAAGACTTATATGGAGGAGCATAGTATTACCTACCTCCCCCTCGATGAAAACCTATGCAAGTTTATAGAGGCCTCCATCCTTAAGCAGTGTCACAGTTGGTGGTGCCCCTGGAACTAAAGTTGCTGCAGATGACAGAAAGCGGTTTTAAACCCCTCCCCTGAGGGAAGACTATTTTGGGACCCACATCCCTCTACCTCTGGTGTCACCTGACAAGCCCACTACAGAAGTGAAGCGCAAAAGGGACCATGATCCCGGCATTGAGCTAGACGTGTTCGCAAGACTGAAACAGGCCTTTATAGACCATCCTCAGCCTCTGATGTCTGACCCCCAACCAATATCCAGGCTTGGACTATCAAGTCACCATCCAGGTGACGCAGGCTCTTTTCTTCCTTCCCCAGGCCTCCTGAATAGGCAGCCTCCCCTCTGGCTCAAATGCAGAGCATGACATTGATTCTAAACCATGATGACCTTCACCTATCCCTAAGGTGCCAGATGGCGATGGCACTGCGGGGAACACGCCCCATGAGAAACCACCTGATACGCTCAACCCTGATGAGCTGTTGAACTCCATTCCACTTAGAAGTCCCTGGCCGACAAGGTGGCCGTTTATGTCGCTGGGAAGGTTTGCAAGCCACTGGACAAGGAGGTATGTAGCCGCCTCTGGGTTGGGTCCCCCATCCATCTCTGGATGACACGGTGGCACTGACCCCTGATATTTATGCCCGTATGGCCATCTTCCTAACGAAGTATATTAGGGACCCTAGGAAGAAAAATAGATCCCGGCGGGCCTGGGAGAATAAACTCCTTGATATATCTGGTTAGAATCCATGACATGGCTGGAGGACACCAAGGCATCCGGATCCCTGTTAGGATGGGCCCAACAGGCCATAATCTCTTTATGCAATACCAGATGGGTTATTTCCACTGAGTGGTCCAGGCCACTATAAAAAGAATCTTTACCTGCCAGGTTTTCACAGTGGCTGGTTGTACCAGGGAGCACTTGGCAAGCCGATCACAATCGCATGCATCCGGCAGAGGCTGCGGTGCATGTAGGACAGCAGTATTGCAGGCAAATGTTGGTTACTACTAAATTGAGTCAAATATCAGATAGCCCCCATTAAATATGGTGTGAAAAGGCTGAGTTTAAGAACGATTCATCTTGTGGATAAAGTCTGGAAAGACATTTTTTCCATCCAGCCTAAATCCAGCTACATGATCCAATGAAGAAAGGATACAGAGAGGCTGGGCATATTGCCTTCCTTGAACCTGAATCTGTTACCATGTAATAGTCAAAATGCCATATTAAACAAGCAATCTTCAATTTTAAAACTAAAAACAAGGTTTGTAGCCGCCTCTTGGTTGGGTCCCCCATCCATCTCTGGATGTCAATGTGGCACTGACCCCTGATATTCATTCCCGTATGGCCACCTTTCTAACCAAGTATATTAGGGACCCTAAGAAGGGCATAAATAGATCCCTGGAACTAAAGTTGCTGCAGATGACAGAAAGCGGTTTTAAACCCCTCCCCTGAGGGAAGACTATTTTGGGACCCACATCCCTCTACCTCTGGTGTCACCTGACAAGCCCACTACAGAAGTGAAGCGCAAAAGGGGCCATGATCCCGGCATTGAGCTAGACGTGTTCGCAAGACTGAAACAGGCCTTTATAGACCATCCTCAGCCTCTGATGTCTGACCCCCAACCAATATCCAGGCTTGGACTATCAAGTCACCATCCAGGTGACGCAGGCTCTTTTCTTCCTTCCCCAGGCCTCCTGAATAGGCAGCCTCCCCTCTGGCTCAAATGCAGAGCATGACATTGATTCTAAACCATGATGACCTTCACCTATCCCTAAGGTGCCAGATGGCGATGGCACTGCGGGGAACACGCCCCATGAGAAACCACCTGATACGCTCAACCCTGATGAGCTGTTGAACTCCATTCCACTTAGAAGTCCATTCCTGTCCTTCACCTCTCGCACTCCACATGCTTTCTCCTCCAATGCAGACCACCCCATTTACCATTCAACTTCCATTCATTAATAGTACTTTACATCCAAGTCCTCGACAGAAATTCACTACCTGAGTATCGCATCTCACTACACCACAGAAACAAAACATAGCACACACAACAGCACATCAAAATCTCTGATACACACAATTTCACCCTACATTCCATCGTAAAATAGAGACAAGCATCCACTCCCACACTCATGACAGCTCAAATGCACATCCTAAAACAACTTTACTCCAGTAGAGGCCCTTGGTGGGAGTGCAGCCGGGCGCTGACGTGGGGCAGGGGGTAGTAAACTACGGATTACGGACCATTAGAGGTAAGTAAACATATAAATAAATAAAACGGATTACGTTGCGCGTGCTGCATATGCAAAACTGGTCCTAGGATACTTGTTTCCGGTCCAGGGAGGACCTGGCTTGGCAGTTCAGGCTGGACTATTCCCATGAAGCACAGGGTCAAGACTGATTTGCATATGGCCAGATCTAAACTGAGGTGGCATGGTGAGCAAAAGAATGATGGATTTAACCCACATCTCTTGACTTGGGGTGAATTTTTTGATTTGTTCTGCATTACGTCCATTAATTGTGTGTCTTTTGCTTTCTCGCCCTAAGTGCGCCATGTATGTCCAGACTTTGGGTCCTGCGCTCACTGTGCCATGGAATCAAGTTATCGTGGCTGAAGAGGGGTGAAACTCCGAAACCGGTCCTAGGATGCTTGTTTCAGGTCCAAGGAGGACCTGGCTTGGCAGTTCGGACTGGACTGTTCCCATGAGGCACAGAGTCAAGACTGATTTGCATATGGCAAGGTCTAAACTAGGGTGGCACGGTGAGCAAAAGAATGATGGATTTAACCCAGATCTCATGACTGGGGGTGATTGTTTGATTAGTTCTGCATTCCGTCTATCAATTGTGTGTCTTTTGATTGCCTAAGAGGAGCAGCGGCGGAATTGGACTGATCCTTCGGCACCATATGGGAGGTGAGACCTGTGTATGCTGCTCGGTGTGTGCCATTGGGTTGGGCCTGAACTTTACGGGTTCCGTTCGGTTCTCATGGGATCGCTGGGCCTCACACTCATGCCACATATCTGCGTTGCTCCTTGGCTATATCATGATCCTCGAGCCTGCTCGTGCCCCCCAGTGAGAGGAGTACGGTGGGAGTCTGCTGGTGGGCTGACACACGGTGAACACTGTGGTTCCTGGCCTGTGTGTTGGCGCTGTGGCCTGTAGCTGCTATGCACTGCTGCCTACTGGCGCCATTGAAGTACATTATTACTGGTGGTGCTGCGCCGGCCGGAGGATTTCCCTGACCTGGACGCCAGGCACTAAGCCACATCCTGCAGCACCTGGATGCCTTCACATACGCTGCCACAAAGTTCCATGAGTCTGAGGTGTGCTACAGCACGACCCGCTGTCCTCGTTGACTCCGCGCCTTTCTGCATTTACGGTGGGCTAACGCCCTGGGTCTGCTTCTGACTCCCGGAGGAGGGAAGGCCCTGGATGAGGCGGAGCTCTTGCTGGTAGATACTTGGAGCTGCTGTAGCCAGGAGAGGTGATCGCCTATGCCTTTTGTACTACTGTCTATCCTCGCAGCTGACCTGAGCAATCACAACACTCACCAACCCAAACTCACATTTTAGACATGCGCCTTACACAACAGGTGTAACAGGGTGCCTGCTCTGAAAGTTCTCCGGAGAAGCAGAAAGGAAACCCCACCCAAGATATGGACCTTAAAGAAATATTGGTGGAGGTCAAGACCAGTCTCAAAGCCTCAGACACAAAGCTCAACATCCTTACTAACTGCCTAGACCACATTTAACAAAGGGTGGACAAGCACGAGACCTAGTTGGATCACCTCGAGACTCGCGTCTCTGATGCAGAGGATGCCCAGGCTGACTCTAAAGAGCACGTGTTGCGCTTGGATAAGATTCTGGAACTGATTAAAGCTAAAATTGAAGATTTTGAAGCAAGGTCGAGGTGCAACAATCTCAGAATCACGGGATTCTGGAGTCCACAGCGATAACCAAGATGGAAGAATTTATTGAAACCCTGGTGTGTGAACTTTTTTGGGAAGCCCTCTCCCTTGTCTTTGTTGTGGAGAGGGCGCACCTCTGTTTGGTGCCACGCCCCCACCAGGCACTCTGGCTCTCCCCATCTACGTGCATCTTTTAATTTATAAAGACAGAGACACTGTTCTGCGTCTCACTAATCAATACGCCACCAGGGAAATTACATATCCGGACTTCACCATGGTGGTGCAGATAGCCAGGAGGGAGTTCTTGTCTGTCAAGAAGTACCTACAAAGAGCCGAAATCCCCTATGCCCTTCTGTATCCAGCCAATCTTCGAATCTCACATGATGGAAAGCCGCAATTCTTCACTGATGCCCCTGTTCCTTGCCTTTATTGTGGAGAGGGCGCACCTCTGTTTGGTGCCACACCCCCACCAGGCACGCTGGCTCTCCCCATCATCGTGCATCTTTTGATTTATAAAGACAGAGACACTGTGCTGCGTCTCGCTAATCAATCCGCCACCAGGGAAATTACATATCCGGACTTCACCATGGTGGTGCAGATAGCCAGGTGGGAGCTCTTGTCTGTCAAGAAGTACCTACAAGGAGCCGACATCCCCTATGCCCTTCTGTAGCCAGCCAATCTACGAATCTCACATGATGGAAAGCCGAAATTCTTCACTAATGCCAAATCGGCCCTCAAATTCAACAGTGCACAGTGAAGCAATGCTCTCCAGGCATGTAACCTCACCACACTTGCCCTGCACCCTCTCGGGCCACTGCCTGTGCTTTTGGAGCTGACGATGCCTCAAGCTCCTCCTTGCGCCATATCCTGGCATCTCCCTCAGGGGGTGCTGCGAGACGCGGTGTTTTATGAGAAGGTTCACAAAGAGATAATAGCTTACTTTACACATGACAAGGGCACAGTGAGGTCCACGCTGGGGGAAGCGTTCAAGGCAGTGATACGTGGCTTATGTATCGCCAAATAGTCAGGCAAATCACCTGGCCTCGATGGCCTGACTACAGCCTTCCACAAAGAAATTGCATTCTTGCTGCCCCTTATACCCCCCCTCTCCCCCCACTCCCCCCCAGAAAGACACCAGCCACTCATCGTCACTGATCATGTTCGACATGGCGGGGTTCTAGGGAGATGCGTCAGCAGCTACAGGGGGCTCACCGCCATCTCAGGCACCTGAGGCAAGATACCCTAAGTGACACGGGGGGTACCCATATTAGGCAGTGTAATCTTTGATTCCAACAGTATATGACACTAAGGGTAGCCACACAACACACTACACGGGATCCCACACCCTTCTATAGTTAGGTTAATGTTGGGTAAGAGGATCCTTTGGTATGGGGTAGAGCGGACCCAGCATTGGGGTCCCTCGACATCACATTCCGTGCCCAGTCAGCCCTGCTATGGGGGATGTTACTGTAAGCAGTAAGTTGAAAGCTCTGGGGGGCACTGAGGGGTGGAGCTCTCCTCTTAACTTTAATCCTGTTGTTTCTCAAGAACCAGTGCCTCCCTTGCTTCTTACAGGCTCATCTTCACTTACATCAGTAGCAACTATATGCTTACAATCAGGCCTTGAGGGCATAGGTCCAGTGCTGCAGGATGGTAAAAAAGACTCGGTTGTTGGGGGTTCTAGTCAGGCAGCACACTTACTGACCTCCTCTGAGCCTTCTACGAACCCGGATGTAGACTTGTAGGGATCTGGGGCACAGCCCGGGACATTGGTCACCCCTCTGTACACCTCAAACACTGTCAAACCTGCTAAACCTGATTCAGACTCAGAACAAGTAGATCAAACTGTTCAGCTTAAGGAACTCATTGCTGCAGTCAAGTTGAAAACAATTCTAGGAAGTCCCAATGATGGCCACAAATCCTCAGGAGGGAAAGAACCTAAAGGGGCCAGGGGGGCGAAAAGAGGGGGTGAAGGAGAGCGTGGTGGGGGGGCTCAAAGCTTGGTCTCAGTGTCTCTCAGGAGCGCCTTAAAAGTACGCCCCCAGCTCGAGTTAAGGATGGCTGCGCTGCCAGCCCCCTTCGCAGATAGGTGGCTTCTAAGGGCGAAGTTAAAGCCTTAATCTCCAGACTGTCTAGTAATGGCCGAGTAGATGACCCGGTCCAATTATCCGAGGAGATACTTCAACAACCCCAAGCTGATCATGCTGACTATGAGATTACAAAACTGGGCCTGGCTCAATCTGAAGTCAATGGTGGAATCCTTGGTGGGTCCCCCAATATACCCAATCAGGCTTCTTCACCTCCTGCTCCAGCATCTGTAGATCATTCTGTCTATATGGCCGCCAGGCCACAGTTCGAGATCCAATAAACATGAGGAACCTTTTAATCTAAGATCCTGCAGGCCCTAACTACTCAAAGGTTGGAAGGACAAATGACGGGTTCCAATACTTAGGTGTTTATATTTCCCCTGTGGCGAATGTCGCATGGATCACCAAAATCGAACCAATAAACAAATGTTTGAAAGAAGATATAAAGACTTGGTCCGGGCTCCTGTTGTCCTTGACAGAATTGTTTGCGAATTTCAAGATGGTCTCATTGGCAAGATTCCTCTACCAACTGCAAAATTTCCCATTTATTATCCAGCGACAATGGTTCGTTAACTAAACTCCATCCTCTGTGCCTCTTTATGGGACGTAGGCTTCCCCGCCTGGCCCTCAGCAAATAATGCTTCCAATTAACCTTTTGTGGGGGCATTGCAGCAGCTGATGTTGAGTCAGATTACCAAAGGGCCCACCTCCTTAATTTAAATGAATGGTGATATGATACAAAGGGAGACTTTCCACGTACGCGCTTGACAAAATGGCGATGGGTGCAATTCCATTGCAAGCATATTTATGTGGGGGGGGGGGGGGTGCTACTCTTCCCCTGCTGACAAAAGTCAGGGATTTGTAACGGTCAACCCTTTGATGACTGAAATAGTGGGGCAGACTGACAGAACGGAAGCCACTATGGTGTGGAGCCGTGCTTCCACAGGTGGCCGTGTTGGAGATCTTATTGAGAGTATCAAGATTTCCACACTAGGGGATGTCATCCAAGGCATGGTCCTAAAGACCTACCAGATATTCCAGATAGAATTCCAGCTACATCACAGCCAGTTCCACAAGTTTCTTCAGCTTTGCCATGCACTTACCCCTCACATAAGGGGTTTGCCTGACCTTCCAGAATTTAATAACTTAGAAGGCAAACATCTCAAGGGAGACTTGGGTGACCATAAAATTGCCAAGGTCTACCGAACCCTAATCTCTAATCAATCCTATAGCTTTGGAGCCTTATGCGCTGCATGGTAGGCTGATGTGGGTGCATTAGAGAATGAAAACTGGACTGAGATCCTAGGTTCCCCCAGAAGAGCAGCCATAGTGGCAAGGCTCCATCCAGCAGATTCAATTTAAGTACCTTCACAGAGTCTACTTGACGCATCACCACTGTGATGTATGGGGGTGGTTACCTCCCCCGCATGTCCCCGCTGAGGCGCAGAGGAAGGCACATTCTTCCTGACGGTGTGGAGCTAGCCAAAGTTGAGGGTGGTTTTGGCATGGGGTTGTTATATATTTTGGCAAAGTCTCATCCTGGCAGATCCCATGTAGTCCGCAGTTGGCCCTCCTATATATTATGGGTAAAGTGGGTGGGAATTAATATAAAATCTCGTACTAAGTCTAGGACTGACACTTGCTAAACGTCACATAGCAGTGGAAGGCGCTGGTCTCTCCATCATTATTGGTATTGAAGAAGGGAATTGACCACTGCATGGGAATGGAGATTGTGGTGTATAAAGTTAAGGGTTGCCCCTCAAAACACCCAAAGATATGGGAGAGGTGGGCAGAATATAGAGGCATTTAATTAGTGCCAGTCCATCAGATTCACCAACTCCGGGAAGACGAAAGTAAGACATTCTACTGCCAAAAAGAGACTGTATCAAACTGAACTACAGACAGTTATGGGTTATACAGTCGAGATGTTTTCCTTTTATACTGTAATTCCTTTTGCAGGTAGATGGGAGGGGTGGGGGAGTAAGACAGGACTGTTGTATCTTATGTCTAAGATATTTTTGTTGTACATAATTATTTGTTTTAGGGGCTGTTTTGGCTGTGTGGTGGAATCTCTACATATACCTCAATAAAATGTGTTAATAAAAAAACACAGTAGACTGGAGCGGAGTCGCTGCACTACTTCTCTTAAACCTTTCAGCTGCCTTCGAGTCAGTTGATTATGACACTAATCCAAAGACTCTTGGAAGCCGCCATAGAGGGGGCTGCTCTCGGCTGGATCACATCCTACCTTCAAAACAGAATAACTGTCATCCATCCTCCAGCCTTTCTCATCCAGACCTGTTCTTCATAGAAGCAGGGGTCCCTCAGGGCTCTATCATCTCACCCGTGTATTTAAACATCTACATGAAGTCCTTACCGGCAATGAGCAATGGATATCAGCTCACATGCTATAACTATGCGGGTGACCCACACATATTTCTTAAACTAGAAAGCCCCAAAGACATTGGAAACTCAAAAATCTTCAGTTGCCTCAGAGTCATTGATCATGGATGACGTGAATCCGTCTCAAATTGAATGTGTCTAAAACTGTAATATTCACATGTGGCGATTGAATAAATTATGACATGCTCTGCGCCTGACCTGACGATCTGAGACCTCCTCCACTATCTCTCTTCTACTGTCTAAACCTGATTACACCAATGGCCTCTACCGCAGATAGTCTTTACCAACTATGAAAAGACTACAACAAATTCAGAACTCTGCTGCCAGACTACTCATACATGTAAAGTCACGAGCCCACATCTACCCTGCCTTGAGGCCCCTATATTGGTTACCAGAAGATCCACCTTCAAGCTGCTTTGTATCACCCAAAAAGCAATACATGGAACAGAACGACTTTTCATCTGGAATAACAAAGAACAGAATGGCCGACCAGAGTCCGCTCAACCAAAACACATGTACCATAAACAATCATAGGTTTGGTGCAAAACACTTCCCGCACCCGTCGTCCCAGGGTGCAAATCAGGTCAAAATGTTAATCGAAAGGTGGAAGGTGGACTCGTTGAAATCAGACGCAAGCTTACTTAGTCCAATTAAATGTCTTTCTTTATTCTGATAGTCTTTAACAAGAACGGCACACAGCCAATGGCGTCAGGGCTCTACATATAAATAGGCCAGTAGGCGATGAAAACAGTCCAATTAAGTGCAAACGGTAAGTTCCAAAGAGCACAGTAAACAGGATCAAATCAATAATAATAATCTATTAAACCAATGTGGAAGATGACCCCAAGGCAGTTAATAAAATTCACGCAAAGCCACGTCTCCCCAAGAGCGGAGTCAAAAAGGAAAGCTTTATTCCTATAGCTAATCAGTATACAACTTTGCAGTATCAAGAAAAGATAGCCAATGTGATGGGAACTTGTTGCAATAAGAAAAGCAGATACAAGGTGTGCTTAAGTGTCTTGCAATTATATCGGAAAGTCGATGTGTAGACGAAAGAGCACTTGTGAGCTCCCGGTGATAATACACACAGGGGATGGCAAGACGGGCGATGACTAGCATATATCACTCTTAGTGTAGTATGGCCGTACCTGCTGTGTGCTGTTCTTGTTAAAGACTATCAGAATAAAGAAAGACATTTTATTGGAATAAGTGAGCTTGCGTCTGATTTCAACGAGTGCACCTTCCACCTTTCGATGAACACTATTCTGGAAACACACATAGAATACAGTGAAAACATCTACATACACCAGGGTAGACTATAGGTTAGGGTACCCCTATGATTGACATGCCCTCCCCTATAAAGCTCTAGTACATAATAGGGCAAGTGGATCAAAACTTTGTTTAAGTCCCTTGTACATGATAGGGCATGGCAAATTAGAGGCCAAAACCCCTTTCTGCACTTGCATGTGTGCACTGCTGAGGTCTGAGGTCAATTTAAAAGCAGCCCTGTGTTGCAGGACTGCTTTTAACATGTAAAATGTGCCCAAGCTCACGTTTGGTGTTTGTGGCACTTAAAAATGTATAATCTATAATATTTTGGCATAGTAGGTACCCCCATGGTCTCTCCCAGGTGTCCCAGTGGTGGGGGGTCAGGTACTTATAAGGAGGGCCCTTGTAAAATAGGTGTTTTATACTTTGGGTTTAGTGAATTTCACATCTCACGTCCCACATTGTAATAAAGTGCTTCCCAAAATCGACTTTTGTGCTAGGAGAACTGGGAGTGAAGATCTGCAATATGTTTACATATTCAGCACCCCTAAAGTCTCCCCTAAGTGTTCCAAGGGTGGGGGTCCTGTAGATTTAGGCAGGGTCCTTATTAAAGATGTTCTATAAGCCCTGGGGCTGGAGAAATTGACCAGTTCATTTTCCCTATTGCAGATTCCCAGTCACATAGGTTAACATGGCAAGAAGTTATTAATTAATAACTCCCACCAGGATGCCCCGAAAAATGTCATTCAAGGACTTAGTAGAATGGTATTGATAAATCCAACAATGTGCTATTGTTGAAATTGTCCTAAACTGTACAGACAAGACAATATAAGATTTTCTTGTCTGTAAACCAACATTCAGCCTTCTGGTGTTCTGCCCTGGTTGGTCATAGTTAAGTGGATTGGCCAGGCTGCTATGATGAGGTGATAAGTGGCCCCGGAGGGAAAGCCATTCGGAGAGGAGAGGGTTCTGCTGCATAGGAATGCCAGAGCAAGGGGAAGGGGTTGTAAACCATGATCCTCAAAAAAAGGAGGGGAAGGGCAGAAGAAACCAGTTACATTTACGCCCCTACCCTCTGAACCCAGCCAGATGGCAGACTCAAGGAAGGAATGTGCAGATGCCAGGGGTAGGGAGTTTATGGAGATTAGCCAGTCTGGAGGTTGGTTTAGCCAGTTCATGCCTGTCTGCTAAGATTCAGCCACATTTGATTTTGGAGAAATAGTGCTTTCTGGGACACCGTTGTGTCACACTTTAGAGGAAATGGGGATACTCTGGGGTGTTGCATTGCACCTCATTGGACTGGAGTGCCCTCCTGTGTGACCACAGAGAATACTGAGTAAGTATGTAAGAGGGGCAGTGCCTCCCAGATCTGCTGCTTGAAACTAAAGGGAAACAAGCATTGGAAATGCAATAGGTCTCGCATTAGAAAAGTTGGAGTTATTGGTATTGTAAATGACATATGTTATTTATTTGTTGGTTTTTAAAATTGCTAAATTGATGGCATTGTCATTTACAATGCCAATAGTTATAACTTTTGCGAATGTGACACCTATAGCATTTGGAATGCAACATATTTTGTATTTACGTGACTTAGATGGCAGCTCTTGTCGTTAGGCCACATCTCTAGAGAGCAGGAGAGTGCAGCAGGGGAGAGAAGCACAGCAATGCAATAGGTCTTGCATTAGGAAAGTTTGAGCTATTGGTATTGTAAAGGACACATTTTTTATTTATGTGCTTGTTTTGAAAATAGCGAATTAATAGCTTTGTTATTTACAATGCCAATAGTTTTATCTTTTGCAAATGTGACACCTATTGTAACACAATATGTGTTGTGAGGGTGAGTGAGGGTGAGGGTGAGGGGTTGAGGGTGAGGTGTTGAGGGTGAGTGAGGGTGAGGTGTTGAGGGTGAGTGAGGGTGAGGTGTTGAGGGTGAGTGAGGCTGAGTGAGGGTGAGGGGTTGAGGGGGAGGGGTTGAGGGTGAGGGGTTGAGGGTGAGGGAGGGTGAGGGGTTGAGGGTGAGGGAGGGTGAGGGGTTGAGGGTGAGTGAGGGTAAGGTGTTGAGGGTGAGTGAGGGTGAGGGTGGGTGAGGGGTTGAGAGTGAGTGAGGGTGAGGTGTTGAGGGTGAGTGAGGGTGAGGGTGAGGGTGAGGCTGAGGGGTTGAGGGTGAGTGAGGGTGAGTGAGAGTGAGGGTGAGTGAGGGGTTGAGGGTGAGGGAGGGTGAGGGGTTGAGGGTGAGGGAGGGTGAGGGGTTGAGGGTGAGTGAGGGTGAGGTGTTGAGGGTGAGGGTGGGTGAGGGGTTGAGAGTGAGTGAGGGTGAGGGAGGGTGAGGTGTTGAGGGTGAGAGAGGGTGAGGGTGAGTGAGGGTGAGGGGTTGAGGGTGAGTGAGGGTGAGGTGTTGAGGGTGAGAGAGGGTGAGTGAGGGTGAGAGAGGGTGAGTGAGGGTGAGTGAGGGTGAGTGAGGGTGAGTGAGGGTGAGTGATGGTGAGGGTGAGGGGTTGAGGGTGAGTGAGGGTGAGGGGTTGTGAGTGAGGGTGAGGGATTGAGGGTGAGGGGTTGAGGGTGAGTGAGGGTGAGGGTGAGTGAGGGTGAGGTGTTGAGGGTGAGTGAGGGTGAGGGGTTGAGGGTGAGGGTGAGTGAGGATGAGGGTGAGTGAGGATGAGGGGTTGAGGGTGGGTGAGGGTGAGTGAGGGTGGGTGAGGGTGAGGGAGGGTGAGGGTGAGTGAGGGTGAGGGTGAATGTGAGTGAGGGTGAGTGAGGGTGAGTGAGGGTGAGTGAGGGTGAGGGTGAATGTGAGTGAGGGTGAGTGAGGGTGAGTGAGGGTGAGGATGAGGGGTTGAGGGTGAGTGAGGGTGAGGGGTTGAGGGTGAGTGAGGGTGAGTGAGAGTGAGTGAGGATGAGGGGTTGAGGGTGGGTGAGGGTGAGTGAGGTTGAGGGTGAGTGAGGGTGAGAGTGAGGGTGAGGGTGAGTGAGGGTGAGTGAGGGTGGGTGAGGGTGAGGGTGAGTGAGGGTGAGTGAGGGTGAGTGAGGGTGAGTGAGGGTGAGTGAGAGTGAGTGAGAGTGAGGGTGAGGGGTTGAGGGTGAGTGAGGGTGAGTGAGGGTGAGGATGAGGGGTTGAGGGTGAGTGAGGGTGAGGGGTTGAGGGTGAGTGAGGGTGAGGGGTTGAGGGTGAGTGAGGGTGAGTTAGGGTGAGGGGTTGAGGGTGGGTGAGGGTGAGTGAGGGTGAGGGAGGTGTTGAGGGTGAGTGAGGGTGAGTTAGAGTGAGGGTGAGTTAGAGTGAGGGTGAGTGAGGGTGAGTTAGAGTGAGGGTGAGTTAGGGGTTGAGGGTGAGGTGTTGAGGGTGAGTGAGGGTGAGGCATTGAGGGTGAGTGAGGGTGAGGTGTTGAGGGTGAGTGAGGGTGAGGGTGAGTGAGGGTGAGTGAGGGTGAGTGAGGGCGAGTGAGGGCGAGTGAGGGCGAGTGAGGGCGAGTGAGGGTGAGTGAGGGTGAGTGATGGTGTGGGTGAGGGGTTGAGGGTGAGTGAGGGTGAGGGGGTTGAGGGTGAGTGAGGGTGAGGGGTTGAGGGTGAGTGAGGGTGAGGGTGAGGGTGACTGAGGGTGAGGGATTGAGGGTGAGGGATTGAGGGTGAGGGGTTGAGGGTGAGTGAGGGTGAGGGTGAGTGAGGGTGAGGGTGAGGGGTTGAGGGTGAGTGAGGGTGAGGGGTTGAGGGTGAGTGAGGGTGAGGATGAGGGGTTGAGGCTGGGTGAGGGTGAGTGAGGTTGAGGGTGAGTGAGGGTGAGTGAGGGTGAGTGAGGGTGAGTGAGGGCGTGTGAGGGCGAGTGAGGGTGAGTGATGGTGTGGGTGAGGGGTTGAGGGTGAGTGAGGGTGAGGGGTTGAGGGTGAGTGAGGGTGAGGTATTGAGGGTGAGGGGTTGGGTGAGGGTGAGGGTGAGTGAGGGTGAGGTATTGAGGGTGAGGGGTTGAGGTTGAGTGAGGGTGAGTGAGGGTGAGGGGTTGAGGGTGAGTGAGGGTGAGGGTGAGTGAGGATGAGGGGTTGAGGGTGGGTGAGGGTGAGTGAGGTTGAGGGTGAGTGAGGGTGAGGGTGAGTGAGGGTGGGTGAGGGTGAGTGAGGGTGAGGGGTTGAGGGTGAGTGAGGGTGAGTGAGCGTGAGGGGTTGAGGGTGAGTGAGGGTGAGGGTGAGTTAGGGTGAGGGGTTGAGGGTGGGTGAGGGTGAGTGAGGGTGAGGGGTTGAGGGTGAGTGAGGATGAGTGAGAGTGAGGGTGAGTGAGGGGTTGAGGGTGAGTGAGGGTGAGGGGTTGAGGGTGAGTGAGGGTGAGGGGTTGAGGGTGAGTGAGGGTGAGGGTGAGTGAGGGTGAGGGTGAGTGAGGGTGAGTGGTTGAGGGTGAGTGAGGGTGAGTGAGGGTGAGGGTGAGTGAGGGTGAGTGAGGGTGAGGGTGAGTGCGGGTGAGTGAGGGTGAGGGTGAGTGAGGGTGAGGTGTTGAGGGTGAGTGAGGGTGAGGGGTTGAGGGTGAGTGAGGGTGAGTGGTTGAGGGTGAGTGAGGGTATGTATGTATGTATGTATGTTGAGTTTGAGGGTGAGTGAGGGTGAGGTGTTGAGGGTGAGGGGTTGAGGGTGAGTGAGGGTGAGGGGTTGAGGGTGAGTGAGGGTGAGTGAGGGTGAGTGAGGGTGAGGGGTTGAGGGTGAGGGGTTGAGGGTGAGTGAGGGTGAGTGAGGGTGAGTGAGCGTGAGTGAATGTGAGGGTGAGGGGTTGAGGGTGACTGAGGGTGAGTGAGGGTGAGTGAGGGTGAGGGTGAGGTGTTGAGGGTGAGTGAGGGTGGGTGAGGGTGAGTGAGGGTGAGGGTGAGGGTGAGGGGTTGAGGGTGAGGGGCTGAGGGTGAGTGAGGGGTTGAGGGTGAGTGAGGGTGAGGGGTTGAGGGTGAGTGAGGGTGAGAGGTTGAGGGTGAGTGAGGGGTTGAGGGTGATAGAGGATGAGTGAGAGTGAGGGTGAGTGAGGGGTTGAGGGTGAGGGGTTGAGGGTGAGTGAGGGTGAGGGGTTGAGGGTGATTGAGGGTGAGGTGTTGAGGGTGAGGGTGGGTGAGCGTGAGGGTGAGCGTGAGGGTGAGTGAGGTGTTGAGGGTGAGGGGTTGAGGGTGAGTGAGGGTGAGGGGTTGAGGGTGAGGGGTTGAGGGTGAGGGGTTGAGGGTGAGGGGTTGAGGGTGAGTGAGGGTGAGGGGTTGAGGGTGAGTGAGGGTGAGGGTGGGTGAGCGTGAGGGAGGGGTTGAGGGTGAGGTGTTGAGGGTGAGTGAGGGTGTGGGTGAGGGGTTGAGGGTGAGTGAGGGTGAGGGGTTGAGGGTGAGTGAGGGTGTGACCATATCCATTCCAGACACTGATAATTAATTGGCGACAAAAGTTATTATTTGACGTGGCATATCTTAATTGCTAGGTTTTTTAATTACTAGTTGATGTTTAATTTTTGTAATCATTTTTTTAAGTATGCACCTCTTAAAAAATAAATAAAAATATTGCTTGTTATGTATTTCCATTTGTAGACCTAGAATAGTTATGGTGCATTGTATGTAGCTTTAAAAAATAAAAATGTAGACTGCTCAATGTATTTCCGTGAATAGATGCAGGTTGCCTCTTTCTGTCAAATAATATCCCTTGTTCAACTTACTATAGTGGCGCGGCATACTATGAAGCAGAGGAGGACTGACTGTCAGAGCCTTGCTCTTTCCTCTCTTGCCAACAGGGCTACTCCAGAATAAGACCACGAAAACCATAATTTGTGAAACATGGCAATTTGACTCGCAGCCCGGTCAGTGGGGGGGCTCCGCTTTCTGATCCGTAGAGGCTGATGCGCAGTCACTTTCTTGAAGAGGAAATGGGGAATAAAAACTTTACTTTTGCAGTGATGTCTATGAACCTGGCTTGATGTCACACTGCTGCATTGTGCTGATTTTTTAAGTAAAAACATGCATAGTGAGGAGCACTAATACGGGTTTGAGATGGTGGAAGAGCTGCTTATCTCTTATGGAGATAGCTTATCTGGGGGGAGGAAGGGCTCCTAATGGGAAGTGTAGACGGGGAGAAATTGAGAAAAAAAGCGGAGCAGGGAGGGTGTTATTGTGGCTATCTGTTTGCCCGAGGGGAGGAGAAATGCCGGCCTGAGGCAGAGCACACGCTGAGAAGCTTGTGGGAGGGGGGCTGGGCTGCCTTTGATCTGGTAATGCCAGGCAGGCAGGCAGGCGGCTGGTGGCATTGTGCACGCGCTTTTTAGGGCTTGCGCTTGCGCAATGACCTAAAAAGCACATGCACTTGAAGAAATCGCCACTGGAATCGCCAGTGGTGGATCAACACTGGATAAGCCGTAATAGAGCTTCGCCAGCGATGCGCAGAAGCGCATCAGCAGGCGAGCCCTAAAAAGGGTCCATGCTGAAATTTTGATTTGCACCAACCTGGCCCTGCACTCTGACTGAATGCGCTAGCTGCACAATCTGGAACCACAGCCCTGTGGATCAAACCAGCCACAAAAGGACTAAAGAGTGGACTCCCTGCAATGCACAGGTTAAAATAGCTCACTTGGACTACCACCAAGAATCCTCAGCCTGGAGTACTACCAGTGGATTTGTAAGGGTTTTGTCCAAGTGGATTATGGGAATTGAAGTCCCAAACTGTCAAGGACCATCTTGGAGCTTCCAGACCCTTGGAGTAAGTTTTGGACACTTTGAGACCCTCAGATGAACTTCAGAAAAAAGTTCCAGAACTTTGAAGCAACTTTGAAAACAAGCTCTATAAGTGGACTTGCCCTGGCCAGCCAAGCGGGCGACCCTCACCGCAAGCTGGCTTGCCTTCCAGGTTCGTCCCGCTGTAAAGCTCCAAAGGTCTGGCTTCCAGAGTTTGACCAGGAGCTGGTCGAAACCCAAACAGGCAAACCCTCACTGAATCCAGTCTGGTGAAGAGCATTGAGGGACCCCAGGAGAAAAAGCTCCATAAAAGTCTCTAAGTCCTGGTGACCGGGACCTAAAACGAGAGTCAAGCCACCTACCTTCTACTGTGAGCCCGTCTAGATCTCTGGTTCGTCCCGCTGGAAAGCTCCGGAGGTCTGACTTCAATAAGTTTGACCGGGAACTCGTTGCAAGGCAAGCTGACAAACCCTCACAGAATAGTGACTGGCTGAGAGCTTTGAGGGACCCTGAGAAGAAAAGTTTCTAAGCCAGAAGGTAAAACCTTTGACAGAGACCTTCCACAAGGGGTAGCCATGCAGTTGTCCTGAAACTTTGAATTTGTCCAGGGCTAGTGCAACCAAATGTCCCAATAAGCGCTATAGATTTCTATGTGCTATAAAGTGCTATCTCTAAAAATGTATATCTCTGGTTCCCTAGATTGGATTTTTTCATTTTGGTGTCATTTTAAAGATACAAAATATTTCTTATTTTTATAAACTGGTGCTGGATTTTTATTGTATGTTGTGTCTTAATTATTTACTGAATTGGTGTTTTTAAATGTTTTACATACCCGTCTTTGAAGTTAAGCCTACCTGATCACAGCCAACCTACAGAGGGTTGTGCATGGGTATAATTTTCTGAGACTTATTCTGAGCCCTATATTGTGTTAGAGGAATTATTGCCAGTGGTAGATGAATATTTACCACTACTAATCATCCACTTTCCAACACACACTGTTTGTTTTATTGGCGAAATTTGTTCAGTGGTGTTCCTAGATATTAAAAGAAACCCAAATTTGTATATCTAGGGTCGTGACTAATTCGCGACAAATCATGAATTGCGCACACCAACAAAAATAATGTTTTCACTAGCTCTAAGGTAGATTGGCAGCCTCTTCCACATCTGGGTAGTCTTAATCTGGAATGTCCTCCCACCTGCCGTAGTGTTCCTGAATTTCTGTGTACAGACCAAATTGTCCTTGACGGAGCGTACGTTCTAGGCTTGTAGTAAAATTTTTTATTTTGTAACGGTACAGGTCCAAATCCTTTCAGTGCCCTCTGTACAATGCATAAAGCATTGAAAATGATTCATTTTCTCACCAGCAACCAGGGTAGGGCTTTCAGCCCAGCTGAGGAAGAATCAGTTCTTGATTTATTCAAAGCCAATTCTGCAGTAAAAATCTGTACCCCGAACAGTCGGTTGATTAGATAGCATGTTACAGTAGTCTAAATTGCTCAAGACTGCCCCTTGTACTGCCAGCTTCCTTGCTGGTTGGGGCAACAGAGGCACAATTTTCCTCAACTTCCTCATTAGACCTAAACATGTAGCTACTGTTTTATTAATGCGTGTTTCTAAGGAGATGTACACTCCCAGGTTTTAAACAACCTGCAATGCTAGTCTGCAATAAGTTGTCTAAGCGGTGACTTCCTCTT
Source organism: Lissotriton vulgaris (assembly GCF_964263255.1). Lineage (NCBI taxonomy): Eukaryota > Metazoa > Chordata > Amphibia > Caudata > Salamandridae > Lissotriton > Lissotriton vulgaris. The sequence continues at coordinate 1,655,330,175 of NC_141695.1, read as the reverse complement.
TCCGCACCCAAGCTCATCCTCCACTGAAGCTCCAGTGGGAAATGGTCATAGTCTGCGAGTCAGAATCCCTACCCTTGCTATCCCGTGACCATCAGAACTAGATACTAGGAAGTAGTATAAGCAGGAATGTTTTATAAGCTCAAAATAGTATGTGTAACTCCCATCATGCAGATGCAAGACTCTCAGGCATATGTGCGAGCCAGGCACTTATAAATTTGGTGAGTACAGTGGCTCCACCTGGAGGCTTGCTCTTTCCACCCGATCTTTCACAGGCAGAGCCAGCTACCCATTTGAGTCTCCTCTCAGAACCCACATCTCCCAGAGGAATTGGGACAGCAAGGTGCCAATGGATTCCAGAAAATGATTTCCAGTGGGGATAGGGGGGGTGTACACACATAGCAGGGACTCTATTAAGCCCTATAGTAGTCCAGTGAGCGCTATGCATCTGCCCATGTTTTTCTTCCATAGCTGAGTACATTTAAGGGGGAAAGACGTGCAGATTAGGATATCTACCAATAGTGATCTCCCAGGGAACCCTGAGTGGTATACTTGTTAAGCATGGGCGGAAAATCCGGTCCGCTCGCGGATTTTCTGTAAATTAGCAAACCGTGAGATTCGCAAATTTCCCGCAAAATCCTCGACCGGAACGGATTGGGTCAAAAGTTCAAGCTGACTTTTGTAACTCTTTTAGAATGGCGCCGGCAAGCTGCCAGAGCCATTCTAAAATAGTTACAAAAGTCAGCTTCAACAGGAAGCTCTAATAGATAAAGTAAAGCAGGGGCTCGAGTTGAAGCTCAAATTCAGTTACACAATCATTAATCACCCCAAACTTGGGGTGATTAATGATTGTGTAACTTAATTTGAGCTTCAACTCGAGCACCTGCTTTACTTTATATATTAGTGCTTCCTGTTGAAGCTCTTTGTAGCTATTTTAGAATAGCGCTGGCAGCTTGCCGGCGCCATTCTAAGTGGGGCTGAGGGCAGGCGGGCACAAAAGTGGGACAGAGGGCAGAAGGGGACAAAAAATGAGAGGGTGGCAGTGATTAACCAGGCCAAAAAAAAAACCTGCGAACACGCAAAGCGCCCCGCGAACACCCGCGAACATGCAAAGTGCCCCGCGAACACGCAAAAATATAAAAATCTGCAAATTTACACAAATTCGCGAATTTTGCGGATTGCGAATTCGCAAATCCGCAATTTCGCGAATTCGCAAAATTCGCCCATGCTTAATACTTGTAAGAAGCCTATGCGGTCCAGAAACGGGCACTTAGTGCCCATCAGATGTGTCTCCTGCAGGTCTAGAATATCAGGTTGATGAAGTCTAGCTGCCTGTAAAACCACCCCACGTTTGATACGTTCCATGTGAGAACCCGAGCTAGGTCTATGTTGGTGCTTAAGTCATCAGTCATTTGGTGTTATATGCCACATATTGCATGTCTCCACACAACAAAGAGCAAAAATTATAACCAAAACATATTGTACCCAACTCCATCCCTCAACCCTCACCCTACCCTTCCAGAACCATGTTGTATGAAATGGGGACCAGTGCCCAAGAAACTACAAAACAACAATCTGGTCCCCTCTTATCAGTAACTCTGCCACCACCCCCATACCCATGAAAACAGAAATATCAAACAAGTGTTTTCCAGCGTGGTGGGAGAGATGTACTCATCCAAGAGGTGGGATATCCCTCCTGCCTTTGCATTATTTTCTCATCTGTCTGCCACAGTACCCCACAATTATCTTTTGTATCTCCCACAACTATCTTGTTAAGAGGGGTAAAGAACTGAAGTCCTGGTCCCCACAAAGGAAAGATGGGTGGTTCAAGGAGCTGCTCGGAGGTGGGGGAGTTTGGGCTACCCACCTCTAGTTTGGTCTGTGGTATCTATGCTCTTCTCTCCGAGCCTCCGCCAGCCCCCGCCAGAGTTAGACATCCCTGATAAGTCCTCGTCTCATCGAGCGAGACCTGTTTCTATTGTGAGATTTGTTACTGATGTTATTGAAGTGTGATGGATCCTCCTCGTTTCAGAGCTCATCTCTTCCAAGAGTGGCTGGCGATTTAGCATCACCACCTCTCTTCCACCCATTCCCAGAGGGCCTCAGGAGTATTGAAGATGATGATGCAAGATTGAAACATGACCGTAAGTTTTACTGGAAGAAAGAGCATGTACCGTATGATTAACCCCTTCTGTGCTGATGACGAGCTCAGCTCTTCATGCAGCACAGTACTCATGTGCTGATGATGAGCTGAGCTCGTCATGACCACACCCATTTCTATTGTGGTCCAGCACAGGAGAGGAATATTGATAACAGCCAAGGTGTTAAAGCTATCAGCTTGCTCTTTGCCTCAAATAATGTGTGTTGTTTTTGCATGAGTCGGGCATTGTTATGAAAGATCATTACGTTGAGTTGACGAGCCTCTTGCTTAATCAAAGTTTAGAAATTGTGTAATTGGACTGCGAAGAGTACCTGGGGGGTCTGGGTGTTGCGCTCTCAGGCCAGTTTGATCACAAATAATGTAGGCAGTTGGAAAGAAGGAATCCACAAATGCATCCAGTTTTCTAGAAACTGTTCCAGTGACATCCTACCATAGTCTTCAGGAATCCCTTGAATTTCAGATTATTGTGGCAGGTGCGGCCCTCTGCTTCCTCCACCCTGGCTTCCAAGTTCTTTGTGGAGGCTATACGTTTATTGACCACGTGTTGTAATGGCCCTCTGCTTCCTCCACCATGGCTTCCAAGTTCTTTGTGGAGGCTACACATTTATTGACCATGTGTTGTAATGTTTTTATCCAGTCTTCAACAGTTGATTTGCATTCATCGGGTTCTGCAAGTCTGTCGTAGAGGTGTGAATTCAGATCCCACTGCTCCTATCTTGTTTTACAGGGCATCTTTGGAGGCATTAACAGTTTGCAGAATAATTGTTGTGTCAAAGGACAATTAAGTCCCCTGGTTGGCCACCATCTGGTACACCACAGGTGTCTCCCCCAACTGCAGTGGGTTACCCTCTCAGGATTTGGCATATTTGGCCAGGGTGCCCTGTTTGCGTGATGTTTGTTCTGGGCCATGTCCGAACCAGCTGTCTACTCCATAGGCCGCAAAGTATTTGTATCCCCAAATGGGGTGATATTAGCCGGGGGGGGGCTACACTTAAGATGATGGTGGGATCGATAACCCACTGCCCCAGGAATCTGTGCTTTCTCACCGAAGCCGCAAAATCAGTCAAACCTTGAACAGGATTACACGAGAAAGGGTGCAAAAGGGGGTCTGTGGATCCACCAGGAACCTGCAACATCACCCGGGGGATGCCTCCTTAAATTAGTGTATGTGATGTTCCTCATCTCCAGGTCCAGGGGGTGAAGGCCCCTCAATCAAAGATCTTACTCTGCTTCAGCGTCTTAGGTGCCCAACGGACTCCGTGGTCAGCACAGATGAAAGTCACATTGCCCCAGCCAAACTCGGACAAACAGAAAAGTGTTTTTCGCAGGCGCCAGAAAGTTCACAGCACCTGGGTGGGGTTAGACCAAGTGTACTGTATGTTATGGATTAAGCAGTTTAAGATGTCATTCTCTCTGTCTTCCCTTCAATCCTATAGGGCACAGCCTCTGTAAGAGCAATCGAGTCATTCTTGCCCAGCCACAGGGAATCCACGCTGTCAAGTAGCAATAGGTAATTTATCGGGTTGCCTCCCAGTCCGTTGTTTTTTTACACTCCATGCCACCTCAGTTTGGGCCTAGCCGAATGTGAATTAGTCTTGACTCCACTCCAATAGAGCAGTCAGCACAAACTTTCAAAATATTGAGGCCACGTTGGGCCAGACTATGCTGCTAACAGGTCAGCCCTGTCACTTGCTTTACTCTGCCTCATCCTATGCTACCTTTTTATATGAGAGGCCTTCATGTGCATGGCCAGACCTGTAGTCAAAATTTAAAACTGAGTACATACTGTTTGAAATTAAAAGGTGTTTTTCAGGCATGCTAGCCATATTTTGTGAAGGAGGCACTTGCGGGGAAAGGCATCATTGAGATGGCAGTGAATTGCATGGTATAGTGTTTGGTATGGGGACAAGATATCTCAGTTGGCCCTCAAGATATATTATTATCTAAGGTGAGGTGCCTCTTCTTTTTGGCTCCCAAGTCCCGTAGCTAAGGGTGGACAAACCAGCAAATGAATGGCAAGAGGTGAGCCTACAGTCTAGGTTGGCTCTAAGAGCCAGAGCAGGAACCAAGCTAAAATTGCGAAACAAGCTGATTTTTAATAAACAGTTTATTTTTGTGAATGGCAAATGATTTTTTATATTTTCTGCTTTCTATGTATTTGCAGTTTCTCCAGTATTAGGGGTGTCTTTCATAGATTCACATGCTTGAATATTCCCCGTCGTCGAAGTGGGAGTCCCACGGTACATAAAATAGCAGTAATATATGCATATATAAGCAAAATTATTATAATTATAAAAATACATATACATATATAAAATACAGTAAAATATCCAGAAAACTGAAAAGTACCATAGAACAGAATAGGCCCATTGAAAGCCTAAGGGAGAAACTCAACTTGGTAACATTAGTGTCATTATGTTTTGGTCCAAATTCCAGCCAATCAGGCTGTAGTTCCCTCTAGAACCTTCTCCTCAGAAGCCCAAGACCTCAGATTTTCTACCGCACGTCGTGTGAAGGGAGTCTTCCTGAGCTCTGCTCAGTTTTCTTCAACTCTAGCTGTTATTTCTTCAAAAATGTCTTCAAATAAGAAATCTTTGTTTAAAGCCTGCCCTTCCTGTGGTAAACTGCGCCTTTTACTGTCTCTACCCAGACCACGAGGTTAAGAACTGTAAGTACTGTTGCACTTTTCCTCCCAAGACTCTGAGGGATAGAGAGGCCCGTCTCCTTCTGTGGCTACAGAAGTTGAAGACTTCAGAGTCTGTGGTTTCTGATGTAGAAAGTTTTTCTTCAGGTATTTCCAGATCCTCTCAGAAGCGTGGGTCTGAAACTGAGGTTCCATCTCCTTTTCTTAAGAAGAGTAGACTGTTAGAATCCTCCAGGATTGTTTCCCCACAGGATTTGCTTCAGGGCACGTCTACGTGACCTGGTTCTCTGGCGTCTGCGCCCAAAGCCTTGCCTTCCTCTCAGAAATCTGGCATTGGCTCGTCGACGGGCTCGTCGACGCGCCCGTCGACGTCTTCAGCGACGACGAAGTCTGTAACCTCTACGTCGACGACGACATGTTCTATGTCATCCACTGCTGCGTCGACGACGTTCACCTCGTCGACGACAGCCCAGGAGTCGAGACCCATTACGTCGATTGTTAAGATCTCGTCGACGAGTGTCAAGTCTGTACCGTCGACGAAGAAATCATCGTCGACGCTTCTATCGTCGACGCGAACACCGTCGACGGTTCCGTCGTCGACGCGAATACCGACGACGAAGACCAAGTCAACTAAAAGAAGCTCGTCGACGGGTCCATTATCGTCGATGACCGCCTCGTCGACGGCGCCTCCGTCGACGGCCATCACATCAGAGACGACCACTCCGTCGACGGCTATCTCGTTGACGGTTCCTTCGTCATCGACGACCAAAGCTCCAATATCGTCGACGGCTTCGTCGACGTCTCCGTCGACGGACAAGAAATCTTCGTCGGCGACGAAAAAATCTTCAATTTCAGCGCCTCAGGGTGGTCGTACAATTACTGCTGTTGCATCAACGGGCTCGTCGGCATCTCATCCTCCTCCGGCCACAGCTACCACTTTTACAGTGGTTACTGCTTCTACCTTGAAGACGGTGCCTCTCATTCAAATAAGTCCAATAAGAAGCAGAGCCCGTCTTCCAGACAAATTGTTTCAATCAGGTGGAGAAGAATCCGACCATGAATCGGAGTTGGAACAACTGTTTGAACAGGCATCTAGTCCATCTGATTTGCACATTAAGTGCCAGGAGTACAGTGATGAGGGTGACGAAGAGGAATACGTCGAAGGTGGGAATGATTTATTTCCTGTTGACGAAGCAGAAACGGTAACTTCAGAACCAGTTACACAAATACCTTTATCTTTAGTCAAAAATTTGCAGCACATGCTTGATGACTATAACCGCAGGTTCCCTCCATCTACACCTGCTTCCCCAGCATCACAACCTCCTCCCCAGCCTCAACCTCAACCTCCACAAGCACCTGCTCCGGTTCCACCCGCGTCACCGGGAGGAACTCGTCCTGACACTGACAATGAGGATCCTGCTCCTCACGACACTGATGACGACGATGACGTCGATATGAATGAGTGGGACAATTACAGGGCTCAAACACCTTCCACTCCGCCCACCTCACCTCTTGCATCGCCTCCAGTGGAAATTGCAAACTTCCATAATTTAATGGTCCGTGCTGCGAAACGCTTTCATCTCACTGTCGAGAAACAGCAACATGAAAGTGAATGCTTCCTGTATGATTTTAAGGACGTTTCACAAAGACAATCCCACACAATTCCAATTATTGACTTTATTTGGACGGAGGGCCTTAAACTAATGGAACATCCAAATTCAGTACCTGCAGTCTTACCCAGATTGGACAAAAAATATAAGGCTCCAGCGTCCGCTCCAGCCTGTTTGGTGTCACAACCAAAAGCAGAGTCGGTTATTACTCAAGCAGCACAGAAAAGATCTCGTAATCCGGCTACACCACTCACGTCTCCTCCTGATCAGGAAGGCCGCAAGTTGGACTCTATAGGAAAAAAGTTTACTACAATGGCGGCCACTACTGTCAGAGCGGCAAATACCTTGGCTATTCTGGGCCGTTACGACCGCCAGATGTGGTCCGAGATTGCCGCACTGATTCCTCAAGTACCTGAGGCCATCCGTGCAGAAGCGCAGGCCATTATCCAAGAGGGAGAGGTAATCTCGTCTGAAATTATCGAATGCGCGCTCGACATTTCATCCACGGGCTTTCGCCAATTAGTTGGGGCTGCAGTCTTGAGGCGTCAAGGCTGGCTGAAATCTACCACCTTTCACCCAGAAGTACAAGCAAAAGTCCTTGACTTGCCGTACGATGGAGAGTCTTTATTTGGCAAGCATGTAGACGATGCTCTTGAGGCGATCAAAAAGGACACTGACACCGCAAAGTCCTTAGCTACTCTCCAATATAAAAAGCGTCCCTTTCGGGGGGCACGAGGTAGAGGCGGTGGATCCTCTACTTTTCGTGGATCAGGCCAGTATCGCTCATACAATACCTACAGCGATAACCAGCAGAGAGAATCTTACCAAAACCGCCAGTCTTCCTCCAGACCATACCAACGGAAAACAACTTATAGAGGTGGCGCAAACAACAAAAAACAGTGACAGTCTCAGTTCCTTTCGTCTGCCGACTGTGCATCTTGGAGGTCGCATCTCAAAGTACTTTTGCAAATGGTCCGAAATCACCTCCGACCAATGGGTCCTGGACGTTATCTCCAAAGGCCATGCCATGGAGTTCACAAAATTCCCTCCCACTCGTCCACCTTCGAGGCCCCCCTCTCCCCACCTCAAAGAACTTTTGGCCCAGGTAAAATTAATGATCCAAAAAGGAGCCATCGAGGTAGTGCCGCTAGGTCAACGCGGCAAGGGATTCTAATCCCGGTTTTTCTTAGTCAAGAAAAAGTCGGGAGAATGGCGTCCAATTTTAGATTTACGGGCCCTGAACAAATTCATCATTTCCAAAACCTTTCAGATGTTAACTCTGCTTCAAATCCTGAATTACCTAAATCCAGGGGAATTCTTCTCAACGATCGACCTCCAGGACGCATATTTCCATGTGCCAATTCACTCCAGACACAGGAAGTATCTGCGCTTCACAGTCGGACACCTGCACTTCCAATTCAAGGTCCTACCATTCGGCCTCCGTTCAGCACCGAGGGTTTTTACCAAGATCATGGCCCCGGTAGCTGCCTTTCTACGCCTACGAGGCATACAATTTTATCCATACCTGGACAATTGTCTCATAAAGGCTCCGAATCTTCAACTGGCAATCCAGCATACACAGTCTTGCCTCTCCCTGTTTCAAGACTTGGGCCTTTCCATCAATTGCCAGAAGTCACACTTTCGCCCATGTCAACGGCGAGATTTTCTAGGAGCCTCATTAGATTCTCATCTGGCAATGGTTTTTGTCTCCCAGGAACGACAAGACCGTATGCTCCCGATCGTACGATCCCTCCAGTCAAAACTGTACGTTTAAGTCCGGATGTTGAAATCATTCCTCAGCATCGCTTCTTCTGCCATACAGTTGATTCCCCACTGCAGACTACATATGAGGGTCATCCAAGAGGAGTAAGCCAAGCAGTGGAAGCAGATTTCCGGATCGTTCAACGACAGGATCCTGCTCACGCCCCCGCATCCAAAAGGCTCTGGAGTGGTGGGCTCACCCTCCAAATATTTCAAAAGGTCGGTCTTTTCAAGACACTACTCCAACTCTAACGCTTACGACCGATGCATCCCTGGAGGGCTGGGGGGCACATCTCGAAGGCCTGTCAGTACAAGGAAAATGGACTGCAGTCCAACGCACTTGGCATATAAATCGCCTAGAGCTTCTGGCGATCTTCCTGGCCCTGAAGTCTTTTCAACGGATCGTTCAAGGTCAATCTCTGCTGGTGAGAACAGACAACACCACCAGCATGCATTACTTGAACAAGCAGGGCGGCACCAGGTCCCTTTTGCTTTTCCAACAAGCACAGGAGATATGGAATTGGGCAATTCATCACCAGATTCATCTCACTGCCATACATGTGCCGGGTGTTTCCAATGTTCTGGCGGACACACTCAGCAGGTCTTTCTCGGACAACCACGAGTGGGAACTCAATCAACCAACTCTGGAGTTCATTTTCCGCCAGTGGGGCCATCCGCAGATAGATCTTTTTGCGACTATCACCAACAAGAAATGCCAACGCTTTGCAAGTCTTCATCCCCACAGAACGTCAAGCGGAAACGCATTTTCGATCAGCTGGTTGAACGCATTCAGCTACGCTTTTCCTCCGCTTCCTCTGATTCCACGCTTGTTGCACAGGATGAGGCTTCAACCCTGTCAAGTCATCTTGATCGCACCCAAGTGGCCGAGGCGCCCATGGTTCCCGGACCTTCTCTTGTGCTCCCAGAGCGAGCCAATTCCGCTTCATCCGTTGCCTCACCTCCTCACGATGCAGCAGGGGCAGATTTGCCATCCGGATCCAGCATACCTCCAACTCCATGCCTGGAACCTGAGCACCATGAATTTGCGCGTCTGACCATCGACGCAAACTGTAGAAAGGTGTTCGCGCACGCCCGTGCTCCTTCCACCATTAAAACCTATCAGTTGAAGTGGAAGTGTTTCTGTGTCTGGTGCCACACCAAGGCCTTGGATCCGATGACCGCTAAACCAGAACAGATTCTGCCTTTCTTCTTATCCCTTGCAAAGTCAGGACTTTCCCACTCCACTCTGAAGGTATTTCTAGCGGCTCTCTCCCTCTTCCGTCATGATGGGTCTACCTCACTGTATTCGTCTAGAATTATTCAACAGTTTTTCAAAGGTCTCTTCCGAATGTTTCCACCCATTCGACGTCCTCCGCCTACTTGGCGCTTAAACCTGGTCTTGTAGCAGCTCCTCCTACCTCCTTTTGAACCCATCCATTCAGCAAGCTTATAATTCCTCAAGTGGAAAGTTGCCCTATTGCTCGCCTTGACGTCATCTAGGCGTGTGTTCTGACCGACTTTTTCGGCCCTCCTTTGAGGGAGAATGATTGAAGGTGACTCCAGCTTATTACCCTTCTAGTGCAGGGATTAGAACTATAAACAGGGCCTATTCATAAGGCACAGTAGTGCACTTTCGTACCCTTTTCCTTAGATCAGGGCTTATAAACTTAAGCTAGGGGATAGATTCATTAGTATTAGTGATAATCCGTCCTTTTGAAAGAGTGTTAGTATACCTTCTATGGAGTTATGCTTATTTCGGGCCTTGTAGGCCTCAAACGGGAGAGACTCCATCTTGCTTTCTGCCCCGGCAGCTTGAGATGCTTCTAGGCCAAGTGTAATGTTTTAGTTTCAAAGTGTTGTTCGCTTGGAGAGAACCGGCTCAGGCTGGCCCTTATCGAAAGACTGTATTTTTCTCCACTCCGAAGACACAACATCAGGCCGGCCGGCTGGGAACGTGTCCTTGGTACGGGGAGGTACAAGAATTTGGTGGGCGGCAGGTTACTGGCCGTAACTTTCCATGAAAGGACAAGCTTCCATATTAGCGAAAGTGTTAGGCAGTGAGTCAGTCAGTCTGTAGGCGGCAGCTAGCAGTTAGCATCAATGCCATTAATTATTTCCAGGCAGACAGTCGCCATTTTGAAGTCCGAGAAAGATCATGAAGCTGATACTCTCTGAGAAAGATTGAAGGAGAAGGAGAAGTAGCGCAGAGCGATTAGAGACAGAGAGAGAGACAGCAGCTAATAAAGAGGAAGGTTCCAGTGACTTGGAGGAAAGTAGAGACGACAGAGCATAGCGGTGCAGACGTGTACTCGTGACTGCTGAGGTGTGATTCCGAGACGAGCCAAGGCACAGACGAGAAGGGAACCTAGATGACTGCTGAACCCAGACTTCACATTACTAAGGTGACGTCGACCTTTTTCCCCATAGTGTGCACATTCTAACCTTTCACTTTTCTTTGCAGGATATATGTTATAGTATAGTGCTGTGTTTATAATTATTGTAATAAAATACCCCAGTTCTTAGTGAACCAACATGTGCCTTGTATTCTTGTTCAATCAGGGTAACCTCGTCTTCTAGTCAGACATCGTTTTCATGAACGGATGTAAATCCCGGTCAGGTAAGAGGTGACTGAATAATGAGGGAGAGACGGACCATTTGATGCTGAGAGTAGAAGGTACATGATTCAATTTGGCAAGCTGTGCTAATTCCTGTTATTGTAGTATCATCCCGAGTAGCCAATGAGAGATTCCTTCCAAAGGTATTCATAGGAGAGTGATCGTCGTTGGTAAGCGGCGTTAATGAGAGCACCAGGGGGGACACTGGTGTGTAGATCCGCCGGATTGCGGATCGAGTTGTAAGTAAGCGAGCACTGGGAGGGAAACCAGTGTCTAGGTCCGCCGGATTGTGGACCGGATTGTAAGTAAAGAGAAAAAAAAAGAAAAAAAAATTGCTGCTTTTTTTCTTAAACATTTTGTAAATATTTTAACTGCTCTATTTTAACTGCGACTCGATGTAACTGCACCCCTTAATTATGTATTATTGTCTATGTGCTTTTTATGATTCGTTATGAATCGAAATAAAGTTGTTTTGAACTGAACTGTAAGTAAAGAGAGCACTGGGGCTGCAGCTCAGTGTGTAAGGCACGCCGGATTGCGTGTCGAGTGAGCACTGATAGTGATCAGTGTGTAATGGTACATAATCAGAACTGCCCCAGGGTAGATTAGTCTGGGCCTAAGTGGCCGTGAGACTAGCTGGTATGAATGGGATATTGTAGAAAACCTATGCATGTGTATTGCTATTTTCCCCATCCTTAGGTACGAGATGTACATACATATATATATATACCTATTGTAAATACGTTCTAAGGAGGGAGGTGATTATGTTCCGACTGGGTTGGAGGGGCTCTCAGGAGCTGATCCCATCTGGTTCGAGAATCCGGTCGTTACATCTGGCGTCACGAACTGTTTACGAAGCCTGTGTGCGCTGTATCGTTTTAATATTGTTGGTTTGAGCTCGGCTCGTACGTATTTTCTTTGTTGATAGTTGTGTATATATTTTTTGTGTGTCAAAATGTTTTCGCGTAAGTCGAAATCTACTTTCAAATTGCCTGTTGAAATTCCCAGCTGGGAATCAACGCCTTACGAGGCCTTAGCCCGTGAGTGGGCCGATTCTACTGGTTTGAGTGAGAATTGGACTTCTTGTTTGGAGCAGACGGAGCCTGCTGATGTGGTTTCTTGCTTACAAAAGGCACCAGTAGTGAAGGGTAATGAGCTTCCTATTTTGGGACGCAGAGGTTGGATTGTGCTGAATGCATAGAAAATGCTTCATGAGAAATTTGTAAAATTACAGAAGCGATTTGTGGACATGGAGGAAAAGTTTGTTGAAGTGCAGAATGCGCATACTCTTTTGCGATGTCAAAATAAATTGCTTGCCGACAAACTTGAGACTTATCAGACTATAGCCGAAAGAGCTGCTGTTCGAATTGCTAAATACAAATATAGAAACCGTTGTGGTCGTGTTTCTAAACGGAAAGTGCGTCTGGTCGTGGCAAAAGCCGGACTGGATTGGAACCCCGACGAGTGGGATGGTAATATCTGGGACTCAAATGATTCTGGCTCCTCGGCTGAGGACAGTGACAAGCGCGAGTCTTCTCGCTCTGAACGTGATTGTAAATCTGCTTCTTGTGACAAAGACGATGGTCCTTGCGACCGTGGTTGCTCTTCCCGTTCTGGTGACGTACCTACTCCTGATTGTTCCTCTAAATCTATGGATCGGGCTTTCTCGGAGGCTCGTCCGGAGGTTTCAGCACACCCGGTTTTTCGACGCAAATTACAACAGGCTCCTGGTAATCCTAATGGTATTCATATGGATAGTATTGAAGATTTTACTCAACAGGAAGTTAGTGACATTTTGCAACGATTTCGACAACGGCCTGGTGAGGCTTTGCTTACGTGGATGGTGCGCCTTTATGAATTAGGTGCTGCAGGTATCATGTTAGATGCAGGTGATTGTTTGCGTTTTTGCTCTTTGAGTTCTGATTCTACTGTTCAAGATAATTTTCGGAATTTTAATGGTGCTGGCTAAATTAGTCTACTCCAGCTAGCGACTGATGGCTGTAATCACAAATACCCTACTGAGTCTGATTGGCCTGTCAATGACAAGCCGTGGTATACTTTGCGTGATGCGTCGCAGCGTTTGAAAGAGGAGGTGATGAAAATGCGATTTTTCTCAGTACTGCTGACAGGTTGTTGGATGGCTTATTGACATCTTCTGTGCGGAATCGCATTATCCGTTCTTCCCCTGTTGCTTATAAGCAGGTTATGATGACTTTGTTAATTAATCAAACTGGCAATCCTTTGTCTATGGTGCTTGAATCTGTCCGTCAGCTTGGTGAGTTGGGTGACTGGTTTAAACCTGAGAGACAGTCCAGACCGGAGGGTCGTACTGCTGGAGATTATAAATTCTCTAGACGTGATATGTTTCTTGCACTGTTGGCTGATGGTATGAAAAAGGAAGACATTGACGGTGAACCTAATAATCGCTTATGGGACATGTTTCGTAAGCGTGGTTTGGATCGAAAGGAGGGTGCCCGTCGTGTGCGTAAGAATGATTGTGATCGTGAACATTCTGATGACAGTGGTGACGACAGACGTCAAGTGGATTCTGACCGCCGTGATGAACGGCGCTATGAGCGAGATGTGTCCCCTCGTCGTGAAAAAGTGAGGGGGAGAGAGGGGGAAAAAGAAAGGGAGAGAGATGATCGTGTCTACAACAGATATAGAGATGAAAGGGATCAGTCCCCTGAGTTGAGGAGAAGGGAGGATCGACACAGGCTTTCCGATCGTAATTCACAGTACTATGGAGATGCCAAAAATCCATTTCGTAATCGAGATGGATATGAACAGGATGTTTTAATACCTAAGAAACATGAGAGCATTTGCCCTGATTTGTCCTGGTTGACAGAGCGCAGTAAAAATGACTAGGAAATAGGTCAAGCTCCAGTACGCAGGTGGGCTCACAAAGATAATAGACCCTATGTAGATATTGAAATTTTTGGGAAACATCGTAATATCCAAAGGGCCCGAGCATTGGTAGATACAGGAGCGGAGGCCCCTCTAATTCATGGTAAATCAAAGAAATTCAAAGGCCAATTTTTCACAATTACTGGTTTAGGTGGAAAGGAGACTCCCGCAGTGCAAACTACACTTGAGATGAGAATAGGTAGAATTCCCCGAAGAGAATATTCTGTATTAGTTGTACCACTCTTGGAATATATAATTGGAATTGATATTTTAAAAGGAATTACTTTGCATTTGGATGACGGTTGTTATCAATTTGTAACTAAACACTACATATCGTCCAGACCCGTACGGGTTGGCCGTTTACGAATGCCCCCCATAAAAATTCCCCAAGCGACAAAAGTGGTTTCTCAAAAACAATATCGTATTCCAGGTGGCCATGAAGAGATTAGTGTCACAATTCAGGATTTGGTTGACGCAGGAGTTATAACTCCGGTTACTTCTGCTTGGAATAATCCCGTTTGGCCCGTGCGCAAGAGCGATAATTCTTGGCGCATGACTGTTGATTATCGAGAACTGAACAAACACACACCCCCTTTAACTGTTGCAGTACCAGACATTATTACTTTAATTGAAAGAATTCAAAAGCATCCAGGTACATGGTATGCGTCCATTGATATTGCTAATGCTTTCTTTTCAATTCTGATTGCCCCCGAGTGTCAGGAACAATTCAGTTTTACATGGAATGGGCGTCAAATGACGTTTAGAAGTCTTCCTCAAGGTTATGTACATAGTCCTACCATCTGTCACCGGCTGGTGGCGGAGCATTTGTCCGAAGTAATTGTACACCCGCAAATTCAAGTGTGTCATTATATTGACGACATTTTAATTCAAGGCGAAACACAAGATCAAGTCCAGACTCAATTAGATCAAATCCTTGACTGCTTACGTGGAAAAGGTTGGGAAATTAATCCTGATAAGTTACAAGGTCCATCCCAAAATGTCAAGTTTTTAGGTATCAATTGGCATGAAGGTCACAGAGAAGTGATCCCGCAGGTTAAACAAAAAGTTTTAGATTTTGCAGTTCCGAGGAATAGAAAAGAAGCTCAGAGCTTCATTGGCTTGTTTGGTTTTTGGCCTCAACATATTCCCCATTTGAGTCAGATATTGGCTCCTTTATATCGAGTCACTCGCAAAAAGAATGCGTTTGAATGGGGTGAACCACAACAGAATGCATTTATCTTGGCAAAAGAAGCGATTCAGTATGCCTTGGATCTGTGGCCTGTGGGCGAGGGTGATGTGGAGTTGAATGTGTCCGTACAGGGTCTGTATGCAAATTGGAGTCTGTGGCAAAAACAAGGCAGACAAAAAGTGCTGTTAGGTTTTTGGACTAAAAAGTTACCTGAGGCTGGTGAGCGTTATACACCTTTTGAGAAACAGTTGCTTGCGTGTTATTGGGCTCTGGTGGATACCGAGCAATTGACTTTAGGTCATGATGTGATTTTGAGACCTGAAATTCCTATCATGCAGTGGGTTTTGAGTTCGCTGAAAACTCATCGAATTGGACATGCTCTAGAGGCGAGTGTGATTAAGTGGAAATGGTACATTCAGGACAGGACACGTGTGGGTCCGAAAGGTGTGGCAGCATTACATGAGCAAGTGGCGCAGGCGCCACCGAATGAGACTGGGAGTGATTGCTCCGTACCTGTAGTGCAGGAATCTCCTGTCAAGTGGGGTAAGCCATTTGATGATTTGTCCGCGGAGGACAGAAAACATGTGTGGTTTACGGATGGTTCAGCGAGGTTCATTGGAGAGAAACGGCATTGGAAGGCAGTGTCCTATAATCCTATCACACAAAAGTTGCTGAGTACAACTGGTGAAGGAAAGAGTAGTCAATATGCTGAATTATATGCAGTTTACCAAGTTTTGAAACAAGAACTACCTGGCGCATGTCATATTTTCACTGATTACTGGTCCACAGCTAATGGACTGGCGGTATGGTTACCAACTTGGCATTCTCATAATTGGGAATTGCATTCAAAAGAATTGTGGGGAAAAGAATTATGGCAAGAAATTTGGGAAATGCTCCCACAGAGTACTGTGACAATCTTTCATGTGGATGCTCATACCCCGATAGACTCCCTTGACAAATTCTTTCATAACATTGCAGATGAGAAATCTAAAATTGCTGAGACAGTGGTGGACATGCAAGATTCTGATTTGGCGGGGTTGGTGAAATGGGCCCACCAGAAAGCAGGACATTTTGGAGAGCGAGCCACTAGCAGGTGGGCCGCTGATCGAGGAATTTATATTCCTTTAAATTACATTAAAGATGCTATTCTGCATTGTCCCATCTGTCAACATTCCAGACAACGAAAAGTACCACAAATTGTTAAAGGTCATTTACATCGAGGAAAATTGCCCGCTCAAATTTGGCAGATTGATTATATTGGCCCGCTCCCTATGAGCAAGAATTGTCAATATGTTTGTACAATTGTCGATACTTACAGTGGCCTTTTGGTGGCCTTTCCCTGCAAACAAGCTACCCAAGTAAATACCATTAAAACATTGGAATTAATCATATTATATTATGGTATTCCATTTCAAATTCAATCTGACAATGCATCCCACTTTCGTGGAAGATTGGTACAGGAATTTTGTACGGAAAACAATATAGAATGGGTGTTTCACATTCCTTATTATCCACAGGCATCAGGCCTTATTGAAAGAATGAATGGTTTACTTAAAGAACAGTTGCGAAAGTTAACTGACAATAAATACAAAAATTGGAGGGATTACTTATTTCAAGCATTGTTAATTCTGAATAATCGTCCCTTGTTACATGCTGAATCTCCTTTGATGCGTTTGTTTCCTCCAAATGTTGATGCGAAACCCAACACCATTGGCAATACTGTAATGTAATGGGAAATTTCCCCCGGAGCTTTGGCTCCATGCAGAGCAACCCCAGGTTCCGCAGGCTTGGACCTGCATGCCATGAATGACACTGTACTTAAGAGTAAAGATCGAATCATTGTCGAGATAGGCGTTGGTGTCTGTATACCAGCTGGAAATTTTGGACTGATTGCCCCTCGATCGGGCCTTGCCTTAAAAGGTGTTCAAGTACTTGGAGGAGTGATTGACAGTGATTATCAGGGAGAGATTAAGGTCCTCCTGCTGAATAGCAGTGAGGTTGATTTATCGATTCAAAAGACTGACCGAGTTGCCCAATTGCTAATCATGCCTGTTTTCAGTGGGGAGATTCAGAAAGGCACTGCCCCAACTTTACTAACTGTGCGAGGCCAAAAAGGCTTCGGCTCTACCGATAACCCTGGAGCGAGAATATGGGTGCAATCGCCTAAAAATCCCCCTGAACAAGCTGAAATTATTGCAACCGGTCATAACAACACCATTTTGGTGATGAGACCAGGGAAAGATAGCTGGGAAGCTGTCCCGGCTGACAAATGTTATTTACGAGAATGAATAATGCCTGTATTTGATTTTCTTTCAGATCATTCTCTGAACTGCTGCTGCAGGATGTGCCGGCGTTGGACTCCTTTTGGTCTGTTACGTCGGGAGAGGAGGGAACCCACAGACTTTGGTTGATTCGAGAACCCGAGTACCGCGTTCCTTCGCTGCGTGGGATTCATCATCAAACTTTTGGACAACTCTGGCCAAACGAGTTACTAATTCTCCGCATTTTTGCCTGACACCCATGCGTTCAGTAACTGACATTTTAGGGACCTGTTTGGTTGCTGTCCCTGCCTCGATGGAGACTCTAAAGCATATTTTCAATATATCAAATGCCCGACCCAATGTTATTCTGGGCGATTTCGCGGCCCATGAATTTTGCCCCTTATGTACTATTCTCTCGGAATCTATTCCCCCGATTCATTCTCAGATTACTACGTATAATATCACGCAGGGTGACTTGTGCTTTTTCTTGACTTGTGATACTAATGCAATTACTGAATGTGTAAAGTTAAAATTAAGAGCCGCCACTTCTTTTTCGGCTCATGAACGATTGCTGTGCTCACGGAGACCCCCAAAATCATGTGTTTCTGTTAAAAATAATATGACCTGTAAAAGTATAGTAGTTGCTCCTAGCCATTACCGTACAATGCTGTTACCTTCTGGTTGGCTCTTCTCATGCGGCAACACCTCTTGGCCCTATATTCCTGCAAATATTTCCGGAGGCCCGTGTGCCATCACTAGACTGAGTTTATTAATGTTTTCCTCACATCCCAATACCTATTCCCGTGTAGATCGTGATTCCATGATGTTACATGAGGACTGTGATTCTTCCTTACATCTCTATTCCACATCTGAATACCTTAGTTTAGCTATTTCAATTATTGGTGTCCCAGCATTGGCTGTTTACAACGCTAAGTCTATTGCGAAAATGGCCTGTTGGATGGTAAAATCGATTAACCAAACCTCTACCATTTTATCTGATATGCTGTTAGATGCCCAGGGTGAACGCAGAGCAATTCTGCAGAACCGTGCAGCTATAGACTACCTTTTGTTAAAGCATGGACACGACTGTTCTGATTTTGAAGGCCTTTGCTGTTTCAATTTGTCGGACCATACTAAATCGATCCAGGCCCATATTGACAAACTCCATGACTTGACTGCAGAAGTTAGAAAACATATTGATCAGGGTTGGTTTGACTGGCTCTTCAATTGGTTACCTGACTTACATTCCCTACGACAGATATTAGGGGGTATTATGATTTCTATTTGTATTTTAGTAGCTATTTGCTGCTTTATTCAGTGCATTCCTTCTTTACTCCAATATTGTAGATTTGGCAAGAGGAATAGATCAGTTAGTTTTGTTTCCTATTATTCTTCCACGGATGTTAGTTCCATATAGAGAATGATTAATAGACTGGAGTCAAGGGTGAAGTGTTCTGACCGACTTTTTCGGCCCTCCTTTGAAGGAGAATGATTGAAGGTGACTCCAGCCTATTACCCTTCTAGTGCAGGGATTAGAACTATAAACAGGGCCTATTCATAAGGCACAGTAGTGCACTTTCGTACCCTTTTCCTTAGATCAGGGCTTATAAACTTAAGCTAGGGGATAGATTCATTAGTATTAGTGATAATCCGTCCTTTTGCAAGAGTGTTAGTATACCTTCTATGGAGTTATGCTTATTTCGGGCCTTGTAGGCCTCAAACGGGAGAGACTCCATCTTGCTTTCTGCCCCGGCAGCTTGAGATGCTTCTAGGCCAAGTGTAATGTTTTAGTTTCGAAGTGTTGTTCGCTTGGAGAGAACCGGCTCAGGCTGGCCCTTATCGAAAGACTGTATTTTTCTCCACTCCGAAGACACAATATCAGGCCGGCCGGCTGGGAACGTGTCCTTGGTACGGGGAGGTACAAGAATTTGGTGGGCGGCAGGTTACTGGCCGTAACTTTCCATGAAAGGACAAGCTTCCATATTAGCGAAAGTGTTAGGCAGTGAGTCAGTCAGTCTGTAGGCGGCAGCTAGCCATTAGCATCAATGCCATTAATTATTTCCAGGCAGACAGTCGCCATTTTGAAGTCCGAGAAAGATCATGAAGCTGATACTCTCCGAGAAAGATTGAAGGAGAAGGAGAAGTAGCGCAGAGCGATTGGAGACAGAGAGAGAGACAGCAGCTAATAAAGAGGAAGGTTCCAGTGACTTGGAGGAAAGTAGAGACGACAGAGCATAGCGGTGCAGACGTGTACTCGTGACTGCTGAGGTGTGATTCCGAGACGAGCCAAGGCACAGACGAGAAGGGAACCTAGATGACTGCTGAACCCAGACTTCACATTACTAAGGTGACGTCGACCTTTTTCCCCATAGTGTGCACATTCTAACCTTTCACTTTTCTTTGCAGGATATATGTTATAGTATAGTGCTGTGTTTATAATTATTGTAATAAAATACCCCAGTTCTTAGTGAACCAACATGTGCCTTGTATTCTTGTTCAATCAGGGTAACCTGGTCTTCTAGTCAGACATCGTTTTCATGAACGGATGTAAATCCCGGTCAGGTAAGAGGTGACTGAATAATGAGGGAGAGAGGGACCATTTGATGCTGAGAGTAGAAGGTACATGATTCAATTTGGCAAGCTGTGCTAATTCCTGTTATTGTAGTGTCATCCTGAGTAGCCAATGAGAGATTCCTTCCAAAGGTATTCATAGGAGAGTGATCGTCGTTGGTAAGCGGCGTTAATGAGAGCACCAGGGGGGACACTGGTGTGTAGATCCGCCGGATTGCGGATCGAGTTGTAAGTAAGCGAGCACTGGGAGGGAAACCAGTGTCTAGGTCCGCCGGATTGTGGACCGGATTGTAAGTAAAGAGAGCACTGGGGCTGCAGCTCAGTGTGTAAGGCACGCCGGATTGCGTGTCGAGTGAGCACTGATGGTGATCAGTGTGTGATGGTACATAATCAGAACTGCCCCAGGGTAGATTAGTCTGGGCCTAAGTGGCCGTGAGACTAGCTGGTATGAATGGGATATTGTAGAAATCCTATGCATGTGTTTTGCTATTTTCCCCATCCTTAGGTACGAGATGTACATACATATATATATATATATATATACCTATTGTAAATACGTTCTAAGGAGGGAGGTGATTACGTTCCGACTGGGTTGGAGGGGCTCTCAGGAGCTGATCCCATCTGGTTCGAGAATCCGGTCGTTACAGCGTGTCAGTGACATTCAGGCATTCACAATTCAGCCTCCTTTTCTCCAGTTCTCAAAAGAGGCTGTTACACTACGTACTAATCCTAAATTTATTCCGAAAGTTCCCGGTCATTTTAAAGACTTTCTTTCCGGATCCACAAACTCCTGCGGAACGTTCATTACATTCCCTGGGTATAAAACGTTGTCTTAAGTTTTATATTCCGCGTACTGCATCCTTCAGGAAATCTGATCAACTGTTCGTGGCCTATGGTCTGGTCTCTAAAGGACAACCTGTTACCAAACAAACTATTACGAGGTGGATTTCTTCCACTATTACCTTTTGTCATCAGCGGGCTGGCAAGCCTCTTCCAGCTCCAGTACGTGCTCATTCAACTAGGGCTGTGTCAGCTTCTACTGCCCTCTTTGCGGGGGTACCTCTGCGACACATCTGCAGAGCTGCTACGTGGTCAAGCAGCCATACTTTTATGAAGCACTACTGTCTGCAGTCAACAGATGCCGCAGATGCAGCAGTAGGACAAGCGGTGCTGCGGAATCTTTTCCATTAAAGGTGAGCCTCTGCTGCTACCCGCCTCCTGTCATAAAGGTTTTTTCTCTTTAATATGATATGTCTATTATATGCTTGAATTTACTCTTACCTTTATGACTTATATGATGATTACTGCTTTCTACTCTTATTCAAGCATGTGAATCTATGAAAGACACCCCTAATACTGGAGAAGAACATAAGTTACTTACCTGTAAACTGTGGTTCTCCAGTATTGGTGTCTTTCATAGATTCACATGCGACCCTCCCGTCCTCCCCTCAGAGGCTCTCTTCTCCTCAGGCACTTTTGGTTACTCTGTGCTACGAAAATCTGAGGTCTTGGGCTTCTGAGGAGAAGGTTCTAGAGGGAACTACAGCCTGATTGGCTGGAATTTGGACCAAAACATAATGACACTGATATGTTACCAAGTTGAGTTTCTCCCTTAGGCTTTCTATGGGCCTATTCTGTTCTATGGTACTTTTGAGTTTTCTGGATATTTTACTGTATTTTATATATGTATATGTATTTTTATAATTATAATAATTTTACTTATATATGCATATATTACTGCTATTTTATGTACCGTGGGACTCCCACTTCGACGACGGGGAATATTCAAGCATGTGAATCTATGAAAGACACCAATACTGGAGAACCACAGTTTACAGGTAAGTAACTTATGTTCTTGTGGTGGAAACAGGTGTGAGCCTGGAAAACTATATATTTTCGAAATTGAGGCATCATACATATAATATCAATGTGTGTGAATTAATGGAATACGATAACTGAGAAACTAAATTTGAGGAAACCAAATCATGGAAAAAACAATTTAATGGAAAGACAGTATAACTAAAAACAAAGAAATTGAAAATTAAAGGAAACATTTTAAAGGAAAAATAATTTTAAGGAAAAATCCAAAATTACATTAAACTTGGGTAGACTTTAGGACTACTGTGGAGTTTTTGGTTTCAGGGATGGATAATGTGTAGGGTGATGAGGAGTTTTTAGGGGTCAGGAATAATTGGCTTTCAGGCACAGAAAGGGTTTTTTAGGGTTCAAGGATAGGTGGAGTGTAACGGTGTTGTGGGGTTTTAGGGTTCATTGACGGATGGAGTTTAGGGCTGGTGAGGGTTTTTATGGTTTAATTGTGGGTAGCCGCTTTGGCGACGATGAGCTTTCAGGTTTCAGGATGGGGAGGAGTTTTAAGTGGAGAGAGGTTTTAAGAATTCAGGGATGGGTGGGTTTAGATGTGGAAAAGGTTTTTTAGGGTTTTGTGATGAATCGTCTAGGGTGATGATGTCTTATGGGTCATGGAAGGCTGGTGTTTAAGGACGTTGATGTTTTTTTAGGGTTTAGAGATGGGTGGAGTGTGTGTGCTGAGGTGTTTTAAGAGGTATGGGATGAGTGGGGTTGAGGTGTTGAAAGGGGTTTTTATGGTTCAGGAACGGGTAGAGTTAGGGTAAGTAAGTGATTTTATGGTTCAGGGATGGAGGAGTTTCGGAGAAGAAAAGGCTTTTGGGCTTCAGGAATGAGTGTAGTTAGATGTAGTTAAAGGTTTTAGGGGGCAGGGACTGATGGTGTTTATGGGTTGTGAGGGGTCATCGATGGACGGTGTTTACAGGTGGTGATGGTCCAGTGAAATTAAAAGCACCCAAAGTAAATATTTGACAATGTAAAAGCTATAAATACCAAAATGGTGTGGCAGAATTCACTCCTTCTTCTTTTACTTGTGGCCAGCAATCATTATTAAATCTTCTCAGTGGCAAACATTTTGGCGTGCAGCTTCAGAGGTAACTGTAGTATAGTTAAATAACGGCTACGGGTTAACTTGTGTTTATGGTCATGAAATTAACTTTGGTTACTGATGGATCTTTTTTATACTGCAGTTACCCCTGAAGAAGGGCTTTCTGTCCGAAATGCATTGAGTCAATATCAGTATTGTCACCCAGGATGAGATGTCAATCCTAACATGCTTTAGAAAAGGCCTGGTTGGGCATTTCTTCTGCATTTAAAATTTGGAAACACACTGTTTCTAAGTGAATTTTGAAAGTATTGAAAAACATTGGATTAAACATGGATCACTTTGAAGAAACATCATTACTATGGATTACATGGATGTAAATTGGAGCCCAGTTTCTTGATTTTTGTGGCTAATGGCCTATGTGGCGGTGAGGCTCGAGGTTGGTGCGTGACGGCGCACCAGTTGGTCATGATATCGAAGTTCTGTGCCATTGGGACAGTGCGCAAGTTGAGCATTGCACATCGCAAATGTTGCCACTGAGCAGGTTTAATAATGATTGTTGGCCACGAGTAAAAAAAGAGTGCATTCGGTCACGCTGTTTTGATATTACTGTCCTCTGTCAATTGGACCGTCTGCACCCTGAACTGAATTGGGCAAGAATGAATCAAAAATTAAAACACCATCTGGACATTTAAGAACACCGAAGTGCACTATATGCATCAGTGGGAATCATCACCACATAATCAAAACGTTGAACAATTATTTATGGAATATTGGTCTTTTTTTTCAAAGTCAACATTCAAGTATAAACAACATGAGTTTATCACTGTTCATATCATTTAATGTTTGTTTATAAATCATTTTAATATCCATCCTTTCATTTTTACAACACACTTTTAATTAATTTGTTATCTTTGTTATCATTAGTATTTAAGACATTACGGAGAACCATGGCACGCATGACATCTTCTAATGTTGTGGTTCACGTATCTTTTCTATATCTATCCCCCGGTCTGTTTGTTCATGGTCATGTGCCTTGTTCAAACTCCATGTATGTTCAAATGGATGAATTCCACCTGCGGTGCTCACAGTAGGGTTATCTGCGATTTTTGTGCACTTTTTTGTTGGGTTTACTGGTGCAAGAGTAGGCAATCGTGCTGTCGGTAGCGGAGCTGAGACAATGGGGATTTGAACGATTTATCTGTTTAACTGTGAGTTTATTGTTGTTTTACGCTTGATTTCTTCAATTTGGTTTCTGCACACATTTTATTCATGATGTATGAGCAAATACATTTAGGATCAAACACTTTGTTTATTTTTTCACAACAGTTTTTTTATTTAAACTAAGCAAGCATGTTGTGGTGCAGTTTTATGGAATATGATTTGGTGGAGGTTTCTGTTTATTTGCTTCAAGGACTGAGAGTTTGTGTTTTTTAAAGAATATTTTTATTGGCATTTTGTAGAAATCATCATACAGGATAGAAATGAGAAAAGAAGGAGGACATAATATCAAAAGAGTCCAGGTTATGCAATGATGAAATATCGACAGTGATTCACTGGCTCTCCCAGTGATCATAACTACTTTTGGTATCATAATGCTGTTATACTGGTCGCATGGCGCCCTACTCAGCAACCATTGTGCTAATCACAGCAGCCTGGAAGGCTATTTACATAATCGAGAATTGGTTACATTCACCAGTGCTTGCTCCACTAGTAGAGTTATATCACATCTATTACTTGGATAGCCGTCCAATGGTGGTTCATCATTTGTATATATTATTCAAATTTGTATTCATATTGTAGGACTTGGCCCTTTTAGGTTTCGCTGGGGGGCGGAGCTGTAAGCTCCGCCTCCAGAGAAATCTCTTGATTTCAGTAGTGACTCTGGAATACGCCCCCCTGTCCCATTGGCTAGCTCCATAAATGGAGGCTAGCCATTGGAACAGAGAGGCGTCCGTCATGGCTGGACCAGATTCGGGGGCGTTCCCGAGAATTTTTGGCTTTTGGCTACGCCATGCTACGTCAGCCAAAAGCCGGGAACGCCCCCGAATCTGGTCCGGCCGGGCAGTGCTTGCAGCTGTCCTGCCTTCCTCCGTGTCCCTCCGCCCGCCGTCCCCCCTCCCCTCGCTGTCCTGTGCACGTTTCCCGCCGCCGTCCGTGTCCTCTCCCGCCCCCCTCGTCCTCTCCCCCCCCCCCCCGTGTCCTCGTAGGTGCTTGTTCTTCCTGTGTTTGTTGCTGGTAACCACAGCGTGGGAGTGGACAGATGTTCAAGAGGCATTGCCAGCAATGCATGAGGCGGCAATTTTCAAGGCTGCAGGCGTTGGTAGATATCGCTTTAAACCTCCTGAAACTGGCGGCAGGGCAAAGCCGCTGCAAGCAAGGCAGTTGAAGTGTGAGGCAGGCCAGGGAACCATGGCTGGCATCTGCAGTGGGCGTACAGAGGGGCTGAGAGCACGTCGGAAACTTGTCACCCTACAGAAATAGCAAAGCAGGCAGGTTTGAGGAGGAGCACGCACGCATTTCCCAAAGAGGTTGCAGAGAGGTCTAAAGCAGCTAAGTGGCCCATAGGAGCCAACGACCGACACGGAGCAGGAGTGAAGCTGGATTATGACCTGGGGCCAGGCTCCGTCATGCCCGCCATCGCTGCATCTTTATTAGAGCATGCAGCCCCCCCCCCGTGTCCTCTCCCGCCCCCCCTGTCCTCGTAGGTGCTTGTTCTTCCTGTGTTTCTTGCTGGTAACCACAGCGTGGGAGTGGACAGATGTTCAAGATGTTTTACATTTTGATGTTGTGCGTGAAGAGCCACTCGGGCCCCTGTCTAGTCCTGTACGGTGCCAGACACAGGGGCGGCTGCAGAAACCTGGACCCGGTTGTGCCTCAACGCCGGTCAGCTGTTAAGAGTCCTGCACAGACGCATTCTGGGATTTAAACTTTATGTGAAGCAGCGAGTGCTTTGGTCCGCGCACATTCTTATCACGAAGTCGCCGTTGCACACCTGGGCTGTGTTGGACAAGGGGTTCTGTCTTGGGTTTGTGCGGAGCACGAGCCCTCGGGGACGATGGAGGGGGCAGGAAGTCTATCATGTGCCCTCGTGACTCCAGCGCGTTGTTGCCAAAACAAGCGCGACCTCCTGAGCTGCTTGGCACTGGCAGGCTCTGGAGGGCAGCGGTAGCTGCTGGTTTTCGCAGATCTGATAAAAGGTGCAAAACATGTTCCGTGAGTGGCTGGGCTTCGTATGTCATCTGTCCAGCGACCGGTTTCATTTCAAGACGAAAGGATCCTCTACATTGGCGCACCGCAAAATAATGACCCCTCCCCCCACCAGACCCCCCGCCCCCCCCCCCGCCACCGAACCCCACCTCCTCCCTTTACCCCCCACACGATGCGAAACAGGGGGTTCGAGTTTTGCGAATCTCACAAATATCTAAATGGGGCATTCTGAAGGGTTGGGAGCCCCTTGAAGATCAAAGCCGTGCGCCGCCTGAGCTGCAGGGGCCAGCATTAAGTCCCGGCTCCTATAATCACGGGGAGACAAACATCGCGGTCCCAGTTGAGACCGTAACCTCGCGCCTGAGTGATTCCCTCGAGTACATTGTGCTCCTGGAGCTAGTATTTTACATGTCCTGACAATGTACTACTTCACTGCTTGCTTGTATATTCAACTTTGCTGTGACTCTGCTTGCACAGGGCGTAGCTTTTTTGGGGAGTGGGGGGGGGGTCGGGGGTAGTATACCTCCTTAATAAATGTACTTTCTGATAAATAGTTGGGTACAGGTGCTTTCAGTTGATATGGTGAGATGTCTGTCAGATTTCAGCAGGAATTTTTTACATACATACAGATAGAAACGGCATCACACACTCTGTTTTTCTGTTTTGAAAATCCTCAAAAATGCTATTTTACAAAATATTGTGTTTTGCCTGTTAGCAGACCCCCCAGGATATTGCAGCATGGTCTAGGAAATGTTGCATCATTTTTGCGGCACCGTATTTTAGTGACTTGTTATAGTTATATCCTAACAAAAAGGGATTCTGCAGGAAAAAACGCATGGTGTATGCTTTGCTAATCACAACAGCATTCTGCCTTCCACTCCCTAATTTCATGCTTCAAGATTTAAGGACAAAGCAGTATTGGGCAGTACCTGTCCATTTAAAGCACTGAATACCAATTCAGTAGCTGAACTGAACAGCTTGAAACCAAAAAATTGGGTTCAATCCCAGCTTCCTGCTTGACCAAATTGTGTGATCTTAGGCAAATAATTTATTTCACTTTGCCTCTTTTTTAGGTTTCGCTGGGGGACGGAGCTGTAAGCTCCGCCTCCAGAGAAATCTCTTGATTTCAGTAGTGACTCTGGAATACGCCCCCCTGTCCCATTGGCTAGCTCCATAAATGGAGGCTAGCCATTGGAACAGAGAGGCGTCCGTCATGGCTGGACCAGATTCGGGGGCGTTCCCGAGAATTTTTGGCTTTTGGCTACGTCATGCTACGTCAGCCAAAAGCCGGGAACGCCCCCGAATCTGGTCCGGCCGGGCCGTGCTTGCAGCTGTCCTGCCTTCCTCCGTGTCCCTCCTCCCGCCGTCCCCCCTCCCCTCGCTGTCCTGTGCACGTTTCCCGCCGCCGTCCGTGTCCTCTCCCGCCCCCCTCGTCCTCCCCCGCCCCCCCCCCCGTGTCCTCGTAGGTGCTTGTTCTTCCTGTGTTTGTTGCTGGTAACCACAGCGTGGGAGTGGACAGATGTTCAAGAGGCATTACCAGCAATGCACGAGGCGGCAATTTTCAAGGCTGCAGGCGTTGGTAGATATCGCTTTAAACCTCCTGAAACTGGCGGCAGGGCAAAGCCGCTGCAAGCAAGGCAGTTGAAGTGTGAGGCAGGCCAGGGAACCATGGCTGGCATCTGCAGTGGGCGTACAGAGGGGCTGAGAGCACGTCGGAAACTTGTCACCCTACAGAAATAGCAAAGCAGGCAGGTTTGAGGAGGAGCACGCACGCATTTCCCAAAGAGGTTGCAGAGAGGTCTAAAGCAGCTAAGTGGCCCATAGGAGCCAACGACCGACACAGAGCAGGAGTGAAGCTGGATTATGACCTGGGGCCGGGCTCCGTCATGCCCGGCATCGCTGCATCTTTATTAGAGCACGCAGCCCCCCCCCCCCGTGTCCTCTCCCGCCCCCCCCCCCCCCCCCTGTCCTCGTAGGTGCTTGTTCTTCCTGTGTTTGTTGCTGGTAACCACAGCGTGGGAGTGGACAGATGTTCAAGAGGCATTGCCAGCAATGCACGAGGCGGCAATTTTCAAGGCTGCAGGCGTTGGTAGATATCGCTTTAAACCTCCTGAAACTGGCAGCAGGGCAAATCCGCTGCAAGCAAGGCAGTTGAAGTGTGAGGTAGGCCAGGGAACCATGGCTGGCATCTGCAGTGGGCGTACAGAGAGGCTGAGAGCACGTCGGAAACTTGTCACCCTACAGAAATAGCAAAGCAGGCAGGTTTGAGGAGGAGCACGCACGCATTTCCCAAAGAGGTTGCAGAGAGGTCTAAAGCAGCTAAGTGGCCCATAGGAGCCAACGACCGACACGGAGCAGGAGTGAAGCTGGATTATGACCTGGGGCCGGGCTCCGTCATGCCCGGCATCGCTGCATCTTTATTAGAGCACGCAGCCCCCCCCCCCCCGTGTCCTCTCCCGCCCCCCCCCCCGTGTCCTCGTAGGTGCTTGTTCTTCCTGTGTTTGTTGCTGGTAACCACAGCGTGGGAGTGGACAGATGTTCAAGAGGCATTGCCAGCAATGCACGAGGCGGCAATTTTCAAGGCTGCAGGCGTTGGTAGATATCGCTTTAAACCTCCTGAAACTGGCGGCAGGGCAAAGCCGCTGCAAGCAAGGCAGTTGAAGTGTGAGGCACGCAGCCCCCCCCCCCGTGTCCTCTCCCGCCCCCCCCCCCCCGTCCTCGTAGGTGCTTGTTCTTCCTGTGTTTGTTGCTGGTAACCACAGCGTGGGAGTGGACAGATGTTCAAGAGGCATTGCCAGCAATGCACGAGGCGGCAATTTTCAAGGCTGCAGGCGTTGGTAGATATCGCTTTAAACCTCCTGAAACTGGCGGCAGGGCAAATCCGCTGCAAGCAAGGCAGTTGAAGTGTGAGGTAGGCCAGGGAACCATGGCTGGCATCTGCAGTGGGCGTACAGAGAGGCTGAGAGCACGTCGGAAACTTGTCACCCTACAGAAATAGCAAAGCAGGCAGGTTTGAGGAGGAGCACGCACGCATTTCCCAAAGAGGTTGCAGAGAGGTCTAAAGCAGCTAAGTGGCCCATAGGAGCCAACGACCGACACGGAGCAGGAGTGAAGCTGGATTATGACCTGGGGCCGGGCTCCGTCATGCCCGGCATCGCTGCATCTTTATTAGAGCACGCAGCCCCCCCCCCCCGTGTCCTCGGCGTCGGAGGGAGCGCCCTGCCCCTCCCCCATCCGCCCCCCCCCCCCGTGCGCCCACCCGTCAGGGAACTTCAGCTGCCGGGCAGTGTGCAGCGCGGTGCGGTGCAGAGGAGGTGCACAGCATGCAGCGGCGGGCGCACAGCAGGCAAAGTCAAGACAAGTACCGGCTGCACGCGCTGCGGGCGGGCGGTGCGGGTGCCTGCGCCTGGGGGGTGGTGGGTAGCAGGCTGTATGGTCACCCCATATAGCCCCTGGCTCGTGCGGTAGCCCCTCTCCTCCAGGGCCAGGCGGAGAAGAAGCCCCCTCCCTCTGGCATGGGGGAGGGGATGCTGCAGTCCCGCATGGTCCACTGTGCTCGGTGTAACCTTCACTGCTGCAGAGCGCTCCAATGCCCCTCTGGGGGCCGAGTACAAGGGGGTGCGGGGGCGCGAGGACGCAGGCACCGGGGCCGCACCGAAATGTCACATGCGTACCCTGATTTAAGAGGGTCAGGCTTCATTTTTGGTGACTGTATATTTTGTCTGCTCTGTCCTTATTTATTTCTAAGGCCCCACGTTATATAGTCCACAAATATGTTCAGTATCACAATTTGCCCCAAAATGTCCTTCAGAATTGCTTGAAAGGGGTGAGAGCTCGGGCATCACTGCACCCCGAAGAGATGAGCAGAAAAGCGACTTGCTCCGTCGCTTTCCTCCTCTCGCCATCTCGTTGGGACAGATGTGGTGATATATATATACTGAACGTGACATGTAATGGAGTAAAAGCAGCACCGCGTGACATCACGCTGCGGCGTGGCGAGGCTCATCCTGGCCGAGGAAGAGCTGGCATGGGGAATCAAAAGGGGTCAATCCCAGTTTCCTTTTCAAAGCCCAGTTGTCACGCACATAGCAAACCCGAGCTGGCCTGCCCCGTCCCCTGCACAGTCTCGGTTCTTCAGATGCAAAGGGTCCTTACCAATGCGCCCTAGGGATACAAAGTAGATTCTGATAACAGGGCTGTAAGTACAGGCAGGTCTGTCATTCTCCGTCTGTAAGATTTGAACTGACAGTGACTTTAGCCGCATTAGTCCAGTCTCACGTTTATTTTTTTTAAGGCACAGTTTTGTTTTCTTGTTGATCTGTGACACTTTGCCACAGGTCAACTGGTGCGCAGGGTCAACACTGTGATGGGTCAAGAATACCGGTCAAAGCGGTTTGTAGAAATATCAGCAATTTTTTTGCTCAGTGGGTTTTCCTTTTGAGCAAGTCCTTTGTAGAGTGTCTCGTTGAGGTTGGGGAGATGGCCATCTTATATCTCAAAGCCTAAATCTCTGTGGAGGTCTGCCGTTCTTGCGATGCCTGGAGCTGTTCTTTCGAAGCGCGGAGCGCCTGCTGCTGTCCGATGGGCCCTCTTCTATTGTTTTTGCAAAGATTTCCAATACTGGTCAAGGTACTGTTTATTATGCCATACCCGGCCACTCGACTGATGCAGACTGTCTAACATTGGACATCACTAGTTAGGTGTGAGTAGAGACAACAAGCGCTGATACTTATTTACATCTTTTCAAGGACCATATGTCCTATAATGCAAAGGAAAACTGCATCTCTTGAGTGTATTTTGAATGTTCGAAGCCCAGGTGTTGTAGGGTGATTTGGGTATACCCCTAGATGTTTAAAAGTAGAGCACATGCTCTGCATAGGCTAATAAAAAGTAGTACCCCTTTCCCTAATGCGGTGCCTTGCAGTAAGCAGTGTATGACATTTAGAACAAAGTTTTAAATACAGTTTGCCAAACTTGCGCCTCTTGTTGGGCTAAGCTGTCGTGAAGCCAGCAGCATGATGTAACTGCAGGTAGCAGACAATGTACATTTGCGCTGCCCTTTGATAGAAAAAAAATGTGAACTGCAAAGTTGTCTAGTGGATAGGTCAGAAACCAGGCTGTCTTTTCCTCACATGTGGATTGCAGCATCTATTTGTCCCACAGTGTGTAGATCAAATTGAGGTTTTAGGGACCATCTACAATGTGCTCACCTTCCCCCTTATCCTTGATTGTAAATAGGTCACACCACCCAAAGCTTCCTGCATTTCCACACCCTTGTATTCTCTGTGTAATCACTGATTTTCCTGCAAGAAAATGGTGCCAGCCAAGGTATTCTTCCATTCTTTATGGATCGAGTTTCTGTGTCTTTGCCTATAAGTCTCATTCCTGTTCAGGTTTTGATGGAAAAGCAATTGTTGGCTAAGTATTTTTCAGTGCGTGGTACATGACAATAACGGGGTGGCTGGCCGTTGCTTTTTCCTCAGAAACCGTGGATTAGCAATGTATATGGTTACTTGCCTTTCCTCAGAGTGAAAGATTTTGTGTGTTTTTGTGTTAGTCCTAGATTTTTCTGTGAAGAGAGGTAGGGAGAACGTAGCAATACACTCTTAGTCCCCAAATATATTGTTCAAACAGCAAGAAGTGAGATGTGGGCTGCCCTGCCTCTGGGTGGGTGTGTGTGTGTGGGGCTCTGGGTGTGTGTGTGTGTGTGTGTGGGGCTCTGGGTGGGTGTGTGTGTGTGGGGCTCTGGGTGGGTGTGTGTGTGTGGGGCTCTGGGTGGGTGTGTGTGTGTGGGTGGGGCTCTGGGTGTGTGCGTGGGGGGCTCTGGTTGTGTGTGTGTGTGTGGGGCTCTGGGTGTGTGTGTGTGTGTGTGGGGCTCTGGGTGTGTGTGTGTGTGTGGGGCTCTGGGTGTGTGTGTGTGGGGGGGCTCTGGGTGGGTGTGTGTGTGGGGAGGTGCTCTGGGTGTGTGTGTGTGTGTGTCTCTGGGTGTGTGTGTGTGTCTCTGGGTGTGTGTGTGTGTGTGTGTGGCTCTGTGTGTGTGTGTGGTAGTAATTGCTGTCTGCTGAGCTCGTCCGTAGGGTACAATAGGTCTCACATTGCGAGAGATTAAGCTAATGGCAATGTAAATGACAAAACCAACACATAAATACAAAGTGTCATTTACAATGCCAATAGCTCTAACTTTTCCAAAGGCGAAACCATTGCATTGTAAATGCTTGTTTTGCTAAAGTTCCCTAAACGTTTTGCTTTCCCCCTAGACCTTTTTTCTGACATGGTGTTGCCAACTTAGATGGTTTGGACACTCTGCCACTGCTAAACAGTGTCAAAGGGCAAGGTCTCCCTGTATAAAGTGTAATGGTAATTGGTTGTCCATGATTGGTATGTTTGCCTTACTAGTAAAGTCCCTAGTAAAGTGTGCTATGTGTGTCAGGCCTGGTAATGCAAATGCTACTAGTGGGCCTGCAGCACTAATTGTGCCACCCACACAAGTAGCCTTAAAAAGGGAACTCAGGCCTGCCATTGCAGTGCCTGCGTGCTCTTTGTTAAACTGCCATGCTGTTCTGACAAGTGCACCCACTTGCCAGACCTTACCCGTCCCTTTCTATGCACATCAGACACCCCTATGGTAGGTCCTGGGAACCCCCTGGGCAAAGTACAGTGAATTTGAAAGGTAGGATATGTACCAAGGTGTGTACCATGTCCTGACAGTGAAATAATCTCTATTGCGTTTTTCACTGTTGAAATGCCATCTTGCCCATAGGATAGAATGGGGAGGCTGTGTAATATTTTTCCAGCATATCTTCCCAAAGGCTTAAGATGGAGAGGTGAAGTTTAGTATGCCTGAACTCACAATGTTATAATACATCTTTTTATGAAGGTGGTTTTTACATTGTGTATTTAGAAGCCACTCTTTTAGAAGTGCATGGTTCTTTGTGCTCTAATATTTCTGTGTGTCTCTGCCTGGTTGTGGATTGACTGGCAGGATTTGAAAGGGATAGGATCTGGGGAATGTCTTGACCCAGGGGAGGAGATGAGACAGCAACAGGCTGACCTGCATCTGGAGTGTAGGGGGAAGAGAAGCCCCTAGAGGTGAAGCGACCTGGGTTGCTGCTATAAAACATTTGTCCCATCTCCTGCTGAGTGATTGAGAATCCAGACCCCCACTAATCAAAGGAAGAAGGTGTCACTGGCAGGGAGGCACCAAGAACTGGTTTGAACAGGGGTCTGTGCCCCCCTGAACACAAAGACTTTAAAGCCATTGAGGGGTATAACTATGAAAGCTGAAGCCCCTGACCTTTGGAGAATGGCTTGATCAACATTGAACAAGAGTGGAGCTACTTCGTGGCCAAGAGGAACCTTTGCCAAGGAAGAAACAACGGAAGAGACTGAAGGAAAGACTGACCATTGCTGTGTGTTCTGGAGCTGGCCTGCAGTTTGCTGTTTTAACCAAGGAAAGGCTAAAGGGACTTTGCTGTGTGGTGTGTCCCCCCTGCTTGAAAGGGCTTTGCTGTGCTGTGTCCTGAAGGGACTTATCCCCCAGGGCCCGAGGTGAGCTGGCTCCCTGTTGCGGAAACACAGGAACACAAAAGTTTCCAGGAGAGTGTCAGCGGCGCTGTGTACGTGTGCTTGTTGCAGCCTGAGACCCTCGCAAGGTGTGCCCTGGGATCGTGGGCACCTGGAGTCCAAGCAAGGATCAGCAACGCTATGTGTGTGTGCTTCCTGCAGCCTGAATCCTTTGTGAGGATTGTCCAGTTATTCTGTGCACCGAAATCTAAATGAGTCTCATCGACGCTGTGTGCGTGTGCTTTGTGCAGCGTGAGACCTTCATGAGGATTGCCTTGTTATGGTGCACACCCGGAATCCAAGAGAGTCTCAACGACGCTGTGTGCGTGTGCTTGGTGCAGCCTGAGACCTTCGTGAGGATTGACTTGTTAACGTGCACCCGGAGTTAAAGGGAGTCTCAGCGATGCAGTGCGCTTGTTCTTCATGCAGCCTGAGACCTTCGTGTGGAGTGCCCGGTGATCGTGCACCCGAAGCTCAAGGGAGTCTCAGCCACGCTGTATGTGCCCTGTGGCAGCCTGTGATCTTCGTAGCAGTAATGGCCCGGACCGGCAGCCCCAGAGGAGCTGAACTGCTGGCCCGAGCCCGCCGTTGACAATTCACAAAGATTGCATCGGAGGCCCAAGTCGCTGGACGAGGAGAGGAGAGTGAGCTTGCGTCCCCCAGGTAATGTGTGTCGACTCCTGGTGTGGGGTGCGGGCTCAGAGGGAGACGCTCTCAGCCTCTCTTTCATTCCGCCATTTCAAGCCTCTGTTGAGCTAACATTACACACTTTTCTAACCTTTCTGTGTGGGAAAGTTCCAGAATCTGAGGTGAGCCACTAAATTCCGATCAACTAGCGTTCCCACGCTTCCAGTTAAAAGTGGCAAAAAAAGGAGTGACACCATTTAAGTGTTTAGAAGTTCGCTTTAAGTTGACACTAGGACATCTGCGTTGCCTTTGTAGTTCTGTGATGTTTTTAAGCCTAAAACTCAGACTTTACCGTCAAGCCTAAGATACCGATTTTATCATCTCCATGTGCTTTTAAAACCTCTAGATAAGGGGTCTCCAACCCTTTTTATAATGAAAGCCACTTCTGATCAGTGAAAATTGTTGTGAGCTACTAAAGGCCATATAACTTGCACATTCTTGAGGTTGTGGCTTGCAGGAGCAAGATGGCGGACGCGATCTAGCATCGCTACGCTCTACACCCAAGTTATCCGTAATTTCCTCCAGGAACAAGATGCCATCCGATTTCCCGGAACACACTTGTCTAGGAGGCCTGTGCGCTCGGACGGATTGACCTAACCAACTCTCCGATATACCAGTACTCGGTAGTCTGTTTGTCCATATTGCAGTGTTTCAGATCATATGTACTAGTCTGTTGCCAATCTTAACAGGCGGTAGCAATACTAATCGGCATATTCGAATCTTGCCCATTTCTTCGCTGTATGGGATTTTACGAACGCGTACCCATCTTTTTAGCATTTTTGGCGTTTTTGTCCCCCGCTCCCATGAATATTCTATATCTATTAGGTACCAAAGTACTCGACTCTGTACTTTTAGGCCTCCTTGTGCAGTAACACTCTTCCCTTTGGCATAACAGTCCGTGCAATGGGGTGTCCCTAGAGAGTGGCGTTCCCTAAGACTGTTTGACAGAACACATCCCATGCTCCTTAGATCATCCTGCTTTTGTGCCTCCTGTTTTTCCTACCTGCTCTCGGCTCATTGGTTGTTTACTTTTTGTTTTCTCTAGGTGTATCCTATCTGTCTCATTCATCATATCTACAGCATAGCGCTCACTCCGGGCCCCAACCAGCAAGAACTTTATGGTCCGTATTCTTTGAAAAATCATTGTACCTCTTGGTTCTCCTTTTAGCAACTTTGGAATGCCTCGTTTGAAACTTTTGAACTGATTTGGGAACCCAACTGGTCCCTATATTTGGGTAAGCTGTGTTACACTATAGCTATACAGACATCCTCTGGCTCCCTTGTCCTTTGGAGATATTGATCTTTTGTGCATTTTCATTTAAGCATTTTGTATTTGTTATCTCTATCTTTATTTTTAGGTCCAAGTGTGAAGCGCCATCTTCCTTACCTTCTTGCTTAGTTTGACCCAGTGGTAATTTGTTTTTCATCTGTTTCCAGGTATTTTTGTCTAAGGAGAATTATGTTAAACGTCGTTGTATTCTGGGTAATTTGGCCACTGCCTCTAGGACCAGTCTGGTTTTGATTGTCACATCTTTGAAACATTTCTCCTCTCGGAAACAGGTGTATCACAGTGGCCTCTATGGTGATCTGTGGGGTTTTCAGCCAGTAACTTCACTGGTGCTCTGTACTATCTCTTTGTTCTTTCACTGTGTGCACGCTCCCTTGTTGAGTAATTATCTAGTCTCTCACCCTGTAGTCAGATTCTGTGCCTTCCTAGTCAATATGTTAATTGCAACAGGGGTGCTGTGTATTCTGCCACCCTGATCTACTTGAGTGTTTAACAATGAATTTGTTTATCGTCTTATCATTAGTGTTTCCTCCTAGGCGCATCTTCTTTGTGTCTCGCATATGACCCTTTCCCCCTGAAGAAGGTGTGACCTTCAGCCGGGATGTATGACGGTACCACGCGTACTTGTACAACGCGTACCGTTACAACGCTACTTTTACCACGCAAGTCGTTACAACGACTTGCGTGGAGGGGCGCTGGATAGTAAATTATTTAATTTACTATTCCAACTCCAGTCCCCGTGGACTCTAGGGAAAGGAGTTGGATAGTAAATTAAAGTATTTACTATCCTGGAGCGCCCCCCAGCGCATTTCGTTGTAACGACCTGCGTGGTAAAAGTATCGTTGTAACGGTACCGCGTTGTAAAATATGCGTGGTAACCGTTGCATACCCTTCAGCCGGGTTAGACACCGAAATGCGCGTCAGCGCTGGAGTTGATTCTAGTCTCCCTGTTCTCATCTATTTTTGTGGGAAGAAATTAGATGATGGACTGTATGACCAACTGATCATGGGAGTATTTGATGTTATGATTCTATCTAACCCTACCTTTAAATTTCTGTATCACCACATTTTGCTGGAGGGTTTTTGTAATCATTTTATATATATATTTATTTAAAAAATTGTGTTGCTGTATAGTGAATGTTGAATTGGTAGTCTGTAAGAGGTTGTATGGGTATGTGTCTGGTTCATGGTGATTGAGAGGCCGTGTGTGTGTGTGTGACGCAGGATGTGCTTGGAATTTTGATATTTATCCCCTCATGTTTTTTTACCATTGTGACAAACAAAATAAATAAATGTAACTTATTCAGCATATTATGTTGTATATATTATAATTTGGAAGGCCAGGACTTTTGGGTTGTCCCTACTTATCAGTGACACACATTTTCTTCTCAAATACTCACTTTTCAATTTTGATATACTTATATTTATTCAACCACGCTAAAGCTTCTCATTTATTGGGCTGGGTTGCATACTGGAGACCTAATTGTGGGTAGCTGGAGAGCAACCAGTAGCTCACAAGCATCTTGTTTGGATTTATTTTTGTTTGTTGTAGACTTGTCCTTGTGCAACTCAAGAAATGGGGAACGGAGCTCCACAGAAATTTGGCTTTTTTGGAGCTTCGTCATGGTCCTTAAGAGAAATTCCTGGCACTTTAATGTGGCTATTTTCACTGCTCTATTTTTAAAGTTCATAATCTGCCATTGCCCTAGACTGTCCTCCTTTTGGTGTGCAAAAGAGGCATAACCCAGGCCCACGTACGCAGGGAGCCCTCCCTTGAGGGTGCCACCCATTCTTCACAAACTCTGCCCCCATGAAATTTGAGTCCGAAAAAATAAATATTGATGAAACATCCGATACCTGCCTCGTAGTTCTCGCAGGTTTAAATGTTCTTAACATAGCTTTACTTGTTAGTTTTACTGCTGAAAAGCTATAATGTTCGTGTGCACTCCCGGTAACGCAATTTAGTGGGTTTGTAGTGTGTTTTTTCTGAAAACTTTTCTTGCGTGACCTGGATGCCCGAGTTAAAATCCTGGTAAAATACATTATCCACCCTTCCTCGCGCTTGTGTAGGAACTATTGGCTTTGCCAATGTCTTTTTGCCCACAACAAATCGGCGGCTTTCGACACGGTAAACCACTATACTCTCCTCGTTCGCCTCGCAGAGGCTGGAGTGCACAGGACAGCTCAGTCTCTGCTAGCGTCTTTCTTATCCAACGGGACCTTTACGGTAGAACTGGAAGAAGCCACATCTAAAGCCTTCAGGTCCCCTTGTGGGGTGCCCCAGGGGTCGTCATTAAGCCCCACCCTTTTCAATCTTTACGTGGCACCTCTGGAGGCTATAACCAGGAATTGTGGCTTTCTCCCAGTTTCATTCGCAGACAACACTCAAATAGTGGTCTCTATTTCAAACAATGCCCTTGAGACAGCGATCAGGTTTAAACACTGTATGGAACAGATCACTTGCTGGATGCAGACGAACTGCCTCAAGCTGAACGGAGATAAAAGTGAAGTGATGATTTTAGGTTCTGACTTGCAATCATGGTCCCATGACTGGTGGACAGATAATCTAGGTCACTGTCCATCTCCAGTGCACAAGGTAAACAATTTAGGTATGCTCCTTGACAACAAATTGTCCTATGAAGCACAAACTAATAAGCTGTCATCATCAATTTGGTTCATCCTGAGGATGATCAGGAAACTCCTACCGTTCATCCCTCTGACATCCTGCAAAACAGAAGTCACAATGTTGGCTCTATTGAGACTGGACTACGGTAACGCACTATATGCGGGGATCCAGACACAACATCTAGCAAAACTCCAACGCCTACAAAATGCAGCAGCGCGGTTGGTGCTAGACATACCCAGACATGAGCCAATAGCCCACAGATTGAGATCTCTGCATTGGCTCCCCATTAAAAACAGAATAAAATGTAAATCCTTATGTCTGGCTTATAAAGCTCTCCATGGGGTAGGCTCGCAGTTCCTAAAAACCCACCTGGTAAGGTACCAGCCCACTAGGTCCTTGAGATCCAGTAATTTAAAACTGATCCAGGTCCCAAGATACAAACAACTCAGGTGGGGGGGGAGAAGCTTCCTGCTGTATACAGCAAAGGCTTGGAATCAGCTTCCAATTTCAATTAAGAATAGCCCCTCACTACTCTCCTTTCGGAAAGAGATAAAAACATGGTTATTCATCTTGGGCTAGTTTTGCTTATGTTGAGCAGCTCGGTCACATACTCTGACTTCAGCGCCAAGATGCCCATGGGCATTCGTTGCGCTTTATAAATCCACAAATCAAATCAAATCAACAATGGCTAGGTAAAAAAACATTGACATTTGTTAAAGTTAGAGCTGTTGCTTTTGAAAATAACAATGCTTTTTACGTTTGCTTTTTTATACCATTGGCAATAGTGCTATGCAAATATAATAACTCCACTGCAAATAAAAAAACTAAAGTAAAAATGTTGTTATTTTAAATGCCTCCAAAAGAAGAGAGTTTCCTAGGTGAACTAGAAAGGACGGGGTATCATAAAGTAATCAAATAAAGTTTTTCCTTTCTGTGTTTGTTCAATTATAATGTGAGTATTCACAGTATTATACAATCAACCATTGGTAATCTTGTTATAAAAATACATTTGTTTCAACACGTGAAATCTTATCCTTCCATTATTTTATTTCTAAAAAACAAATTCAGAAATGATCCAAAGCAACCTGTGCTTGCTGCAGTTGAGTATGAGATGGAGCTGGGCTGCGCAGAGGGAGGTGCGGACTGCTAGAGGGAGCCGCGAGTGAGGTGGCGAGGCCATCCGACTCACGTGCATAATGGGCATGTGGGACGGCCGAGTCCTTGAGCCAGCAGAGGCTCCGTTCCCGGAGCAGTGAAGCTGTGTGTGCAGCTGAGAGGTGGGCTGTAGAGTGGACTCGCCAGCCAGACGGCTATATGCGGATGCGGACAGCGGCGTCCAGACGCAACGATCGGTGTTGCCCCTGGAGTTTCCAGTCGGCCCACTGGTCTGCAGTGATCGGCGCCCTGTCAGACACGGACGCCTGTGGATGTAGGTGGGAGGCTGTCTGGCATTGAGGGGAAGGGGGAATGGATGTGTCAGTGGTGAGGCAGCTGGGTGGCTGGTGGTGGCAGCACGCATCTGAAAATCACGGAAGCTGGCCTCTTGGTCACAGAGGAGGAGACTACTGGGTGGTTCTTCCCCCTTCTCTTCCCTCTGCAGGCACGGAATTTCTTCGGGATCCACACCTGGGGAGGAGAGAAGGCCTGTGGAACATACTGTCATGCACCTCCCCAGTGGTCATTAGCATGCCTGGCCCTCATTTACTCGCGTGGTATGGGAAGCATGGATTTTGTGAAACGAGCCAGTTAAAGGGAATGCTCTAGATGTCCCATACAGGCTCCAGTCACGTCTTCTGAGACACACTGCCTTCCCAGTATTTCACTATGGCCATACCACGACACACCAGGGCGTAGATGCAGGAGCAGCCCTGAAGTCAAGTCGAAGGATGGGATATTTTCTTCACTGGTCTACAACGTACGAGTGACCACACGCAGCTGTATTACCTCACAACATGCCGTGATGGGGTGCTCCCAGAGGAATGGATTCCAGGACCTCCTCGCGAGCCTCCTCAGTAGTGGAGACAGATCAACAGGACTCCCAGATTTCAGGGAACTCGCCACCAGAAGACAGGTCAGACGCAATTCTTCAAGCCAGCAAGTGTTCCAGACTTTCCCTGGAATCCAAAATAAATAACATGGCAGCAGAACTCACGCTCCTACGTGCAGATCACAGGAAACTTTCTGACCAAGTCATAAATGTGGAGCATTCTCTGGCTGAGGTGCAACCAGCTACGAACATTATGGAAAAACAAATGGGGGAATATGAAGCGAGACTTCGCCATCTGGAACATAGGGTGGAACATAATAATGTCTGCTTGATAGGCCTGCCGTAGGGAGTGAAGGGCCAAGATGCAGTGGAGTTTACTGAAAAGTGACCGAGGGATTTGCTGCCAAAGGAGTCACTGTCTCCCTACTTCTCGGTTGAAAAAGCATACCACGTCCCCTTTCGGAGACCTGCTCCAGGATCAAACCCCTGTCCATTTCTCTTCAAAGTGCTCCACTACTGGAATAGGAACTCAATTTTAAGGGAAACTTGGAAGATGCAAGAGATATGTGTGGAAAATGCCAAGTTCAACGTGAGCGCAGCTCTTTTTTAGCAGTAAAGCAGCAACTTCGGCAGCTCAACATCCAATACTCTCTGTACTTCCTTGCAAGAGTGTGTGTAGTGGCAGATGGTAAAACCTAATTTTTTGATGCGCCACAGGATGCATGGGATTTGCTCTAATCAACAGGAAATTCTCAGGCCCAAGACCAACTGGTAGGGGAGATGCACGAGGAGCCACTGCGGACACTGTCAGGAGACATGGATGCCTGAGGAGAACCCGGATGCCTCAATCGACAGTGGTTCCAAACCTGAAACAAATAAATGAAGAACGGCGACAGGTAGTTCAAGAGGCGGGAAGGATTTTGGACTTCGCTAAAGACTCAGACAAAGAACTGATATTGGCTCGGGCAACTGAGATTGGGGGCTCCTCGGTGGTTTGTCCCTCCGACACCAATTCTCTCAGTATGCCAGATGTCACTCCTGAGACATCGGAAGGGCTCATCTGAAGCTACTAAATATCCTTTACTTGTATTGTTTATGGGGGTCTTATGTGCACATGCGTGAACCGTTGATGCTATGTGGGGCGGTGTTGATGCCTCTGGGGGTGGGGGGAGGCACTGACTTCCTCAGCCTAGGGTTGCTCTGGGCAATTGGCATATTACCACGTAGAATAGGAGATCTTAGATGGAACTGCATTTACTTGCTATTGAGTGGGTATACTGCATTGGTAGACTTCTGGGAGACATGTACCCTCGCACCCACACACCTTTAGTGGTTGTTCTTCTCTAGTACTATACAGCTATAGATTTGGGCAGTCCTACACTGTTGCAGGATCCGCTCTTTTGGTATTACATGTTTGCGAAGTTGCCGTTATGTTGTGTGAAAAGTTTGATCAAGCGCTGCTGTGCTCTAACATGGCTGACCCCGGACACTATCCTCAGGTATGGCCACATGCATATACTTTATCCCTCCCAACTCATGTACATGAAAATACTTAAATCATGACATCCCAACGCATCATAACATGGAATGTAAGAGGCCTATGTACTCCCTCCCGAAGATTTGCAGACTACCCATATCTTAAGCAGCACAACGTCCAGATAGCTTTTTTGCAGGAGTCTCACCTAACACACTTGGAGACAACAAGGCTGCAGCGTAGGTGGAGGGGACACATCATTACCACTAATTAACAAAGCGTTTGCTCCAGGTGTGCTAATCTGGGTTCGCCCGGGCACCTCCTCTTAATAGAGGGGGTGGTGACGGATGTGGAGGGGAGATACGTTTTCCTTAAAGGTTGACTGTATTGTAGAAGTCTCCTACTAGGAAACATATATGCACCAAACACGGAACTTGGGCCCTTCTAGAACATGTTGTCAACAGTGCTCTCCAGATGATGTGATATGCCGTGGGTGATAGGAGAGGACTTCAACAACATACTGGATACAACCCTTGACCGGTTGTTCCCACCGTTGAGGGGCATAACAGCGGGTAATGGGGCCTCACTTCTGAGGAGCTGGGCAGACATTTGGGGGCTGGTGGACACTTGGAGACACCTTAATCCTACCACACAAGTGTACTCCTTCTATTCCGCTCCACATACTCTACATATCCGTATCAACAGGATCCTATGCACGCCCAACTTGCTACCATGCATGACACAGGTGGAGTTCCTGGGACGTACGCACTCTGACCATAACCCTCACTACGTAATATTTGCTCGAGTACAAGCAAGACAAGGTTGCTCTTGTCTTGCTTGTACTCGAGCGGGATGGCTTCTCTCCTGGTGGGGGCTATTTTCAGATGCTGTCAGAGTTAGGATGTCAAATGTGAATTGGTAATACATGAACCATGCTTCTCTTAAGTGTAACACACATACAGCAGTCATTTTCAAGTCATGGAAGTCTGTCTGACCACTTTCTACAACTTTTCTTGCACAAAGTAAGAAAATGAAGGAAGATGCACTTTATGTTGTATTTTAACTTTTGTACTCGACACATTAACGAATCTAAGACCGATTTGTAGCCCTGTTTAGTGGAGTCGAAGTTTCAGTTTTTAAGTTAAGTGAAAATAAAATACATCGTGTGCAGCAGAACAGGAATCCACTCTTGCTGTCCTTTCATGGCGCACAGGGGCTACACTCAGTGTTAAGTCTATAAATAATTGTGTCCTGGTAAAGACCTCTTTGATTTCACCGCTTTTGGCTCCAAATGGAACCTGCGACGTCTCAGGGATAAATAGTCTACCGGTATGGTGGGGCTATATGTAAAAGTCAGTTGTTCCAGGTTGTATGTTTCTGCTTATTTTAGGCTGCTAGTAATTCATTAAAGGGCTCCCACATGTAGTTGTGTGAGTATTGGATGTTTCAAATCTTCCATTAGAAACATGCAGCCTCGGTGAACTAGGAAAATCTCCACATCCGTGGAACTCATGCAGGTTAATTGTACTTGTGTGGTCACCAGCAGACCCAGGGTACCAAGGGAAGAGGTATATGTGCCATAAGGGTGCTTACCCAACTCAGAAAGCAGACATAACTGTGTGCTTGCCTTGTCAGAGACCATATGCTCATTATGCTGCAGTGGGCACCCAGAGGATGCTGGCAGTCTGTGACGCCTGTGGTGAGGATAGGTAGGTGGTCATCATGTAGTCTGGTGTTCAG
The DNA here is from genome assembly GCF_964263255.1 of Lissotriton vulgaris. NCBI lineage: Eukaryota > Metazoa > Chordata > Amphibia > Caudata > Salamandridae > Lissotriton > Lissotriton vulgaris. Next base: position 1,655,286,973 of record NC_141695.1, on the reverse strand, counting down.
AGCAGTTAACACTGGCAGAAAATCTGGATCCTACAGTGATCATCAGACCCGGGGTACTTTTGTGGTTAGTAGCAGGCAGTCTGAGGGTACTGGAGTGACTGAACCATCCGCAGGATGCAGGCAACGTGGACATGGATGTCATTTGCACACATTCCAAATTAGACCTATTAAGAACAATTGAAAATTTGCAAAATGAGTGGTACTTTATGTAAAGTTTGTTAGGCGAGCGCTGCCTTATGATGGAAAGGTGGGAAATCATGTTACTTTTGTGCTCATTAAGTTCAAACTCCTGGCAATGGTTTATAGTAGTTTTCTTAATGCGGTTTGGGAAAGGAGTAGGGGAAAAACATTTAACATGAGAAAAGTCTGGCCAGGTTTGGCAACTTAATCAAAATCTGAAATTATTGGTCCAACATACAACCCAAACCAAACTTAGCCCCATCAAACATGTTCGAAGCAGCCCCATGCTGCAGGAAAAAACAAGTAGCTGGGCCTTTCGTTTGGTAATGGAAGCCCATTCTGTCTTAAAGTCAGTACTCTTCCCTGCAGCCCACTGGAACAAGCATTGGAAATGCAATAGGTCTCGCACCATTAGAGTTAGTGCTTTTAGAATTGTTTATGGATTTATTTTGTAAATGTTTAGCATTTTTGTTTCCTGTAGCCAATGCTAAAGTATTACAAATAAAAAAAGCCATAAACATTTCTAAAAGCTCTAACTGAAATGGTCTGAGAACTATTGCACTGTGTGAGGGTGAGGGTGAGTGAGGGTGTGGGTGAGTGAGGGTGAGGGTGAGTGAGGGTGAGTGAGGGGTTGAGGGTGAGTGAGGGTGAGGGGTTGAGGGTGAGGTGTTAAGGGTGAGTGAGGGTGAGGGTGAGTGAGGTGTTGAGGGTGAGTGAGGGTGAGGTGTTTTGGGAGGGTGAGGGGGAGTAGTTGAGGCTGAGTGAGGGTGAGTGAGAGTGAGGGTGAGTGAGGGGTTGAGGGTGAGGGGTTGAGGGTGAGTGAGGGTGAGTGAGGGGTTGAGGGTGAGGGGTTGAGGGTGAGGGAGGGTGAGTGAGGGTTAGGGTGAGGGGTTGAGGGGGAGGGGTCGAGGGGGAGGGGTTGAGGGTGAGTGGGGGTGAGTGAGTGAGGGTGAGGGGTTGAGGGTGAGTGAGGGTGAGGGGTTGAGGGTGGGTGAGTGAGGGTGAGGGGTTGAGGGTGAGGGGTTGAGGGTGAGTGAGGGTGAGGGGTTGAGGGTGAGTGAGGTTGAGGGTGGTTGAGTGAGGATGAGTGTGAGTGAGGGGTTGAGGGTGAGGGGTTGAGGGTGAGTGAGTGAGGGTGAGGGGTTGAGGGTGAGTGAGGGTGAGGGGTTGAGGGTGAGTGAGGATGAGTGAGAGTGAGGGTGAGTGAGGGGTTGAGGGTGAGGGGTTGAGGGTGAGTGAGGGTGAGGGTGAGTGAGGGTGAGGGGTTGAGGGTGAGTGAGGGTGAGGGGTTGAGGGTGAGTGAGGATGAGTGAGAGTGAGGGTGAGCGGAGGTTGGTTCCTTTCCCTTCCTCGATTAGCAATGCCTGCCTTTAGATAACCCAGAGAAAGAGCAAGGAAAACTTGCAGTCGATTTGCAAACAGCCAGGAAGTGTGGCGTGCGTGTTTACCAACTCCAAATCAAATCTTTCGGTATAATATACATATGACACTCTAATCCAATAGGAATGAAGTCGATAATGTATTGGCCATTTTAGTCGCTAAATTGTAAAGCTCTTTGAAGCTGGAACAAGAACAGCCAAATCTGGTTGTTCCAAATGCTGTACGTGAGGATGAGGAAGTAAGTTTTCTTTTGTAATCGCCTGGGACGGAAGCAAAACATGTGTCACGTGATCGAAGGACGCGCAAATCTGGTTGTTCCAAATGCTGTACGTGAGGATCAGGAAGTAAGTTTTCTTTTGTAATCGCCTGGGACGGAAGCAAAACATGTGTCACGTGATCGAAGGACGCGGACGCTGATTTGTGGAATTTTTGCTGTCAGGCTCTCTGCTTCTCGGCTGCTATCCACTTGGTTTTTTCCACTGAGTCCCAGTAACGTTAGGGCTTCAGACTTGCTGCGAGGCTGCTGGTGCTCGAGCCGACCGGGAAACCTTCACCGAGTGAGCCGCTCCGTGTGGGAAGATAAAAGCTTTTTCGGCAGCGTGGCTCCAAAACTGTACATTAAATGGCTCGTGCAATTTTAACATCACACAATGATAAATATTACGAAAACCCCTTAGAGTTGAATTGATTCCAGAACTGCCTGTTTTGTTCGCCTTGCATTTTATCCTCTTTGGCACAGATACACATTCAAAATTGTGTCTTTGATGAGAGATTAACAACAACATGGACAAAAACAAATAGTGGGGGTTTTAAAAAAAAATGCGACACGGTGGGCAGGGGAGGGGGCGGAGCGGGTAAAAAAAATAAACAAACAAGACGGAGGGAAGAGAGGGGAGGGGGAGGAGAAATGCGACACGGCGGGAAGGGGAGGGGGCGGAGCGGGTAAAATAACAAACAAGACGGAGGGAAGAGAGGGGAGGGGGGAGGAGAAATGCGACACGGCGGGAAGGGGAGGGGGCGGAGCGGGTAAACCAAGACGGACGTGCACGCGCTTTTAAGCTCAATGCGCATGCGCATTGAGCTTAAAAGTCACGGGCACTGCAAGGAATCGCCACGATTCCTTGCAAGTTGGGGAAAGAGTGGATAAGTCCCAATACTCTCGCTTGCTCCATGCGCATCGACAGGCGAGACCTAAAAATGCCTGAGTGCAGGAATGGCCGGTCTGTTCCTGCTCCCGAGGCTTTGCCGCCAGAGTCTCTAGAAAAAGAAGCTGTACCACAAGGCAGCATTTACTCATGGGCCTTCATTATGCTGAATATATTACATCCACTCTTCAACCTCGTCTTCTTCTACAACACAGAGAGACCGTGCATGGCTGCCTTAATGTGTCTCTTTTGCCTACCTTTCAGTCTTTTCCTTTTCAATGTTGCCATGGAGTTTGAAGATCTGTGCGGCTTAAGCCTGGGTGAACATGTGCACCGTGCCATTGTATTTACCATGGATGATGATGATAAAATTAGTCATATAGCGTCTGATTACTTTAAGGGTTCTTCTGGCGCATAATTTGCCTGGATACCATTTGGAGGCTGTTGCAGTGCCAGAATCCCACTTTTAATGTTTTGCAGTTCATTCCTTCTCAGTTGAGTTTTCCAACTAATTCTAGAAATGGGAGGAACTTATGGTAACCTACTGTCCACTCTCCTTTCTTAGTAGCCGTGCATAATCTTACCCCTCTCATGCACAGTACCCCAAATCCCACAATAGCGTCTGTTGAATTGTCGATCATCTGCAGTTTTGTTTATACAGTTATTGTAGCTGAGGAAGCTGTAAGTAGATTGATGCATTTATCAATCCCTGGACAGTGTTCCTCAAATATCCAGCAGCTAGGACATCTAGCACTCTAAGAAGATGGAGATTAGTGACTTGCATAGTTTTCCAAATGTTTCACGATCCATTCACGGTGAACAATTAAGTTTGCTGCACGACTCCTGAAATCCCTTACATGTTTTCTGAGATGCTTGTAAGTCTGTGGCTCTGGTCTCTATATATTCCATCATACTTAACGCCCCTTGAGCTTCTTCCCTGTATTTCTTCAGAATTAGCTGCATGGCCTCGAGCGCACTCTCCATTCTTAACTACGTGTAGTATTTTTCAACTCCCATCAGGTCTCTATCAGGTGGGCTTCATGCTGCGTTTCAGCTCCATGGTCTTCAGTTCCTGTAGCTTTTCCTACGGTGTTTCTATAAGGAGACAGTGTTGGGCTGAAACGGTCTCCAACTTTTTCTGCAGTAAGAGCTACAGATGTTCAATGAACATCACCTCGATCGACTATTATTAGTAGAGTTTTATTACTGACCACATCAGACAAGATTATATTAGTGATCACCATATGCAAGTTTACCAGTAGTGATCACATCCGTATATTAGGCACAGGTCCCAGCATTAATGTAAATATATCTTTGTCATTGTGGAAACCCTCTATGTGGGTAATTCATAACTGCCAGAGCTGCAATGTCCCTGGTGCCAAGTTAATATTAGTTTCCCCAAACTTCAGCTAACGAGTTCTGAAAATACACACATTTTCTTCTCAAATACTCACTTTTCAATTTTGATATACTTATATTTATTCAACCACGCTAAAGCTTCTCATTTATTGGGCTGGGCTGCATACTGAAGACCTAATTGTGGGTAGCTGGAGAGCAACCAGTAGCTCACAAGCATCTTGTTTGGATTTATTTTTGTTTGTTGTAGACTTGTCCTTGTGCAACTCAAGAAATGGGGAACGGAGCTCGACAGAAATTTGGCTTTTTGGAGCTTCGTCATGGTCCTTAAGAGAAATTCCTGGCACTTTAATGTGGCTATTTTCACTGCTCTATTTTTAAAGTTCATAATCTGCCATTGCCCCTAGACTGTCCTCCTTTTGGTGTGCAAAAGAGGCATAACTCAGGCCCAAGTACGCAGGGAGCCCTCCCTTGAGGGTGCCACCCATTCTTCACAAACTCTGCCCCCATGAAATCTGCGATAAAGGAGCACGGGGGATACAATATACTGATTTATTGAGCAGAGATAGTATTTTAAACTGATTTGAGGTGTTGAGGCAGCTGGTTCAGGGAGCAATTTGAGTCAGAAAAAATAAATATTGATGAAACATCCGATACCTGCCTCATAGTTCTCGCAGGTTTAAATGTTCTTAACATAGCTTTACTTGTTAGTTTTACTGCTGAAAAGCTATAATGTTCGTGTGCACTCCCGGTAACGCAATTTAGTGGGTTCGTAGTGTGTTTTTTCTGAAAACCTTTCTTGCATGACCTGAATGCCCGAGTTAAAATCCTGGTAAAATACATTATCCACCCTCCCTCGCGCTTGTGTAGGAGCTATTGGCTTTGCCAATGTCTTTTTGCCCACAACAAAACGGCGGCTTTCGACACGGTAAACCACTATACTCTCCTCGTTCGCCTCGCAGAGGCTGGAGTGCACAGGACAGCTCAGTCTCTGCTAGCGTCTTTCTTATCCAACAGGACCTTTACGGTAGAACTGGAAGAAGCCACATCTAAAGCCTTCAGGTCCCCTTGTGGGGTGCCCCAGGGGTCGTCATTAAGCCCCACCCTTTTCAATCTTTACGTGGCACCTCTGGAGGCTATAACCAGGAATTGTGGCTTTCTCCTAGTTTCATACGCAGACGACACTCAAATAGTGGTCTCTATTTCAAACAATGCCCTTGAGACAGCGATCAGGTTTAAACACTGTATGGAACAGATCACTTGCTGGATGCAGACGAACTGCCTCAAGCTGAACGGAGGTAAAAGTGAAGGGATGATTTTAGGTTCTGACTTGCAATCATGGTCCCATGACTGGTGGACAGATAATCTAGGTCACTGTCCATCTCCAGTGCACAAGGTGAACAATTTAGGTATGCTCCTTGACAACAAATTGCCCTATGAAGCACAAACTAATAAGCTGTCATCATCAATTTGGTTCATCCTGAAGATGATCAGGAAACTCCTACCGTTCATCCCTCTGACATCCTGCAAAACAGTAGTCACAATGTTGGCTCTATTGAGACTGGACTACGGCAACGCACTATATGCGGGGATCCAGACCCAACATCTAGCAAAACTCCAACGCCTACAAAATGCAGCAGCGCGGTTGGTGCTAGACATACCCAGACATGAGCCAATAGCCCACAGATTGAGATCTCTGCATTGGCTCCCCATTAAAAACAGAATAAAATTTAAATCCTTATGTCTGGCTTATAAAGCTCTCCATGGGGTAGGCTCGCAGTTCCTAAAAACCCACCTGGTAAGGTACCAGCCCACTAGGTCCTTGAGATCCAGTAATTTAAAACTGATCCAGGTCCCAAGATACAAACAACTCAGGTGGGGGGGGAGAAGCTTCCTGCTGTATACAGCAAAGGCTTGGAATCAGCTTCCAATTTCAATTAAGAATAACCCCTCACTACACTCCTTTTGGAAAGAGATAAAAACATGGTTATTCATCTTGGGCTAGTTTTGCTTATGTTGAGCAGCTCGGTCACATACTCTGACTTCAGCGCCAAGATGCCCATGGGCATTCGTTGCGCTTTATAAATCCACAAATCAAATCAAATCAACAATGGCTAGGTAAAAAAACATTGACATTTGTTAAAGTTAGAGCTGTTGCTTTTGAAAATGACAATGCTTTTTACGTTTGCTTTTTTATACCATTGGCAATAGTGCTATGCAAATATAATAACTCCACTGCAAATAAAAAAACTAAAGTAAAAATGTTGTTATTTTAAATGCCTCCAAAAGAAGAGTTTCCTAGGTGAACTAGAAAGGACGGGGTATCATAAAGTAATCAAAAAAAGTTTTTCCTTTCTGTGTTTGTTCAATTATAATGTGAGTATTCACAGTATTATACAATCAACCATTGGTAATCTTGTTATAAAAATACATATGTTTCAACACGTGAAATCTTATCCTTCCATTATTTTATTTCTAAAAAACAAATTCAGAAATGATCCAAAGCATCCTGCTTGGTACAATTAAAAACATTAGCATATGAATGTTATTACAGAGATAAAAACATTTTTTTTGCATAGAAAGTACTTCATAAAGGTGAAACACAACTAACGTTGTTCTATTCAAAAATACATCAAGTAATCTATGTTTCACAAATTCCTAAATAACAAAAGTTATTCCTATACAAATAGATAAATCACAACAAAATACAATAAAAGCTTGGTCCTTGTGTCAACGCGTTTCGATGTCTATTTTTCATGTGCAAACACCTTCCTCAGGACAGAACATTTAAAAACATCCAATCTTCATAAAATAAATCTAAAAATAAATACATACAATTAATCTCACATATCTCGCGTGTGTTCATATTCTTACATATGTATTCACTGCTAACCTAGATTGTATATATTGGCTCCAATGGTAACACTGGACTCTGATAGTTATAGTCACACAGCCGGTGTTAAGTAGATATACCTACAATTTAGGCAATCATTTCTCAAGCACGATTTCCCATTTTTTGTATAATGTTACAATATCCTTATTCAAAAAATACAATTACTAAGGGTTTAGGCAAATCCCTCCCTCTTATTCCTTTAATCTTTTGTCTATACCCCATCCTCTATTGGTCTGGGTGGCGTATATCAATTGCTTACCCTCTTCCAATAATTCGTAGAGGATCAGAATATTAACTGTTGACTGGTATTTCAGACTTCCATCTGTTTTATTGGTTAGGTCACTCCTTTTCTGTTGAAGGATATTAATATTAATTAATCTTATCACCTCAGGTATACACGTTCTCATTCTAATTCTGTATACTCACATAAGGGGCCTGTTTTTGGCTGCCCTCTCAGAAAGGTTCCTATCTTCAGTTTTTATCTCTTATGGCTGGCCATCTTGACTAATTCCTGTTACAAAGGTATATAGGAGTCACATATTGGCCCACTCATTACAGATTACTGCCACACCTCCTACTACTATCTAAAACGAAACTCACCCCTTGTTGAGGGTACAGTTCGAGGCTTTCAGTAGCTCTGTAGACGGAGATTTTTTAGGGTTATTATCACTTTGCCCTAAGAATCCTTCAGAGGGAGATATGATTTATTAATATTAATATCCTTCAACAGAAAAGGAGTGACCTAACCAATAAACAGATGGAAGTCTGAAATACCAGTCAACAGTTAATATTCTGATCCTCTACGAATTATTGGAAGAGGGTAAGAGATTGATATACACTACCCAGACCAATAGAGGATGGGGTATAGAAAAAAGATTAAAGGAATAAAAGGGAGGGATTGCCTAAACCCTTAGTAATTGTATTTTTTGAATAAGGATATTGTAACATTATACAAAAAATGGGGAATCGTGCTTGAGAAATGATTGCCTAAATTGTAGGTATATCTACTTAACACCGGCTGTGTGACTATAACTATCAGAGTCCAGTGTTACCATTGGAGGTAATATCTATAATCTAGGTTAGCAGTGAATACATATGTAAGAATATGAACACACGTGAGATATATGAGATTAATTGTATGTATTTATTTTTAGATTTATTTTATGAAGATTGGACGTTTTTAAATGTTCTGTCCTGAGGAAGGTGTTTGCACATGACAAATAGAAACTGAAACGCGTAGACACAAGGACCAAGCTTTTATTGTATTTTGTTGTGATTTATCTATTTGTATTGGAATAACTTTTGTTATTTAGGAATTTGTGAAACATAATTACTTGATGTATTTTTGAATAGAACAACATTAGTTGTGTTTCACCTTTATGAAGTACTTTCTATGCAAAAAAAATCGTTTTTATCTCTGTAATAACATTCATATGCTGATGTTTTTAATTGTACCAAGCAGGATGCTTTGGATAATTTCTGAATTTGTTTTTTAGAAATAAAATAATGGAAGGCTAAGATTTCACGTGTTGAGACATATGTATTTTTATAACAAGATTACCAATGGTTGATTGTATAATGCAGTGAATACTCACATTATAATTGAACAAACACAGAAAGGAAAAAAAAATTTGATTACATTATTTTAAACGCCAACAGCATTGCAAATGCTTGTTTCATTGGTTATCAAGGCGCTGGCCTGACCACGCGAGCAGTTGCAATCCACTAGGGCATTCCTCTGGGAAGAGACATGCATGCAATCTCCCTGTATGCAGATGACTTTCTTTTTATATGTAAGAGATATTTGGAGGGTCCCAGATGTTATACTTACTACGCTCCGTCGCTTTGCCCTCCTTTCGGGACTGCGGGTCAACTGGGATAAATCATGTTTGTTTCCATTTGATCCTAACTCACCTTACCCAATGCTCAATATTAATGGATCCTGGTTACTTGGCAACCGTCCATGCTCCGCTACCTGGGTATCAGAGTTTACCATAGTGACCAGGATCTCCTGAATGGCAACCTCATTAGGGCACTCACCTATCTGTCGTCACAGATGACTTTCTGGAAAACGCTTGCTCTTTCAGTGGCAGGGAGGGTTTCACTCCTCAAGATGGTGGTGCTTCCCGTCTCCTTTATTATTTTACCAACTTGCAGCTATACTTGACCCTTTGTTACCCCTGTATAAAGGTGTCATGAACATTTGTGCTACGCACTTGGATCTTGTTGTTTTTTATGTCTTACTGCAAAAATAATAAACAGATGAAACAAAAAAAATAACTTGCGCATTGTTACCAGACACCGCCTCACCCAGCTTCATTGATTTTAAACCCAATGTCCATGGAGCCCGATACTATAGTTTGAGCAAAATGCTGTGACTGTGGGTACTATGATAGGGCTGCCATGTGCGTCAATGAGTGCATGGTCTGTGGGGATGTATGAACATGTGTGTGAATGAATGGATATATCTGTATGGGTGACTGAGTGCCTATGTCGTATGTACTTGCGGCACAGGACATACCTTTCACCATATGTGGCACAGTTTCATGTACAACACAAACTTGCAACCATTTTTTTTAAATGGGAGAAATTTAAAGTGCAGAAAAGTGTTGTAAAAAATGTTCATAATAAGGAACGTGTTTCTTTTAAAAAGCACACGATGTAGTCATAAAAGCACGAAGTAGCCAACGCGTTTCGTCCTTATGGACTTCTTCAGGGCTCAATAAGGATTTAAGTAAATCAGAAGCGTTGTGCAAGCAGTGGTGTCTTCAATAGTCAATCCCAACAGTGTTAGCGATGTTGTGTTTTGTGTATTCGAAAACTTGTGTATCAGCACCTATTCGAGCAGCGTATCGGCGTCTCAGCGGCTTCTTGCGTCACGGCTGCATCTTGCTTACCTAAGTAACTTGACTATTGAAGACTCCACTGCTTGCACAACGCTTCTGATGTACTTTAATCCGTATTGAGCCCTGAAGAAGTCCGTAAGGACGAAACGCGTTGGCTACTTCGTGCTTTTATGACTACATTGTGTGTTTTTTAAAAGAAAGAAGAATCTTGAATAAAGGAATCATATCATGACCTGCTTTCTCTGTTTTTGAGAATTTGTCTCTTGTAGATTTCTCGTACTGTTGAATGGAGTGCTGGACCATTGTTTTCTAAATTATTGTTGTGTGTATTGTTCCATAGGAGACGGAAGGGTATTGCGTCTCAGGTCCTGGGCACACAAATCAATTATTATACCTAATTTGGGGATAGGTGCAGTTGCTCTTGCCCCATACCCTGTGCGCATTTGTTTATTATGCAGAAAAGTTGTCCTTTTTGCTAAAATGAGCATCCTACAGACAAACTTAACAAAAGGTTCTAAAAATAAGTTCTCATTATTCATCATGCAAGGCCAAAAAGCTCTAAGACGCTGTCAGAGGTGCCAGTCCCCCCTCAGGGGGCTTCTCAGGAATCGCGGGGCACATAGTTGACAAGGTCAGAGCCTAAACCTTAACCGCAAGTAGGTTCAATAATAGTAGGTTCAGACGGCGCCTGCTAAGACTTGTTCCCCTCTGACCGTTATTGCATAGATGTTTTAATCATAGGACAGTTCGCATTTATGAGATGGACAGTCATAAATCTATGTGCCACAGGGGCCAGCTCTAGGCAATTCTACCCAGATCTCCCAGAATTGCACTCTTCTAGAAGGAAGGGGGAATTCGATCTAAATTACCAATCCTTCGTACGGTAGTCAACCATTCCCAAACCAGGAGAGGGGAGGAAAAAATCCACTTTAAACATATCTCTTTTTGTGCAAACAGAATTAGCATGAAGATAGCAATTTTTGTGACTTCACAAGATTCAGTGAATCGCCCTCCCCCCTGACCACCCCAGAAATAACCAAAGGCAGGCTTACCTTGATCTCTTGGCCCATAATCTCTGCAAGAAAAAAAGAGCCAAAAAATTTAAATTGGTTTTATCAATTCAAATTCAAGTTACTAAGCACCAGTGATTTCATTGTGTGGCGTTGTGTTGGGAGAATGCTCCTCTGCGTTACTGCTGATACTGGGTTTCCCATCTCAATAATTTCTGAATGTTTATTTTTGAAGAAATGGCCCATCACTTCCTTACTTCCTTCCGATATTAATTCTCCTCTCTAGTGATAGGCTGGTTACTTTGAGAAAAGGTGAAGTATAGAAGTAGGCAGACTTGTACTAAAGTGTATGTGGTCAAAAAGGGGTACAAAACTCTTGAGTTGAGAGACCAGGGTATGCATGTTAGAGGATTAAGACCAGGGCTCGAAAAATCATGAAAATGTTACTAGACTTGCAGTTCTAGTAACTTGAATAATCTACTCGACCTAACTGTAATGTACTTGACCTGTGAGCTGTCGAAATTGTGTGATCCTAGACAAATATTTTGTCTTATGGAGCCGCCTTGTTCTTCATTATCACCTAAGAGAGCACCTTCAAATATGCAAGTTCACTATTTCTGCCGTACTGAAAAACTATTTTTATTTACTAGACTAAACATTTGCTCTATGATTAATATGAATCGAATACACATGATCCCTGGCTTGCCTCTTAGTTCACTAATAGCATTGTCATCTGGGCAGGAGAAGGGATTATTTACCAGTTCATGTTTAAACATTCACTTTTAATAAATATATAATGAAGGCATGATGTTGTATTGCACTGTCATTTACAGATAGCACATTTTCCATTGAAATGGCCACAAACCATTCCCACGAATATATCGTTTTACTGATAAAACCATAAAGCTCATAAACAATGTTTGGAAATTGGGTTTCAGAAAAAAATATTTAAAATGTGCATATCACCAAGTAAAGTGTTCTGATTTGTTTTGCTCCGATAATCTTTTTTTGCACCATAGAATTACAAAAATGTGTCTTCATAACTAGTGAAATATATTTGAAATGTTTGAACAGCTCTTTATTAGCTATTTCAGTGTTGAGTTAGAAAAAAAGCCAGATATCTTGCAGCCTTTCATTTCACATGCTTTGCACAGCGCAATTGTCACACAGTTCACTTTACAGTATCCTCTAACTTCAGTCACAGAAAGAAAAGTAAATGTAGGAAGACAAACTGACTTTTGATGTCTGCCTCTGAAAGCCATGCACATGTGACAAGATAACAAGATTGCTCATTCATATTGTGAGCAAGCAGAACACCTGTTGTCAGCTTGCCAGAAAGGGCGAGTAGCCCCTAAAAATTGCACGTCCTGATTAAATCTGTCTCGGACGGAATTTTTTGAGCACTGACAACTTGGACTACCTGTCCATAAATATATATTTTTTTTCTTATTTTTTTTTTTCTCTGAGACCCTAGACTTAAAAAAAGGTGTCTTCCATTCTCTGCAATTTCTCAATATGAGCCACCCCCCCAAGACTCCGACCCTGTAGGTTACTGCCGCCTTTGTTGTGGCTAGATGAATAGTTTTAACCGTGTCTAGCGATAAAGACCCTTATCGCTAGTAGGCTTCTTTCCATGCCCAGTTTGTTTGATGTCAAACAGAACGCCCAGGTACGCAAAATAGTCAACTACTTAAATTTTTTGGGAGGCTAAGTGAAAATGAGTCATTTTTGCACCTCGAGTAGCTCCATCTATGATGATAAAAGATTTACCCTCATTTACACAAAGGTCCAACGAGGCCATAAGGGCAGCATCTGCAGTTAAGAGACTCTGAAGGGCTACTACTGTCCTCTCTAATAACACTGCATCATCGGCGTAAGCCAATAGTGGTAAGGGGAGTCGTCAAATCTAGGGACGTCGAGAGTTGAGCCAGACCGGGCCACCTCCACCCCGTTGGTATAGATAGAGAAAAGAAACAGGCGAGGACACAGGCCTGCCTAACCCCCTTCTCGATTTTAAACACGCGGGTGCATTCTCCATTTCGGCCATACCTCAGGCAGGCTTTTGATATCTGTCTCTGAAAGCCATGCACATGTGAAAAGATAACAAGATTTAAAGGCATCTTTATTGCTCATTCTTTTCGTGAGCAAGCAGAACACCTGTTGTCAGCTTGCCAGAACAGGCGAGTAGTCCCTAAAAATTGCTCGTCCTTTTTAAATCTGTCTCGGCCGGTATTTTTTGAGCACTGACAACTTGGAGTACCTGTCCATAAATATATATATTTTTCTTTATTTTTATTGCTCTCTGCAGTTGGCAACCAAGAATGTGAGGACATCCTGGAGGTAGACAAGGCTTTTTGCACAAAATTCTTCTCACTGAAAAACCTGTGTCTGTTTGGTTTAAGGTTTTCCATTAAACATAAGGTAACTAGCGCAGGATCATTTGAAACCTCTTGGAAACAGAGTAGTTATTGAGGCTGTTGTCTTTGCTTAATGGGCTTCTCCTGTAGTGCTTGACAAATGTCAGTTGAAATTAGCCTATGTGCCAATCTCAGATATTTAAGAAAAATAAAAAATATTAATTGGTAGTTATCCTCAAACCAAGATTTTGGGGCTTTTTGGCCAATTAGAAAAAGCACACCTTTTTCTTAATTTTAATTCGGAACATAAATCACTATTTAGGTGCAATTACATGTAACCCCTTCGCTGCTAGGCCTTTTCCCCTCCTGTGCTAAGCCTTTTTTTGGCTATTTGGAGTAGTGCACGGTTAGGCCCCTGTAACTTTTTGACCACATAAGGTATCCATGCCAATTTTGCATCCTTTTCTTCCAACATCTTGGGGATTCTATAGGTACCCAGGGTTTGTGGATTTCCTTGGAGGGGTCCCAGAAATTAGACAAAATACAGCAAAATGTTGGGGTTTTTCAGAAAATTGGAAAAAAACGGGCTACAAATGAAAGCGTCTGTGTTTTTCCCTGCAAATGTTATCAAAAAAGGGTTTGAGGGGCTGAAATGACCATTTCCCCAGCTTTTAAGGAATGACAGTCTTTTGTCAGAAAACCAACATTTTTTTACACAGTTTTGGCATTTTCTCGGACATAGATTATTTTTGCTATTTTTTGTTCCTTCAACAACCTTCCAGTTAATGGTACAAATGAGTATGAAAGCAATAATGGATCCTATACATTTTAGAAAAGTAGACAAAATTCTGAATTCAGAAAGGGGTCATTTGTGTAGATCCATCAAGGTTTCTTTATAGAAACTAACAGTTAAATATCGGAAAAATTGAAAATTAGTTGAAAAAAACAGCCTTTTGTGTCCACGTTTTCACCTGTAACTTCTTGTAATTATGACAGCTGTTTGAAAGCAATATACTGTTACATCTGCTGGACCTTTCTGGTTGTGGGGATATATAGTACTTGTAGGTTCACCTAGAACCAGACGAACCCAGAGTCAAAAACTGAGTAGCAATTTACATTGGCTTTTTATCATGTACCGGGTATATGGCAATTATTGTGTGAAAATGTATACACAGAAAAATCGGTATGAAAGACACCTATGTATTTCTGAAATGGGTACAAATTATAGAGTTTAGAAACAGTACATATTGGCACATTTTCAAAGTTGGGAATACTCATACTAGCATGAGAATTATTGGTCAGTTTTCAAAATGTCTTCTTTTTACACAATGCCTTTCATTTGGAAGGCAGAAATGAATCAAAACTCAATAGGTAATAACAGTTGCTTTACATATCTACCCTACGTCTCCTGATAAAAATGGTACCTCTCTTGTGTGGGTAGGCATAGTGTCCACGACCAGAAAAGGCTCAAAACCCAACGTGAACACACCACATTTTCACAATGAAAATGTACCCTTTTTTTGTGAAGTGTGTAGCTGTTGTTTTTTAACCCTAGCTCTGCCGGCGCCTAGGGAAACCTAGCATAACTATACATTTTTAAAAACTAGACACCCAGGGAAATCCAGGATGGGGTGACTTGATTGCCTGCCACCAATTTCTGTTACCCAGAATCCCTTGCAAACCTAAAAAAGTGTCAAAAAAGCCACATTTTCCCCACATTTCTGTGGTGGAAAGTTTTGGAATCTGCATGGATCCACACATTTCTCCCCACCCTGCTTTCCCCAGATTTTTACGAGAAAAACTGTACCTCACTTGTGTGGGTCGGCGTAGTGCCTGCAACAGGAAACGGCGCAAAACGCAACATGGTCACACCTCAATCTCGCAGTGAAAAATTACCCTTTTTTGGCAAAGTGCCTAGCTGTAGTTTTTGTAACCTAGCTCTGCCGGCACCTAGGGAAACCTAGCAAACCTATACATTTTTGAAAACTAGACACCCATGGGGAATCCAGGATAGGGTGACTTGACTGCCTTACACCAGGTTCTGTTACCCAGAATCCCTTGCAAACATAAACAATTGTCCAAAAAACACATTTTCCC
This sequence comes from Lissotriton vulgaris, assembly GCF_964263255.1. Lineage (NCBI taxonomy): Eukaryota > Metazoa > Chordata > Amphibia > Caudata > Salamandridae > Lissotriton > Lissotriton vulgaris. Next base: position 1,655,271,709 of record NC_141695.1, on the reverse strand, counting down.
TACATTTTTGTGATGGAAAGTACTGGAATTTGCGGGGAGCCACAAATTTCCTTCCATCCCGCGTCCCCCAAAGTCTTCCAAGAAAAATGGTACCTCACTTGTGTGGGTCGGCCTAGTGCCTGCGACAGGAAATGGCGCAAAACGCAATGTGGTCACACCTCAATCTTGCAGTGAAAAATGACCCTTTTTGGCAAAGTGCCTAGCTGTAGATTTTGTACCCTCGCTCTGCCGGCTCCTAGGGAAACCTAGCAAACCTATACATTTTTAAAAAGGAGACACCCAGGGAAATCCAGGATGGGGTGACTTGACTGCCTCCCACCAGGTTCTGTTACCCAGAATCCTTTGCAAACTTAAAAAATTCTCAAAAAAAACAAATTTTTCCCATATTTCTGTGGTGCAAAGTTCTGGAATTTGCGTGGATCCACAAATTTCTACCCACCCCGCATTCCCCAAAGTCTTCTGAGAAAAATGGTACCTCACTTGTGTGAGTCGGCCTAGTGCCTGCGACAGGAAACAGCACAAAACGCAACGTGGTCACACCTTAATTTCGCAGTGAAAAATTACCCTTTTTTTGCAAAGTGCCTAGCTGTAGTTTTTTAACCCTACCTCTGCCGGCACCTAGGGAAACCTAGCAAACCTATACATGTTTGTAAACTAGACACCCTGGGGAATCCAGGATGGGGTGATTTGACTGCCTCCCACTAGGTTCTGTTACCCAGAATCCCTTACAAACCTAAAAAATTGTTTTAAAAAACTTATTTTCCCCACATTTCTGTTGTGGAAAGTTCTGGAATCTGCGTATATCCACAAATTTCCTTCTGCCCTGCGTTCCCCAAAGTCTTCCGAGAAAATTGGTGCCTCACTTGTGTGGGTTGGCCTAGTGCCTGTGACAGGAAACGTCGCAAAGAGCAAAGAGGTTATACCTCAATTTCGCAGTGAAAAATGACCCTTTTTTTGCAAAGTGCCTAGCTGTAGTTTTTAACCCTAGCTCTGTCGGCACCTAGGGAAACCTAGCAAACCTATACATTTCTGAAAAGTAGACACCCAGGGGATTTCAGGATCGGGTGACTTAACTGCCTCCCACCAGGTTCTGTTATCCAGAAACCCTTGCAAACCTTAACATTTTTAAAAAGAACACATTTTCCCCACATTTCTGTCGTGGAAAATTCTGGAATGCGTGTGGATCCAGAAATTTCCACCCACCCCGCGTTTCCCAAAGTCTTCTGAAAAAAATGGTACCTCACTTGTGTGGGTCCGCCTGGTGCCCATGACAGGAAACGGTGCAAAACGCAACGTGGTCATACCTCAATTTCACAATGAAAAATTACCCTTTTCTGGCAAAGTGCCTAGCTTTAGTTTGTGAACCCTAGCTCTGCCGGCACCTAGGGAAACCTACCAAACCCACACATTTCTGGAAAGTAGACACCTGGGGGCTTCCAAGGAGGTATGGCTTGCGTGGATCCCCCAATGTTTCCTTACCCAGAATCCCTTGCAAACCTTAATTTTAGCAGAAGAAAATCAGTGGGAAAGTGTGGTATCACCAGGCTCACACAAATTTCCTACCACCCACCGTTCCCCCAGGTCTCTCTATAAAAACGGTGCCTCACTTGTGTGGGAGGCCAAGAACCCGTGACAGGCAAGGGCCCAAAACATAGTAAGGCGACATCAAAATTGCCTATCTCAAAACCACCTGCTTTTGCAAAGGGTGTCACCTGGGTTTTTGGCCCAGTGCTCGACGGCCATCCAGGGAAACCTACCAAACCCACACATTTCTGAAAAGTGGACAACCCGGGGCTTCCAAGGAGGTATGGCTTGCGTGGCTCCCCCAACGTTCCCTTACCCAGAATACCTTGCAAACCTCAATTTTAGCCAAATAAAACACTTTTTTCAAACATTTTCGTGTGGGAAAGTGTGGCATCACCGGGCTCACACAAATTTCCTACCACCCAGCGTTCCCCCAGATCTCTCGATCAAAATGGTGCCTCACTTGTATGGGAGGCACAAGTACTGGCGACAGGCAAGGGCACAAAACGTAGTGAGGCGACATCAAAATTGCCTATCTCAAAACCACCTGCTTTTGCAAGGGGGGTCAAATGGGTTTTTGGCCCCATGCTCGGCGGCCATCTAGGGAAACCTACCAAGCCCACACATTTCTGAAAACTAGACACCCGGGGGCTTCCAAGGAGGTATGGCTTGCGTGGATGCCCCAACGTTCCCTTACCCAGAATCCCTTGCAAACCTCAATTTTAGCCGGAAAAAAAACGTTTTTTCACAAATTTTTGTGCGGGAAAGTGTGGCATCTCTGGGCTCACACAAATTTCCTACTTCCCAGCGTTCCCCCAGGTCTCCAGATAAAAATGGTTCCTCACTTGTGTGGGATGCAACAAGAACACAGTGTCCTGAAAGGTGAGAGTCGGTAGACAATTATAAATAGCATGCACATAGCATTACTTGGGCAGAAAAGAAGGAGAATACTCGTTTTTTAGTCAAAAGATAGTTATTCATCTTTATATAGTTACATTAGTTCCAAGGTCGGACGTATACAGTTAAGAACAGCACTGCATAAATTGAATTAGTGACAACCACATGGAACTTGGTGCAAAAAACGTGTACAAAAGTGCAAGTGGCGATGCAAGTGAAAAGTGAACAGAGTTGGTGGGGGACTGTGCATAAGGTGCAAACTATTTAAAGTGAGTGGCTTAACGGCGCATGTGACATTGTGATATCACAGTAGGCACGATTCATTTTATTTAAATGTAGAGCCACAAGGAAGAAGTGCGCCTATTGATCAGGCTGTTAGGTCGACGGCGTTTCGATCCGGGTTAGTTCGGATCTTCATCAGGACTGGTTGTCTGGATGAAGGAGTGCTGTGAAGAAAGGGAGGAGATTTAAGGAGGGGGCCCAGGGTGCAAGAAAGGAGAGTAGGTAAAGGGAGTACTCGAGTTACCTGGGAGGATCCTGGTTGAGTAGAATCCTTATAAGCAACAGTATTGGGAGATGTCAGGGTGACTTTTAGAGCCCCAGAATGGGTCGTTTGTGGGCTGCAGGAAGGTGCTGGGGAGAGAGGAGGTAGTAGGGCATTGCTAGGTGGGCGGATAAGGAGTGTTAGGCACATCTCGTGTAGCATAGGAGATTAACAACACAATGGGTTAGGTATCTCAGTCACGTACCTTGCTGGTTGACTCAGTGATCTCACCGGCCGTGGGAATCAGCCGTGCTCCGGGTGTGCTGGAAGGGAAGGGGAGGGTAAGTATTAGCAACTTACTGGAGTTAATGAGTGGGGCGAAGGAATCGGGCCGGTGCCGACGGTTACCTGAATTAATCGGTGTACCGCGGCGTTCACGAGTCAGAAGGCAATTGTGAACCGGACCGGGCGAGGACTGCTGTTTAACTTCTGCGTTGAAGCGGAGTCAGGACCGAGGGTGTGGGGCGGGGAAATGGCGTCAGCGGGGGTGTGCAGACGTAGGAAGACCGTGATAGGTCATATGGTGTGGTAGGGGTGGAGTTGCTGTAGTGACGCGTCCGGGAGGTGGACAGGCACAGAGGCAGCGCTCACGAATGATGGTAATTGGTAGGAGGAGAAGAACGTAGAGCGTCATTGCCATGGTCACGCGGCCGAGTTGTAAGAGACCTAGAGTGACGGTGTAGTTAAAAAATGGGCATACGGGTACCAACAAGTCATTCATTGTTCACCAAGGAACGTCTATTGATAATAGTTAAAACATTTGGCGCATAAGGAACAGTGAAGCAGTGATAGAAAACAGCAATTTTAGAATAGAGATGATCATTTGGCAGACTAAAGGGAAATTCATTTTCTTTTTCTTTAAAACACGTAAACACAAATTTATACGAAATTCCTTTCAAACATATTGTTAAACATTACTATGCTAGTGTCTGCTAGGCCTGATTGTGTATGGACTGCTTTGGGATGGGTGTAGAAAGGGGAGGCGCAAGCACCCACGACATGCAAGGGCCCCAAACGTAGTGAGGCAACATCAAAATTGCCTATCTCAAAACCACCTGCTTTTGCAAGGGGGGTCACCTGGGTTTTTGGCCCCTGCTCGGCGGCCATCTAGGGAAACCTACCAAGCCCACACATTTCTGAAAACTAGGCACCCGGGGGCTTCCAAGGAGTTATGGCTTGCGTGGATCCCCCAACGTTACCTTACCCAGAATCCCTTGCAAACCTCAACTTTTGCCAAAAAGATCCGTTTTTTCACACATTTTCTTGTGGGAAAGTGTGGCATCACTGGCTCACATAAATTTCCTACCACCCAGCGTTCCCCTAGGTCTCCCGACAAAAATGGTGCCTCACTTGTGTGGGAGGCCCAAATACCCGCAACAGGCAAAGGCCCAAAACATTTTTTGATAGGCAATTTTGATATTGCCTCAAATCGTTTTGTGCCCTTGCATTTTGCAGAGGCACCAACCTCTTTACAGGCCATTCATACACCTTTCATACGTGTAACACATACAAAACATTCATACCGCCAGCCGCGGGCCCATCAAAATACAACACTCACACCAGCAGGCAGCGCCATTCAAGGGTCCATCACTTTCACACGCCCACATTCCTGACACAACTACTACACAAACTGATGGATTGTGTGGAGTGGCACTCAGCTAGCAGTTTGTGTAGTGACCAGCAGCAAGTAACAACTCGCACACCGCCAGCCGAGCGCCAGACCACAGACACCACCATCCAAGCACTAGTCCACGCACACCGCCAGCCAAGTTCCAATCCACGCACACCGCCAGCCAAGCGCCAGTCCACGCACACCACCAGTTAAGCGCCAGTCAACGCACACCGCCAGCCAAGTGCCAATCCGCACACACCGCCAGCCAAGCGCCAATCCACGCACACCTCCAGCCAAGCGCCAGTCCACGCACACCGCCAGCCAAGCGCCAGTTCACGCACACCGCCAGCCAAGCGCCAAACCACGCACACCGCCAGCCAAGCGCCAATCCACGCACACCTCCAGCCAAGCCCCAGTCCACACACACTGCCGGTCAACTGCCAGTCCACGCACACCGCCAGCCAAGCGCAAGTCCACGTACACAGCCAGCCAAGCGCCAGGCTCCACACACAGCCATCACATTTAGGATTTTTAAAACAAAAAAAACACAAACAAATTGGAAATAGATACAAATCTACGAACACAAAATCTGAAACTAAATACATGGCACTAATGCCAACCTTGAAACAGAATACAAATGTTTAAACAATACAGACTAGGCAATTCACTTTACCACTCATGGATACTCCCAAATAATATTTTGAGTGTGGTACGCTCTATAACAAGCAGGCACACAGGGTTTGAAGGACACCCGGGGCATAAAAGACTAGTCTCCTTCCTCAAACCTCTTCGCCAACAGACTCTACATCTTCTAGTGGGAAAGTCTTTTGTCGATGTGGGAGGAATGTAATCAGGAAAGTGGCGATCGTTCAATCGAGCCACATCCTCCACCACTCCAAATCTAGGGACACTCACCTGATCCACAACAACAAGGCTAGCCATCACAGAGTGCTGAAACTGAAGAAATGTCAACTTTGACGCAGGAGAACACTCCTTGAACACAATAAAAGCATTGAAAGTTGCTAAGTTAAAAAAATGGATGGCCAACTTCTTATACCAAACATAAGCCTTCCGAATAACAGTGTAAGGTTCCAACCTCTGATCTACTCTGTCAACAAAACCCATGTGCTGATTGTAGTTTAGAATGCACACAGGTTTGTGCACTTCATCAACCTGACTCCAAACAGGCACAGGTGAAGTACTCTCATCATGGATGGTAGTCAGCATGTACACATCCCTCCTGTCCACAAATTTCACAGCTAGTAGTTCATCGCTACGCAAGGAACTGCACTGACCCCTCTAAAGTTTTCTGCAAACAAGCTCTTTGGGATAACCTTTGCGGTTAGAGCGGATTGTGCCACATGCAAAAGTGTCCACTTTAAACAATTCCTTAAATAATTGCACAGCAGTGTAGAAGTTATGAAGGTACAAATGGTGGCCTCTGTTAAACAGTCTTCTAGCAAGATCCCACACAATTTTCTCTGAAACTCCAAAAGTGGACGGACAACCAGGGGGGTCAATAGTGGAATCTTTACCAGTGTACACACGAAAATTAAAAACATATCCTGTCCTACTCTTAGACAACATATACAACTTAATTCCGTAGCGTGCCCTCTTGCTAGGGATGTACTGCCTAAAAACCAAAGACCCTTTAACAAAACCAAAGACTCATCAATAGATATTTCTTTCCCTGGAATGTATATCTCTGAAAATCGATCCACAAATTGGTCAACAGGCCGAATCTTAAAAAGACTGTTCATGTCAGGGTGACTACGTGGCAACGCCAAAGAATTATCAACAAAATGCTACATGCGTAGCAAAAGTAAATACCAATCACGAGCCATAACTGCAGGAAATATAGCTGTTGCCATCAAGGGGCTTTTAGACCAATATGAAGCCAGGTTCGGCTTCCTTAGCAAACTCATCAATAAAGTCAAACCCAAAAACTTCTTCCGCTCTTCCAGATTTGTGGGAGTCCACCGGGTAGCTCTAGAGTGGGGCATAAGTTTGTCACTGATGTCCCTCAAAAACTGTTCAGCATACAAATTAGTCTACTCAACAATCTCACCCAAAAATACATCATCCATAAATACCTGAAAATACTGTAAAGGCAAAAATATTTCACAAAACACTACACCCTGCATCACCGCTAAAGGCAGGCGACACCAGCTGCACCATGTTTGGATCAACCCAGAGTCCTGCACTTCCAGTAGGAAGCCTAACAGCCTCAGGCTGCAATCCAGATGCCTCTTGCACCATCGGCACAGCAGTATCCTCCTCTAAAACAGGCCCTTCATCTGCACTGAGAGAACCTTCATCATCCGATGATTCCATGTGGAGAGAAAACTCACTGCCAGAATCTCCCCCTCCCTCCTCTCCCTCAGACGCACTATCAGTCTCATAATCCAGCTCAGAGGAAGATTCAAGAAGCATACCAACCACCTGCTGAGCAGTCATTCTACGGCTAGCCATAATGATTACTAATAAAGGGAACAACAACAAACACTTTGTAAAAAAGTAATAAACAAAATGCACCTTTATCAAAAATACCTATACACTCCAAAACAATACCACTCATTTGCCACAAGCAGCTAAATCACCACCATGTACTATGCACAGACACCGTATGGATCAACAATATCCCACTAAAAAAGAAAGAGAAAAGAAAATTACACATAAGACAATGCAAAGCACATCACAGAGATTTTCATGCTCAGAAAGCTAACTAAATATGCTGCCACTATGACACCACTTACAAAAACATGCATCCATACATTACAATATTACACATTTGGAGTACATACAACAAAAAAGTTTTTCTTACCAAAAAAATGCAACTACGCAAAACTACAGAACAACCACTGTCGAAACCGCAAACAGGAATCAAAAGCTTTACACTTGATTTAAAAGGAGAAAAAAACATTACAATTACATATGCAAATAATGCACCAGTCCACCTGCCAAGCTAAGGGGTAAGTGGACCTAATAGTACAAATTAAATATTCACCCCCGTAAAAGGGGAGCAACCCTTGCCCTTGAGGCCACCCCCCAAAACAAAAATGAAAAAAACTCTGCTGTCTAGTGGGCAGATGGGCCTAAACACATACTGCTACTCTGCCACCCAAAGAGGGCAGAAAGGGCCACAATCATCCTCCCATAAAGGGAAGCGACCAATGTCCAAGGGGCGGCTCCCTAACACAAAAATAAACCCTGGTGCCCTAGTGGCCCTACAAATAAAAAAAAAAACAACCAAACTCACCCTCAAGGTGATACCAAAGGGGATGATGGACAGAGCGCTTGAGCAAATCTAACACTCACCCCCGGTCATCTGATCTTGGTTTAATCAATCATCATTGTTTAGCTCACTCCACCACCCCAGTTCAGACATGGCCATATGCAAATCAGTCTAACCCTGTGCTCTTTCATTGCCCTAAGTTGGCAGGGTATGCCCAGAAGTGGGTCCCTTGCTCACTTTGCCACTGGACTCAGGGTAGCCTGGCTGATGGCAGCTGACTAGCCAGAAACCGATCCCAGGATGGTTGTTTCCAGGGCAGGGAAGATATGGCTTGGCAGTTCGGGCTGGACTGTTTCCATGAGGCACAGGGTCAGACTAATTTGCATATGGCCATGTCTGAACTAGGGTGGTGGAGTGAGCTAAAGCATGAAGATGGATGAAAAATTCAATCTGCCCCCACCCCCAGGGGACAGACAAAGCCAAAAGGGCGACCCTTGCCAAAACCTAACATCATGGGCATGCTAAAAAGGCCCCCAAAGGGGCCACTACCCACTACATTTGTTCAATTGGCCCAGTGGGCCAAATACATTTTTTTTAATTTTAAATCTGCCCTCCCCCCACCCCCCAGGGGGGCAAACAAAGCAAAAATAATGCCCCCCAAAAGGGGAGCAACCCCCAAAATAAAATAAAACATTGTGGGTTTGCTAAAATGGCCCCCAATGGGAGTGACCCTTGCCCAAGGGGCCACTCCCATGCACAATCGTATATTTTGCCTTATTATTAATAAAAACATATGCTACCCTCCCCCAGGGGGGCAGACAAAGTCCTCGAATTTGCCCCCAAAGGGGGAGCGACCCTTGCCCAAGGGGCCACTCCCCCAACAAACAAACACTAGCACCATTTAAAAAAAAAAGTTAAAAATCCCTGGCGTCTAGTGGGCATTCCTGCTGCACTATTGCACGATTGTGCAACAGGAATGCACAAAAGAGGCATTGAGGGAAAGCAAAACCCTTTCCTTTCCCCCTATGCCTCTTTAGTTTAAATCCCTCCTCCCCAGCTCCAAAACGTATCTGTTAGTTCACCGACACGCAAAGCAAGCAAATGGCTTCCTGCGCGTCGGTGAACTAAGGGGAACCTCCAATGACGTCAGCGCGCCTCGCGCGATGACGTCATTGATGACGCGGAGGGGGGGGGGTGCAGGGGGGGCAGGGAAAGCTCTTCCCCCTGCCTTCCCCCCTTGAAGAGGCCGATCGACCGCCCACGGGGGGAGTGCCAGAGCTTCCCACATGGGTGGGTGCCATGACGAGCTCAGCTCGTCATCAGCACACGGCGATTGTGTGAAATGAGTCACCCAGGGTAATCCAGGATGGGCCACTTATGTGGCTCTCACCAGGTTCTGTTACCCGGATTCCCTTGCAAACATTCAACTTTGTAAAAAAACAAAACACATTTTCCTCACATTTCTGTGATGGAAAGTTCTGGAATTTGTGATCCACAAACTTCCACCTACCCCGCATTCCCCATAGTCTCCCGATAAAAATGGTACCTCACTTGTGTGGGTAGTCCTAGTGCCCACAACAGGAAACTTGCCATAACGCAACGTGGATAAACCACATTTTTACAGTAAAAACTGACCCTTTTTTTGCGAAGTGCCGAGCTGTGGAAAAGTGCCTAGCTGTGGATTTTGAACCCTAGCTCTAGAGCACCTAGGGAAACCTAGCAAACCTATATATTTTTGGAAGGCGTTGGGGGTCCATGCAAGCATACCTCCCTAGTTTTCAGAAATGTGTGGATTTGGTAGGTTTTGCTAGATGGCCGCTGAGCCCGGGGCCAAAAACCTAGGTGACCTACTTTGCAAAACCAGGTCGTTTTGTGATTGGTCATTTTGATGTTTCCACAATACAATTTGGGCCCTTACCTGTCACGGGTACTTGGCCCAGTCACACAGGTGAGGTATAATTTTTATCAGGAGACCTGGGTGGTAGGAACTTTGTCGCTGCCCAGTGATCCCACACCTTTCTCACTCAGAAAAGTGAGTAAAATGTGTTTTTTAATCTTAATTTGAGGTTTGCAGGTGATCCTGGGTAGAAAAATGTTAGGAGATCCACGCAAGCTACAGCTCTGTGGACTCCCCTGGGTGCCTAGTTCTCAGAAATGTTTGGGTTTAAAAGGTTTACCTAGATGGCTGCTGAGCCCGGGACCAAAAACGCAGTGGACCTCCTTGAAAAACCATCTCCTTTTATGATAGATAGGTGGGCACCTGTGTTTTTGGTCCCGGGCTTGCAGACATCTAGGGGAACCTAAAAAACACAGACATTTCTGAAAGAAAGACACCCGTGGGAGTACAGGGATGCATGGCTTGCGTTGATCCCCCAACATTTTCCTTCCAAGAATCCGCTCCAAAGCTAAAAAGTAACATTTTCCTCTAATATCTGTGTGGGAAAGTTGTGGGCTCACTGCACCGCACAAATTTCCTACCACTCAGCGTTCCTTTCAGACTCCCAATAGAAATTTCACCTTAGTTGTGTGGATGGGCTGAGTGCCTATGACATGGAAGGGTCAAAAACGTGTAGAGATTCAGGGGGGCCCAAAGCGGGTCCAAAAAGGTAGTGTTTTATACATTTTTATGCTGACACTACTTTGGCACCCACACAAGTGAGGTATCATTTTTTCGGGAGACCAAGAGGAAGGCTGGGTAGTAGGAAATGTGTGCCTGCGCAGTGATCCTACAACTTACCCACAGAAATGTGAGGTAAAGGTGACTTTGTAAGTAAATTTGAGGTTTGCATGGGATTCTGGGTAAGACACTGCTGGGGATCCATGCAAGCCACACCGGGAGCGAAGTCAGTATAAGCACACCACCATCCACGCACACCACCAGCCAAGCGCCATCCACGCACAACGCCAGGCAAGCGCCATTCCCAAACACCACAAACCAAGATCCATCCACACATACCGCCAGCCAAGCGCCATCCACGCACACTAACGGTCAAGCAATAGCCACGCACACACCAGCCAAGCGTCACCCACTCCGTCAGCTGAGCGCCATCCCCGCACACCGCCAGCCAAGGAGGGCTGGACTCGGAACAGCAGCCAGCCATTGCAGATTGCTGCCCGACTGGCTCTTGGGGAACTAAGGGGAACCTCCAATGACGTCAGCGCGCCTCACGCACTGACGTCATTGATGATGCGGGAGGGGTGCAGGGGTGCTGAGAAAGCTCTTCCCCTGCCTTCCCCGTTTGAAAGAGGCCGATCGACCACCCACGAGGGAGCGCCAGCGCTTCCCCCATGGGTGGGTGCCATGACGAGCTGAGCTCGTCATCAGCACACGACGACTGTGTGCCAGGACGAGCTCAGCTCGTCATCAGCACACAAGGGTATAAGGGAATGACACAGTGCTTTGCAGCGAAATGTTAACATTGAACACATGTTTTCCTTCTACTATTCACAGCATTTGCTTCCAACGGCAATGCAGTGTTCTTGAAGCAGTGGTGGTGGAGGTGGATAACCGTGGAGGGGTGTAACGGTGGGGGGAGTACCTGGGGTAAAATGCACAGAGGGTCGATCTGGCCTACATTTCAATCAGGCAGTGCCTGATGGGCTGGTCTGACAGGTCAGTGTTTGGGCCGTTTTATAGGTCTTGCCTAGGCAGTGCTTGCGCAGTCTCTTCAAGAAATGCTGTATTCAGGATATAGGCTTTAAGCTCCACCCATATTCCACTCATGTTTTTTATTGGCTCCTTTGACTGTCTTTTGAAAAGGCTTTTTTTCTTGGGTTAATGTATTTAGTAGTGCCTCCTTTTCTACTGTTTTAGCTTCTCATGTGGACTGCCCCTGTTACATGTGACTTTACTCCCTACATTTTATTTTCAGTTTTTGAGCACTGTTTTCTTAATGACTTATTTGTCGTAGCTGGAGTTGCAGGCACAACAGCCCCTTCCCCGACCGCACTTCCCCGACACGCCCTCTATTCGGGCTGCATCTGCCTTCCCCTCCTCCCTCCTGCGTATTATCATTTATTTTATAAGGCCGCCTGTTTGTTTTCTAATTATTTACTTTTGCAGCATTTGCTGCATGCCACGCTTTAGCTTCACATGTTTAATCCTTTTGCTGCTAGGTCTCCCCCTCCCCGTACTAAGTCTTTATTTGGCTATTTGGGGTAGTTGACGCTTAGGCCCCTATAACATTTTGTCCACATAAGATATTAACGTCAAATTTGCACCCTTTTTTCCAACACCCTGAGGATTCTAAAGGTACCCAGCGTTTGTGGATTCTGCAGTAGAGGACCCAGCAATTAGCCAAAATGCAGCAATTTATTTGTAAATGGCAAGAAATTGCTGCAGGAGAACGTGTCTGTTTCTTTTCCTGCAAATTGCATCAACAAGGGGTTTGTGGTGCTGAATCACCAGCTACTCAGATTTCAGGGACAGGCAGACTTTCGTCAGAAAACCAACATTTTCTTTACAGTTTTTGCATTTTACTGGGACATAGCGTATTTTTCCTATTTTATGTGCTGTCAGCCTCCTTCCATTTAGTTTATAGAAATGGGTGTGAAACGAATAAAGGATCACAATAAGCTTTACATTTCTGAAAACTTGACAAATTCTGAATTCAGCAAAGGGTCACTATTGTAGATCCTTCAAGTTATTTTTTTTTTATAGAAACTAACAGTTGAAAATAGAAAATATTGGGGGGGCGTGGCTTGGACGCCGGAGAAATGGCGGCGTAGTTTCTGTCCTCCTCCAGGCAGCCGCGAACTTTGACCAAAAAGAGCTGCATACAGATCCCATTCCGGACCAAAGCGGGCACTTAGCCATCGGAACCCCAGAACCGGCGATGGTGTGAATTTCAGCCGAATCCGTTCGAGGGAAACGGAGGAAATCGACTCTTTGCCCCGACCGCCGGAGACCGCAGACCGTGACGGAGCTTGAAACCGGCCGCATCCACGAGGCACCCCGGAGCTCCGGACCTGTTGCCTCGCTACACGAGGAATGCTCGATTAATACGACGCTTGGCCCCAGAAGTACAGCGCTCCAACGGCTGGTTCGTGAGTAATGGTGCTTGCGAGCAATTAAGACAAATGCCCAAATGTGAAAATACGCAAAGCGGGAAGCGGGAATCAGCCGTTTGAAATGGCGGTTTATCAGAGCATTTAGTTTTACGCTCGAGCCACCCTATTTATTTATTTTTATTTATGAAGCTTATAAAGCGCACGGCTACCCCCGACGGGGGTGTCCCGGCGCTGTAGACTGCAGACTAGAAAAGGAAGGACAATTATGGGGTGGAAAACAGCCAGGTCTTCAATCGGCTACGAAAGAGGGGTTCAGAAGCAATAAACCTAAGATCTAGTGGAAGGCTGTTTCATAGTTTAGCAGTCATTACAGTGAAAGCTCTACCGCCCATTCTGGAGCGGCGGAAGCGAGGGACTGTGAGAAGACGTAGGTTGTTAGACCGCAGAGATCTGACCGATTGGGATAGTACAAGTCTCTTTCGCAAGTATCCCGGGCCTGACCCATTAAGGGCCCGAAAAGCAAGAGTCAGCATCTTAAACTGGATGCGCCTGGAGATGGGGAGCCAGTGTAACTTCTTACGATAGGATGCAACCGACTGACGGTAGGGGATATTGCCAATCAGCCTCGCCGCCGCGTTCTGAACGATCTGCAGACGTTCAATTTGATACAAAGGGGCCCCGGCATAGAGACTGTTGGCATAATCCAAATGTGACGTTTTTAGGGCGTGGGGGACCGTTCTACGGGCATCCACAGGAAGGTACGGAAAGATCTTTCTCATCATACGCAATTTCCCGAAGCAGGCTGCCGTAACCTTGTTAATTTGGGCTTTACAAGAGAGAACATCATCAAATTGGAAGCCCAAATTGCGAACTGTTTGGACAGGGCTGGGAGGAGGATTAAGCACTGTCGGCCACCATAAAATGGAAGGTATAGTGTTTTTTTTGATTAAAAAATAAGACCTCCGTCTTATCGGTGTTGAGCCTGAGATTGTTAGAGGTCATCCAGGAACATATGTCGATAAGACAATGGCGAAAACTGGCGAAGCTGGAGTCAGAGTGATCTCTAAAAGAAAACACTAGCTGTGTATCATCAGCATAAGAGATCACTCTGATCCCCCAGGACTCCACCACCTTAGCCAATGGGGCAAGATACACATTGAAAAACAGGGGGCTCAACGCGGAGCCCTGAGGCACGCCACAGACAAGGGGTTTACTCTCAGATTCAAATGGTTTGAGAAGAACCCTCTGCGTTCGTCCTTTAAGAAAGGAACTGATCCAAGACAGAGCGGAACCACCCAATCCAATCTGCCTTAGGCGATCCAATAGTATCACATGGGACACCGTATCAAAAGCGGCGGATAGGTCGAGGAGGACCAACATGGCCTCCTCGCCCCTATCCACACACTCTCGAATAGTCTCAGAGACCTCTAGGAGAGCAGTCTCAGTACTGAAACCAGTTCTGAAACCCGACTGAGAATCGTGTAGCAGAGAATTGGTTTCCAGATAGTCCGCAAGTTGTAGCTGCACGGCCTTTTCCAAGACTTTCGCCGGTTTAGGGAGAAGGGAGATGGGGCGGTAATTGCAAAATTGTGCCGGATCCGCATCCACCTTCTTCAGGATGGGGACTAGCATGGCCTCCTTCCAAGCAGTCGGAAATTGGCCCGAGTGCAGTGAGGAGTTCCAGATTGAAAGGAGTGGTTCGATCAGAAGGGGAGCCAGGTTACCCATGACCTTGGGCGGGACCGGGTCTAAAGGGGATCCGGATTTACACTGAGTGAGCAACTTAAATGCAGACTCAGTAGTAAGATCTTTAAAGGCCACCAATGACGATGTTATAGGGTCCCTGGTCTTGGCGATGGGAGGGGTCAGAACAGGTGTCAGACCAGACGGAAAAGAGGACGTAATTTTGTCAATTTTGTCTTGAAAATACTCCGACAAACCATTACATAAGGCCTGGCTAGAGAAGTTCTGGGGTGTCATAGCGGGAGGCTTAACAAAGTCCTTTACAATATTAAAAAGAGTTTTTGCGGAGTTATCTGCATTTTTAATTTGTAAGGCGAAGAAGTCTCTCATTGTGGACCTTTTTAATTTGAGGAAATTTTTTAAAGCAGATTTGTAGATACTTTTAGCCTCTGAATCATAAGTTTGTCGCCATCTGCGCTCTAATTTTTTACAGCGGCTTTTTTCCTCACGCCTTGCCGGAGAAAACCACGGGACAGATGGGCGGGATCTTGCAGAGGTGACAGGCTGTAAGGGGGCGGTGGCCTCAATGACAAGCAATAGGGCTAAATTGAGCTGGGCCACCCTTGCGTCAATGTCGTTGGTTAATGGGTCAAATGGGTACGAGAAAACGGGATCTAAGGCAGTGCAGGTGACTTTATGCCATTTTCTCCCGTACTCCCTACCAAGTACCACCGGACTCGGTGCAGAGGGAAACATAATATCGAACGGGAGAAGGTAATGGTCTGACCAGGTGAGGGGAAGGGAGGGGTGAACTGTGATACCGGGAAGATTTGAAAAAATTAAATCGAGAGTATGGCCCGCTATATGCGTCGGGCCCTGAACCAATTGGAACAAGCTCAGGCCTGCAAGGTGTCTAGTAGTTGAGTAGCCTGAGAACAAGAAGGGTCTTCAGCGTGAAGATTGAAATCACCAAGCACTATAAAGTGCGGATGTTTAAGGGAAAGGCCCGCTATAAGGTGTACTAGCAGCATTAATGAAGGGGCTGAGGCACTGGGGGGGATTATACACTAGAATACCGGCCAAAATAACAGCAGCCGAATCCGAAATGGTGAAATACATGGCTTCAATCAGCCCTATATTCGTAAGTTTCTTGATAGTCAGGCGCAGGTGAGATTTCAGGATGATAGCAAGGCCACCCCCTGTTTTACCCTCTCGATTAATACCTATCAGAAGATAGCCAGGGGGGGTGGCTAAATGGATATCCGGTTTGGAAGTGTCTTTTATCCAGGATTCCGTGAGGAACAGGATATCCCAGCCATGAGAAACAAGTGCTGTCCAGATCTCACTAGCATGGCGGGGGAGAGAACGACAGTTGACCAAGGCAGCCCTCAGCGACAATGGGAGACTTGTACGCTTGGCTAAGGTGGCAAGTGGAGGGACACGTTTACCCCATGGAGGAAGTACCAGATCACAGTGTGGGCATTTAAAAGGGCGACCCTCCAACTTACACGGAGGGCAGCGAGAGAGCGGCGTGCATATGCCTGATCTCATTTGTAGAAGCTGCTCTCTGGTCCAGCAGATAGGGCTGACCTCAGCATAACGGACAGGGGGACTGGCCCTGGGCCCGGGCCAGGCGCGGACGGGCGCAGACGGGCTTGCCTTAGGCACGCCCGCTGCGCCCGCCCGCTGCGCGGACGGGAAGTCTATCGACTTTTATACATAGCGAGGAGGGTGGGAGTCGTCCTAGAGCTGGACCGCTACCCTGCCTTCCCCTGATATGGCGGCGGCTATTCTCTGCGTGCCGGCGTCAGCGCCTCAATTCGGCTGCGCCGGTAGGCAATGGAGTGTAGGAGACCCTGGAGGCGATGTAAGTCTCACCTGCAAGGGTCGTGTCGCCAGGGGATTTAAAATCGCACCATTGAAATATTTACAGATTTTAAAATAATGTCACCCTATGCTTACTGGCATGAACGCTGCTTGGCTGCTCTGAAAATCTGTGCTTATATTAATGGGTTCTGAATGCTTTAATGGAATCCATACTAATATTTGTTGCTCCTGCTCGTGCGCAGTACCTAAATGATGTTGTAAGGTTGCTCTCAATGCTCTGACAAGCTAAAGTGGCTACAAGCGCCTATAACTGCCCACTAATGGCTAATGACTTAACCTCAATGCAGAAACCTGTTTGATCATAAAGAAATCGATGAACTGAGACCAGTATATGTGGACATGATCAGTGCACTTGCCTCATCTACGCGCTAGTTATGTTGGTTGTGTAGCCATTAACAGAGAGTCACCCCACACGCAATATAAAATGGCGGCTCCCACAGTTTTGGGTTAATGTGAGACCCTGCACCCTGTGTAGCTGTAATACAGACATCCTTCCGTCAGCAACACGATCTGCACTGCCTAGAATTTCCTAAATAAAGAGGTTTAATTAACATTTGCGCTACCTTACACCGACACAGCATCACCCAAACTCAACGCTGGGAGGTTTGTGGACCCCACGCTGTAAGCTGCTCACTATAAACTCTACTCTGTAACGCATGCTGTTGGTCTGCTCTGTAACGCACGCTGTTGGTGGGTTCTATTCAGTTATTCCGGACCAACACATTAATTGAGTCACCATTAGGATACCAGCCATTAACAATAACCCAGCAAACCCCAGCAAGCCCTAGCAAACAAGATAAGAATGGGGGACAAAGATAATGGCAAAACTTTTAAGCGTCTGAAATCTGACCCACCGACGCCAGTCAAAGGGAAAAAAGAAATAGCAGAAGCAATGGACACTATCCTAAGCAGATTGGAAGGGGTCAGAGATTTGGCCAAATCTACCTAAGAGGAGGTTGTTGCGGTGCGGCAGGATATAAAGGACATCAACTCAAGGATGACGGAGTCCGAGAGCAGAATAAGTAAACTGGAAGACTCTGAAAATAAAACCTGTGGAGCTATCCAGAACCTCACCCTGTGCTCGGATCATCTCGTGAGGAAGGTTGCGGAATTGGAGGATAGAAATAGGAGAGGAAACCTGAGAATTTTTTTTGGAATACCAGAAAAATCTGAAGAATCCCATGGATCATGGGTACCCTTCCTCGAGCAATGGTTTACTCAGGCTACTAATCTAACCTTCACTCAACCGCTGGAGTTCGATAGGGCGCATAGGGTACCGGGGCGAATTACTAAGGATCAGAAGGGCCCGAGAGCGATAGTATGCAAGCCGCTAAGATATCAACACACGGAGCAGATACTTACCTTCGTCCGTAAACACAACCATGTACTATGGAAAGGCCACAAAATCTTTATCTCACAAGATTTCAGTAAAGAGACTATGGAAATCAGGAAAGCCTTTCTTGCAATGAGACCGCAACTGAAGTCACTCAGTTACATGTATGGCTTTATTGGTCCGACAAAGTTCAAAGTAACAATACAGGGTGTGACTCATGTGTTCTCTGACCCACAAAAATTACGACATCAGCTCTTTACCCAAGGGGACGGCAGCATGGAAGTATCTCCTTCGACCCAACTGAGTGCCGCTGCATCCGGACATGGATGACTTTTTGAATATCCTTGGTTCCTTATAGCCCACTGTGGCTAATCTGAACTCTGATGACTCTGCTCCATACTGTGTTCATTATGTTCCGTTTGCCTAGAGTACTTGGTCTTCGGCAATAACTACTGGGTATGGTCCAAGCTTGGTTTTTTGGCAATAATTACTGGGTATGATCCATGCTGTACCCTTGACCTGTTAGCTGCGTTGACTGGAAATGGCGCCTAGTAGGTCGCCACAGTTATGCTTCTGCATATGATATAGTTCACCTGGAGCCTGTTACACTCGTTATTCTTTAGTCTGCTGTACTAGTGGCCGCTATTCGTACAGTAACGTATTATGTTATAGCCTTATGATGCAGTTTAATGTTATACCTCGTTGCCTGCATATTCGTTTCACTTTTGCTCTAAGAGGTGTTTCGCAGCTCATGTAATTAATGATGTTGAGCAGGCTGCTTGGAGGTGGCCTCGCGGTCGTCGTTCCCGAGTCGCCATGTTCCTTTTCTACTATTGGGGAGGGAGGGGTGGGTTGTGGGTAGGGGAGGAGGGTGGAGGGAGGTTTGCAGGGGTGAGGGGGGGATCGTTTTTTCAATTTTTTTATTTTGTGTATTCTTTTGCCTTGTTTTTCCGTACTTGCATCCTGTCTTGCAGTCGACTGTATCTCTTGATAGCCTTGTAGCCAGTGTGACTCTTGCTCTTACCAACATTGTCTCCTGTGTAATGGTGCTCCACCGGGGCCCAGTCCGGAACGAGTTCTTTAATGCTAATACAACTCAATGTAGTAAGTTAGAATGTCTCAAGATTGATAGTTGATGGCTCCTATTATAGACACCCCGATAGGGACGGCAACCATAGCTAACCTTAAATTACTCTCACTGAATGTTAAAGGCTTAAATCAACCGATTAAACGTCAAAAGGTACTCGATTATCTACGTAGACAACGAGGAGATATAGCCCTATTGCAAGAGACGAAGCTGGAGGCGAAACACTTTCACACCCTACGTAACAAGTTCTATACTGAAGTGGTAGGTTCTGGAGCCGTCTCTAAGAAAAATGGGGTAGTGATGTTATTTGCTAAGAAAGCGAATGTGGAAGTAGTTTCCTCCTCCATGGGCACAAAGGGTAGCTGGGTCTCGGTGAAATTAATTAAGGATGACACTGAATTCTACATTACAACGATATACGCACCCAACACACATGACCCTTCCTTCTGGCTAGAACTGTCGAAACAGATTGACACTGTGCCAGATTCGGCAGTTCATATTCTAGCAGGAGATTTTAACCTTCTGTTTGACCCTGCCCTAGATAGGGACTCTAAGTGCACCTTCCGTCCAGGCAAAGCCCACAAGGAATTTGCAAAGCTATGTAATAGATTCCACATGGTAGACACATGGCGTCTACAACACCCTGACGGCAGAGACTACTCTTTCTACTCCCCACCTCACAACTCGTTTTCAAGAATTGACTACATATTCATAACTAGGAACGCTGTGGCCAGGATAGAAGACACAGACATTGCACCAAGGCTCGTCTCTGACCACTCTTGCATTTCACTCACGTTATCTAGTATCAAACCGACAACCCGTCAGTCGATGTGGCGACTCAATGATACCATTCTAAATGATGTGAAACACAAAGAAACTATAGACAACGCCCTCAAAGAATTCTTAATAATTAATAAAAAGGGGGACACCTCGGACTTAAACCTTTGGGAAGCACTAAAGACCACTATAAGGGGGCTCATCATAAAAATATTATCCGCACTAAACAAAAACCGTAATGCCGCCCTCTTAAAACTAGAAGAAGACATCTCAAAACTCCAACACGAATATCTATCCAGTAGAAGTACAAAGTTACTGACTGACTTGTCCAAACTAAAATATACCTATAATAAACTAGTGAGTGAGAAGGCAGGAGTCTGGTTGGATAGGAGAAAACGGTTTAAAGTCTGCGAATCTAATAAAGCAGGGAAGGGATTAGCAACCTATCTTAAATTTAAAATTAAAAAAAACACCATTACTTCCTTACTGGACGATAAGGGCACCCCCAATTCTGACCCCAATAAAATTGCAAACCTATTCAAAGATTTCTATGAGAAATTATACGCTAGAAATGTGAATGTGGGGAAAGAGAAAGTGGAGAAATACCTCTCCAAATGCGCACTACCAACACTTACGCCCTCAGAACAAGAACCCTTAAATGAACCCATATATGAGACAGAAGTCGCTGCCGCGATCAAGTCTCTTAAGAGCGGGAAGGCCCCCGGACCAGACGGATTTACAGCACAATTTTATAAAAGCTTTGCTCAAACCCTTACGACACCAATTTTGGACGTGTTCCAAGAGATTAGTCTTACGGGAGAGGTAAAAGGAACAATGGCTGAGGCAGTAATTGCAGTGATACCCAAGGAGGGGAAGGACTCTAAACTTCCTAAAAATTACAGGCCAATTTCGTTAATAAACTTGGATTGTAAGCTTTTGGCCTCAATCCTAGCGGGACGCATCCAGAAGGTACTGCCGTCCCTAATCCACCCATCACAAGCTGGCTTTTTGAAAAATAGATTGTCAAGCGACAATACCAGAATTCTAGCTCACGTGCTTGAAAAAGCGAAGCTCCTCTCCACGCCCACCGCGGCGATTACACTTGACGCTGAAAAAGCGTTTGACAAAGTGGACTGGACATACCTGGAAGCAGTCCTACATAAATTCGAACTGGGTCCTCTGTTTACTAAATTGGTAATGTCACTGTATGCCTGCCCCACTGCTAGAGTGAGAGCTGGTGGAGCTTTTTCCTCCCCTTTTAAACTTGAACAAGGGACTAGACAGGGATGCCCCTTGTCCCCATCCCTATTCCTCCTGGCAATCGAACCCTTTCTATACCAAATACGAGAGAATGCGGACATTCCAGGGATTCAGTTTAAGGAGTGCATTATCAAACTCACGGCCTATGCTGATGATGTTTTGGTCCTGAGTGAGCAGGCGGATAGAGCTATACCAGCCTTGCTTTCCACGATTGAATAGTTCTCTTGTGTGTCGGGATACTCCCTGAACAAAGACAAAACTGAGGTGAAATTGCTGAACTAAAGGGGTGATAAAATTATTCTAGGAGATTCTGGGCTTACCTGGCAACCAAAGAGCTTTAAATACCTGGGCTTGGAGTTCGAGAGAGACCTGATTACCACACTAAAAATTAACGAAGATATACTCTGCAAGAAAATACAAAAACTTCTGGAAGGGTGGTCCCCGAAATTCTTGTCGTGGTAGGGTAGAGCGGAGACATTAAAGATGATGGTCACCCCCTTAATTAATTATATGGCGAGCATGCTCCCCATGTCATTCACTGAGGACTTCCTGCAAAAAATAGATACATTATTTACTAGCTTCCTATGGAAAGGGAAGAAGCCCAGAGTCTCTGTGAAAAAACTACAACTTCCAAAACTTAAAGGAGGTCTAGGCTTACCCAATTTTAGAAACTATCAAACCGCTTTCCTGTGTAAGCAAGGGGCTTCCTGGTTCGCCGAAGATTCTGGCTACACGCCGTTGTGGATCAATACAGAAAAATCTATTATAGGCAAGGCCCCACTCGCCGCGATACTCACAATGGACCTATCACACCTCACACACCCTAAGTACATAATGCTTAACACCAAAAGAGCCCTTCTGAGACTGGACCACACACATAAATCTGGCCTGCAGATAAAGAAGTCGGCTACCGCATCCCTATGGCGTAACCCACTTATCAAGATTAATGGCTCGCTTCTTTCCTGGGACCACTGGTCAGATAAAGGAATCAATGTGATTTCGGATCTTTATGAGGGGCACATGCCACTGCCCTTCGCAACGATCCAAGCTAAACACTCCCTTCACCCAATCGACTTCTACTCATTCCTAAAACTAAAGTCAGTTTTGTCCACACGTTCGTTCACAATGTCAGCACCCTGGTTAGAGTCGACGCTTCCACACCTGCAGTCATCGGGTAATTTTGTCTCAAAAGTATACAAACTGCTCGCGCCGATGCCAAGTAAATCAATGAGACGAAACGAACTTAAATGGGAGGCAGAACCGAACAATACCGGTATAGTTGCTGACTGGGACAGGATCCACGCTTCGGCGCTTACACACAAAGTTTCTCCAATCCTCTCACAAACCAAATACATGATACTTAACAGGGCGTTCTGGACCCCACAAAGATTGTTTAAACTCAACCTAAGAGATACCCCCACGTGTTGGAACTGTTCCCTAGCTGACGGTGATCTGCCACACATGCTATTTAACTGCCCCATGCTACACAAGTACTTGTCCAGTGTTTTTGACTACATTGAGCACATATTTGGCATCACACCTAGAAGGGAATTCATCTACATTATTCTGGGGGCCATTGACCCAATGCTAATAAGAGACCACAATCGCCAACTTCTTGACCTACTGCTAACCCTGGCGTGCAAGGTGGTCCTCTGTCACTGGAAGACGGCTGCAGAGGTCTTTTTCGCTGCCTGGAAGGAATGGCTATCCTGTATCAGAGGAGTAGACAACCCTGCTTTACATTCTTCTCCATGGCAAGTTACCAATAAGAAACTCTGGTCCTCCTTAGATGCAGCCTCCCTCTCCTTTGACCCCCCGTAGTCTGCCTACATAATCACTAGACACCTGAAAATACCGGAGAGCAGTCACCCGGGGACGGGACACACTTAGATCACAATCAGTATATTACTACTCTATAGTTGTCTTACACACTGCCATACTCTAGCAGTAAGATCTTGCATTGGTCGCTGAGCTACACTGTAGTTTCATAGGCTATATCCCCTGACATAATATACATAACAAGGCGGTTGCTTGTACACTGTATATCTTGGAACACTGACTGTTACTCGAACCACACTTACACCATTATGATGCTGTCTCCTCGCATAGAAATACGGAACGTCAATCTGTTTTTCTTACCAATCGTATGCATCTACTATGTGTACCACTATGGAGGTGTGGCTTTGAATCAACAATGTGCTAATTTGATTTATTCATTGATCATTGACTATTTTGTACTTATTTATTATTATTTGTTATTTCCTTCTTTCTTATTGTTTCCTATTGCAAATTCGTATTCTTTGACATCGGCAATGTAACAACATGATTGTATGTATTATTGATGCACTCCTGCCTTCTTTTCATTTCTTCGTTATTCTCTAATAAAAACGATTTGAACACAAAAAAAGAAAATAGAAAATATTGAAATTTAGTTGAATAAAATAGCCATTTGTGCCAATGTTTTCACCTGTGACAACTTCTAAGTGTTACCAAAGGGGATGATGGACGGAGCGTTTGAGCAAATCCAACACTCACTCCCAGTCAACTGATCTGGTTTTAATCCATCACCATTCTTTAGGTGAGTGTTTGATTTGCTCCGTCCATCATCCCCTTTGGTATCGCTTTCTTTTAAGTGTGACAGATTTCTTGTAAAAAAACAAAACACATTTTCCTCACATTTCTGTGATGGAAAGTTCTGGAATTTGTGATCCACAAACTTCCACCTATCCCGCACTGTGGCTAATTTTTATAGGGAGTGGGGGCATTGGCATTCTGGGCAGCCCCACCCCTACGTATAATAACAAAAATGATCCCTGGCATCTAGTGGGCTCTCTGCCTCCCCCCCCCAGGAAGGGCAGGAAGACTGGACCTTTGTGTGAGGTGGGGGTATTGGCATGCCCATCTCGGTCAGGCCCCACCCCTAAATATAATTAAAAAATAATCCCTGGCATCCAGTGGGCTTTCTGCCCCGCCAGGAGGGGCAGATCGGGACCACTGCCCCCATCTGCCTCCATCTGCCTCCCAGGTTTGGCAGAAAGACTGTATAATTTTGTGGGGTGGAGGCATTTACATGCCCATCCCGTGCAGCCCCCACCCCTAAATCCAATTGAAAAAAAATGCTGAGCATCTAGTGGTCTTTCTGCCCCCATCTTACCCCAAGGAGGGGCAGAAAGACAGAATAGCCCCAAAAACATTTGGGCGGGGGGAGCAAAGGCCTTGCCCAAGGGGCCGATCCCCCCATTCTGGTGTCCAGTGGGTGGATCCCTGCTTGGGGATCACCCTCTTGGGGCAATCCACAAGCTGGGATCCACTAGAGATTCTCCTCTTTCCAATGATACCTCTCCTGTCTTCTACGTGCTTGGGGGCGGGTTGATATAGCCTATCGGCTCATTTCAGTTTTGGTTTTAGAGAAATTACGTCAGCACGACGTGCGCTGATTGTCATTTCCCTGAAACCAGCAGGACAGCCTCAGGAGTTGGGAGAGCCCTTCCCTAGCTCCCGAGGCTGTTCAGGGCTCACAGAAATCCCTCTGGTGCCCGCACCAGAGGGATTTCTAGTGCTATGTGCACAGGCGACAGGGAGCTTGCAAACTTATAACCCCAGGTGTTGTACAGAGATATTACGCACCAAAAGATTGGGGTATATATTTTCACAACGAAACAAATATCATACAGATTGTTCTAGACCTACTTCAAAGTAGATATTGGCATGCTGTAATGGAATAACATAAGTGGTACACACAGCAATGGACCCTCATAAGAAGTTCGATGAGACAGGCAAGGTAAACCTGTATTACCTACCCCAATATTTAGGACATTGAAATTCTATACACGTAGAAGTGTCACACTGTTTCTAAGGACACGTTTACGCACCCTCAAGTGGAATTTAAAGAAGCAATCAATGTATAAATCTGCATAGACTGATTGCCAGTAAACTCTGTCAAGTGGTACTTAAACCTACCAGGGTATTCAAAAACTGAACTGTGATACTGAATGTATCAGTATACTATTGATCACCTACAATGGGGGTGCTGGAAATAGAAATACAATTAGTGAGTGTATTTCCCAAAACGATCACTAAATATCCAAATGTGGCATAAAACACCATTTAAACAAGCATCAAATTGCTTCTAGAAAACCAGCACGGGGTGGTAACAGGACTGAAATTTCTAAATGAAAAAAGAATGTGTGCAATTATTTTGACATTTCAAACACCTTCTGTTGTTGCTAATCTTATCTTAATCTCCATGGATGGCAAGTGAACTCACCAAACCAGCATGAACCATGGATGTATTAATCACCCGTGTTGAAACTGGAGGCCTCTTTTAAAGACACGCTCTTTATTCAGTTTGTGTATCTGAAAAGAAATAATAAAAAAGTTAAAGTCTAATTCCATAAAAGCTCAAGGCAGACTCATATATTTGCTAATGTAAACTTACTCTTGAACCAACGTGTGAGGCTACACTATTTCCCTGTTCACTATTTCGGAGTGTAAGTTGGCACCAAAGTGCAGATTTGCATCTCTCCACCCCCTCAGTTCAGGTGGAAAAGATCTTGAAAACTGAAATTAAGAGTGCAAAGTAGCTACTCTTAACTTCTCACACATATCGGAACTCACTGCCTCTGGGATGGAGATTGCTCTAAAGGAAAAATAATTACCTTTATTAATTTCTATACGTGTGTTTGTGCGTGTGTGTATATAAATTATTTCAGTGAAAAATAAAAAATGTAATTACTTTAAAATTATTATTTTTGAACATATAAGATACAGCATATTAACTCATATTGTTTATTAAATACTTAAAAAAATTAATTTCTAAATATCCTTTTTTATCAAAATTAAGTCTTCTTTAAGTTTTGTTTTTATTTATTAGTTTAAAACTATTTAAAAGTTCAAGGGCCAGATGTAGGAGCCCTAATATCGGTCAATAACAGCCGAATTCGGCCGTTACCGACCGGTATTAGAGTTTCCAGATGTAGGGGGCCTATATTTTACCGATTCTGTAAAGTTACCAAATCGGTAAATTTACAGAATCTGTAAAATACCAAATCGGTATATTTACCGATTCGGAAAATCCACATGTAGGTGGCACTCTTTAGAGTGCCACAGGCCCTTAAGAATCGGTATTTTACCACCCAATCCTATTGGGTGGTAAAATACCGAATTCAGGTGTGCATGCACATCTGTGCATGCACACCTGTGCGATGTGACACACAGACATGCCCTTAGGGCATGTCTGTGTGCCACATGGCACACAAGTCCGGAATTGGGGTGCTAGAGGGTGTCAAAGTGACACCCCCTGCACCCTTGCAGGATTCGGTATTTACCGATTCGGTAAATACAGAATCTGTATTTCCCATTGATTCCTATGGGCTTCAAGGCCCATAGGAATCAATGGGAAATACAGAATCGGTATTTACCGAATTGGTAAATACCGACTCTTACAGAATCGGTAATTTTTTCCCTACATCTGCCTCCTTCAATTTACCGACTCTTAAATACCGAATCGGTATGAGTCGGTATTTAAGAGTCGGTAAATCGGATTTACCTACATCTGGCCCCAAATGTTTAATCCAGTCAAAAACAGGTTATGTTTTACAATAAATTTGTAATCCAGCTTTAAAACGTAGGGGCCCATTACGATGTCGAGCGCAACCGAATATTGTTTGGTCGGATTCCCGTTGTTTCCTATGGGAACCCAAGTTACGCCTAAGAACCGTCTGTAACACAGGCTCCCTTGGGGAAATGGGGTGTGTGTGTAAAACCCTGCCTGCCACACAGTGCAGTGTTTTACAGGGAGGAACCTCAGGTACTCCCTCGGCCACCAAAATTAGACCGCGGAGGCAAGGGGACCCTGCCAGGGCCCCCAAAGTCACTTTTCCACTGCATTTCCATTTCGGAAAGGCCGGCGCAGCAAGTCTGTTGGAAACTGACATCATAATCCCGATGGCGGAAGCGCCATCACGGTGTGGTTCCGACTGACAGGAATACTCAGCGAGTCGAAAGGAACCGATTCGGAATGACCGGTCGGTTTATGTTCCGACAGCGAACATCAGAATTGGGCGGTCGGATTGTAAAGCGACTGAGTCGGTCGGAAGGGCTCTGACGCGGTTGTGAAGTTTCCGACTGTTGGGTGGAGCCTTTCCGCCCGACATCGTAATGATCCCCTTTATGTACATATCTAATTTGAAAATTGGAATACTATAATGTATTTAATATTATTTGCTATTGGGTGTTTAAGGTCATGTCTGCTTTGGTTTTTCTATGGGTGAGTTGCAGCACCTATGAGTGACAGTGTGTGGTACTTGATCTATTCTAAGGCTAGGTTGGAGTACATTACTACTGTTTTGTGGCCTATAGGACCATAGTAACTTCAAAGTTGTGGTTTTTGAGTAGCCTTGGTTTTACTCATTTGTGGGTGGGTGGGTATGTGTATTGGCATGTACCTCCCAAAGCCCCTCTTTACTCCTCCAGAGAACCCCTTCCATTTAGTAAGGACGTATTCCCCATTTCCCCACCACTCCCCCTTCCCTCTCCCACATTTACTATGTTTGAAACCTTTTTTTGACATTTTGGTATCTAACAGCCAGGACATCATCTTGTATACATTCCTGAAAAAACCTATAAATGGGTATTCACCAGTAGAGTAAAGCAAATACAGGAATATAATGGCTGAGTACATACCACTGAAGAATGATCATATAACGAAAATATACTATGTTAGAACAACAGCTGCATTTACATATACTAACCAGTAAGTTAGGAAGTTTCAGGGTTCTGTATTTAAGAAGAAAAAACTTGTGTGTAGTGGCTACAGGTTTGGAACATTTATGAAGAATAAAAATATTTGCCGTCACCAGGGCAATAGTCCGCCATTGTTTTGCGTGACTGGTGAGTGCAGAAATGTTGTGGGTTTAATGCAACACTGCGAAAGCTGCCAATGGAGTACATTCCAACTCAGCTATCTGTAAGAACTTGCCATATCTGAGTCCAGTAAGCTAGGAATAGAGGGTATGTTGAATATCCCAGTTCTGAGTGCACATCTCAAGGAATTGGATGTATTGGACAGTTTCAGCCTGAGTTTTTTTTGGGATCAGTGCCAGTTGTGAAGGATTTTAAAGTAACTGAATTTCATCCAGGCCTCATGAAGATCTGTTGTGTTTTGCCATAGGGTACGCTCAGTGAGAGGGACAGTAAGCGAGATGGAGCCGCTGTTGTCACTGGCAATGAAGGAGTTGTTCAGAGGAGCAGTGAACAGTTTGGTAAGAAGAAGTTCATAAAGTCCTGTGATCAATTTCTGAAAATGTAGCCAGAAAGTCATCAATGAATGCCAAGAGTACCGTTATGGAGGACGTCTGGTTGCTTAATGTCAAATGCATGTTTTCTGCTTACAGCAACAGTTTGAGGTTACTGGAGTACTCACCCAAGATATCATGTTTGAAGAGGGGATGGCAATAGCTATTTGTTTTAAAGCAAGGAGAAAAGGTAGGGGAGACGGGCAAACCTGACACATGCATTATCCGATAGGGAACCAGTTGAAAAAGAAGCCATTGCAAAGAACCTATGTAGATGGGGTATTATAAAGCCATTGAACTATATTCAAGAAGCAGGGACCGATTCTGAAGTGCTTCAAGATATGGACAAGTTCGGACCATTCATTATGGCCAAATGCCTTCTGGGCGTCTAGAGAGAAGCAATTTGTCATCGGTGCCTGACCTTGTTTACCAAATGACTTTTAGCAGGGTATGTAAATATGACATGAGGAATTAAATAGCACAAACCCCTCTTGGTTGTCATGGGCTGTGAGGTGAATCACTCTTCCCAATCTGTTGGCAAGACCTTGGCCAAAACCTTCATGTCACAGTTCAGGATGGAGATCGGTCAATAGTTGGCACAGACCAGTGGATCGCTATCTGGTTTGGGGATGAGTGTGTTATGGGCCTTGGTAAATTTCTCCTGCAGTGATCTTGCGGCCTTAGCCTCGTTAAACATTTTTGTGAGGACGGGCACAGCGAGCGATTTAGTAAATTTGTCGAATTCCAGGGAGAATCAATCTCTGCCTGGTACCTTCCCATTCACCACGTATTTGAGAGCCTTGCCTACTTCTTCCTCCGTGATATCTTGTTCCAGTTCTCCCAGAATTGGGTGGGCAGCTCGGGCAGGTGGAAACGTGACAGAAAGTAGTTTTGTTTTGTGGTGTGTACCAGGTATTCCGATGTGTACAGGCCAGAGTAAAAAGATGCAAATTAATGTGCAGTAGGTATTTCTAATTTAGGTACCAATTCGGTAAATTTTACCGAATCGGTAAAAATCGGTATTTACCGATTCGGTAAATACCGAATCGGAATTTGCTATTGAATCCTATGGGCCTTCAAGCCCATAGGATTCAATATCAAATACCGATTCGGTAAATACCGAATTTTGCAAGGGTGCAGGGGGTGTCACTTTGACACCCTCTGGCACCCCTGTTTTAGGCTTGTATGCCATGTGGCATACATACATGCCCTGAGGGCATGTATGTGTGCCACATGGCACAGGCGCACATGCACAGATGTGCATGTACACCTGAATCGGTATTTTACCATGCAATTGTATTGCATGGTAAAATACCGATTTTCAAAGCCCTGTGTCAATGTTAAAATTGGCACCTACATACCAAACATGCATTTTCGGTAATTTTACCGACCGGTATATTTACCGATTCGGTAAAATATACAGAATCGGTAATTTTACCGATTCTGTAATTTTACCGAATCGGTAAAATTACCGAAAATGCATGTTTTTTATCCCCCTACATCTCCATGGCCATTTACCGGTCGGTAACGGCCGAATTCGGCCGTTACCGGCCGGTAAATGGCCAAAATCTCCCACCTACATCTGGCCCTTTGCTTCTTTTGAAGTTGCAGGGTGAGGAGTCTACCTGCTTTTTTGCCTTGCTCATGATTTTTTTAATTTAATTTTGGAGTTCCTCCCCACCACTTAGGTGTAGACTGCGTTCAGCTAAAAAAGTTTGTTCAGCAGAGTTGGGTCGATGTGGGGCGTTCTTGGTAGTCATCCTGCAGAGTCCTGATTTCCATTTGCAGACAGTTTATTACACGCTTTGTTTTTTTCCGTATTATATTGCATTCCCTCATTAGTACTCCTCAAATGTAAGACTTTCCTCCTACCCATAGAAGCGGTTACGCAGTAGTGGTGGGGATTTTAAGGTTCATGTATTCAGCAAGCCAGGATTTTTTTTTTTTTTTCCTGGTATAAGGATTTTGAAACATGCAGCTGCCCTGTGCTGATTTAAGTGCCATTATTTTGAGGTCCAAGGAGAAATATTCAGATACCCCCACCTCGATCCCACAATGTGGATTTTTGGTAGCCCAGTTGCATTTGTCAAGAAGAAATCCGATCTGGATTCTAAACTGTGTGCAGGAGAAACATAGCTATAATCTCTTCCCATAGGTTGTAACAGGCGCTATAGATCATGCAAGAAGTAATTGGCTATACGTCACTGAGGATAGCTCTGTCCCAAGGGTGTTGAAGGTCGTGTGGCCAGTCTTATCCAGGAGGGGGAACCAATACCATGTTCCAATTCCCTCCAATGAAGACTGTAGTGGAGCTGAATTGTGTATAGAGCCTAGCCATTTTAGTGAACCAATGATCCTTTATTTCTGTTGGGGCATAGATGGATACCATGACAATAGTATAATCTGAGATCGGCAAGCGGACGTAGACGTTACAGACATGGATATCAGACCAAGTTTTGGGACCCTCACTGGTAGCTTCTTATGGATGAGTATGGGCACTCAGTTTTTCCTGGGGTGGGCGCAGGTCCAGGGTGTACCTTAAGGGGGTCATCTGGTCCTGTAGCAGATATTTACTTGCCCACCCTGTCTTGGTTGAGTTTAGCAGATTCCAGGGGCAGTATTGTGTCATGGCGGAATGATGAAGGGTACGTGTGTCCATAGAAGAGAAATAAGCCGATATGTAGATCAAGGCCCTCGAAGAAGGCCAATCCAACTATCTTTGAGTGGGGTAGTAGAGACGGCCAGCATTCCCACCCCTGCCGTATCGAGTGATGTAGTGAAATGATCTTGGGCAATAGAAGGGAGGGGCTCCATATGTGAGGGAGGGGGGTTCCTACGTGCATTAGAGTATTAGGAGAGAGCGTGATTTATTCCTAGCCGTGATCTTCTTGTCTGCTGTGAGCTCTGTCTCAGCCTCTCTTGGCATTTGGTTGGAAAAAGGAGGGGTCCAGGGCCATCTCAGAAGGAGATTGGGAGATATCCATGTTCGAAGATTGGGGTCCCCCCTGTTCCAGGCAAAGTTCAATCTACACAGGATTGTGAAAATTCCTTGGTGCAGCCATTCACCGTGACAATCATAATCGCTTGGTCCAGGATACCAAGTCCTTGGTCCTGTTTTCTAATGGCGAGGCGCAGGGGCACAGGACTAGGGATATCTTGCAGGTGATATGGGTTTCATAGGAGAAGTCAGCTGAGATGGTATTTCTGTGATCCTTGTAGGTGTATGGACGATGTGTCTTTCATCAGAAACGAAAGCCTGCGTTTGTTGAAACCGAAGAAGAATGGCTATAATCGGAAGCTGGGTAATTCGGGTGGTAGCAGTGCGGGCCACTGTCTGGTAGGCATGCTGAAACTCCGGGTGCAGTGTAAAGGTTAGGCCTGTGAGTTCAGGGATAAACTTTTGGAGAAAGATGAGGACAGCCTGGGTGTCCTCCATCTCTGGGACCCCAAAGATCCGGATGTTATTTCTGCAGCTTCTGTCTTCCAAGTCTGTTACCTTCTTTTGGGTGTTCCAAAATTCCATGCCATTGTCTGTTACTTTGAGATCCTATTTGTCTAGGCATTTGTCAGTTGAGTCCAGCCTATGGAGGTGATTTGACCTTTCACTTTTGAGCTTCGTAAGTTCCCTATCTGTTTCCGAGGTTGAGTGTTCCACCGCTGTGACTGGGGCACCCTAAAAAGAGCGAAGGAAAGGATCACACCGGGATGTGAGCCATTCAGAACGAGGGCTGCTCATCCTGGTTTAGACCTTGGCAAGAGTACTACTACGGGGAAGGGATGTTTCAATGTAAGTGCAGCATCCCTGTGGCTATGCAGCTCTCACAGATTCCTTATCCGTAGATGTGCTTACTTTAGGCCCAACGTTAGTCAGACAGGTTTTGGTATCACCACGATTCCCATAATTGTGAAATTACCACTACTTGAAAATTAAATGGCAAATAGCATGCAAAACTGTGTATTTCTGCATTTAATTATTGAAAGCTTCAACTAGTTCATACCAACGAGCATCGATTTTGTACTCGGAGAAGGCACATTACCATTTTTAGGTCGAAGAGTACCGGACCACAGCTGTCTGGTTTGCTAAAGACTTCCTGGGAACATTTTGGAAGCTTCCCTATATTTTGTAACTCAGTTGCTGCTTGCTTTCTATTTCCTGGCTTTTATTGTTTTAGGCTGTCCAACTTTAGTTAGTCCCTCCTATGAAGCATAGACTGTTTACCACTACTTGTATTTTTCCAAGAGTGCTCACCTTATGTGAATGGGACTTTAAATGTTGTTCTTATCTTGTTGCATTTGCTATTCATTAAAAGATAGAGCTTGAATGCTACACTCTGTCTTCTGAGGTAGCTTAGTGTTCACTTCTCTTTCTCTGACTTCAAAGTGGAAGGATTTATCTGACAATTATTGCAGGTTACTGGAGTTGTGAAATGAAAAGATTTGTTCTAGAACACTACAAAATTGAAATGTCTGTAAATTGACTAGGCAGATATTTCAAAATATTTCAGAATTTGGAAAACACAAATGTAGTAGTTATCCTGAAGTGTGGTGGAAACAAATATTTTAATAGATCAAAACAAATCAATACACAAAGTGATGCTATTTTCACACATTAGTTTTGTGCACTGTATAGTTTTAGCAGTAAAACTGTATGCCTCTGTAAATGTAATGGTCATTTAAAATGAAAATGTGTTTGTCTGTAATGGCAGTGCGCTACCACACCATGGATTCTCCAATCCACAAAACTCTACTCCAGTCTACACCACTCTGCTCCCTCTACTACACTCTACTCCTTTCACAATACTCCTCTACTAACTTTAAGCCATGCTGAACAGCAGCCATGTTGTGTACAGTATGGCTAAAGCACATTGGCAAAGCCAATAGCTCTTGCATAGGCTAAACCTATTGGATTTGTCAATGTTTGTTTATGCAGTAATGTATTCTAATGAGAACTAGTTTTGTTTAAAATCCAAACAGACTCTAGATGAAAGCCTTAGTGCTTAATCAGTTGTGGGGGTGGAAGTGAGACAGCAGAATACTGTACCACACAGTATGAGGAGCTGAAACTCTCAGCATCCAATTTACTAGGATATGTTACTCACCTGTAATCCTAGTTCTCTTCTAGGGGTAAACTCATCAAAGTCATAAGCACTCAATATGTCACGCCTGCCAGTTCATGACCCTCAACAAAGATGGATGCGCCGCTTTGCGCATGAGCGAGGGAGCCAGGCAGACGTCAAAAGCCTGACTTCCCTAGACACCGACGCTTCGCGCTCTAGTGTTCGTGCACCCTATGCGTTGCGTCACTTCCGCCCTAAGCCCGTTCCGAGATTTGTTCCTGCTTGCGTGCGTTTCGTGCCGGTGCTCTTTTCATCCAGCAAGTCATCGGTTCCTCCGGTAATCCGAGCCCCTCGGTACTCTCTCTGATATTCGAGTGGGTATCTGTTCGTTTCTGGTAAACTGTTACTATACAAGAAGACGCCCCCGCTCTGAACCCTTTCTAGTGGGTTTAGCGTCTCTTTGCTCCTTGTTTACCCCTCAGTGCCGGCTAGAAGCTCTTCCTTGCTTCCAAAAGGAGGACTCCCGTTTGTTGCTCCCGGTTCCGTCCGTCAGCCAGACTTAGTTCCCGTTGGCCGGCCGGACTTGGGTAGAGCAGGCGTGGAGTCTTACTGGGGCATTGTGGAACTAGTAGTCCGCCTGAGTTACCCTTTTATTTTCCCCCGAGCCATTATTTTTATTATTGATTTGCGGCATCATCGGACCAGCCATTAAGATTGTCAAGATTGGCAGGGGTTACAGCTCTGGATGCACTGAAGATCTGGTACAGGAGCCTGGTGCTATTTATCTGTTATTATTTATGGAGTCTCTGTACACAAATGTTATCAGTGGGTTTTCTCTTGGCGCAGATACCACCATCAGACCAACACCTCTTAAAGCATCAAACACCATCACTGCCATTATACCTCACACTAGGGTAAGTCCTGTATGAGTAGATGTATTATTCATAGAATAGGAACACACCTCTATATCCCATTGTTTGTCTCTTTCCTTTTAGATCAACCCATAGAGACTAGTGATGAGAGATTAGTTGTGGCAGATAACGAAGGAAACGTGTGGTGTTCAAGGGAGGACTTGTTATAGACAATAATGACAGGGGAGGTGAAGAACAGACAAACAGGGGCTGTTGGGGTTATCTTAACCTGTACACTGTTCATTGCCCTCTTTTACAGTGCCTGTGTCCGACCTGCTGAAGCCTCTGGTGCAAGGTGTCTTCTCCCCTCCTTTCCTTGTTTTTTTCCCTCCTTTCCCTCTTTTCACCTTCACGTGCTATGGTCTGATAGACGCGTTGGTGTGAGGGGGAGGGGTTGGGCCTATCACCGGTTCCTGGCACACCTGCGGAAACAGCTTGTGGATCCTTACAGAATAGTCCCGCCTACGTGCAAGGACCCCAGAGCAATAGCAAATAAAATGCATATATATATATATATATATATATATATATTCCAGTACTCTATCTTTAGAATCCACTCGACAGACAGGACTCGGATAGACAAGCGCGGACCCAGTATTTCGTGCTTTCTTAAAGTTTATTTAAAGAAAAAGTTCCGCCTGCATCAGTATGCCGCCATGACGCGTTTCGGTCCGACCTGGACCTTGATCACATGACGCGTTACTCATGGACCCATGCCTCATTTAAAGTGACAAGCAATCAATGATTAGAAGCAGCTGTTACATTTGCACTATAAAACTGGAAAACAGACTGTGCAATAATGTAGATATAGACAAGACCGCTAGTAGGATACATATGTACACTCATATTGATATTATGTACAATTAAAATAGATAGTATTTACAAGTAATTTCATAAATATATACCTATACATTGATACAAAATTATATATAAAAATACATCTCAATAGAAAATCATGTATATAAAAATATATAAATATACATATTCAATAAAATAGAGATATATTAAAAGATGATTCCCAAATAATATAAGGAGATCATCAACAGTTATATATATGTATCTATTTACTTCAAAAGCAGTCTTGAAATTTGCTGTTCACGTTAATATAGCCCAAGTGGGCAAGCACTTCAAAATGGGCCAAAGGGTCCTGGGATATAAAAGGATCGATGTTATCAGCCGCCTAAAAATGTCTAGGCGAAAAAATGATAAAGTGATAACAAGTGCAACAGTGAAAAAAATAATAATTGACAAACATGTAAGACTCTGTACAAATAACAGAGATATCCCGCAATGTGTATGGGTGAATTAAAAATGAGTAAATACTCAAATATGTATTATAGCGCAAAGATGTAAACTAGCGAGAGACATTTAAAAAAAGAGGCGAACTTTAGAGATTCTGGGACATGTTAAAAAGCAAAAGATACTTTTCAAACTAAAGTTATACAATAAATCCAATCATAAGGTGACCCAAAGACCTGTAAAACACATTGTTCAGAACAGAGACAGGAGAGTTGTAATCTTGACAGTTTATATACAGGTATATAAGTCCTCCGTGGTATTAAGGCCATTTGGGACCTTGGAATTAAATTCCAAAATATATCTGGTTTCTAGTACTCTCAAAGCACTGTCCCTATTGCCTCCCTTACGTGAAGGAGGTATGCAATCCACAGCAAAATACTGAAGCAAAGTATTGTCACTATCATGTTTAACTTGAAAATGTCTTGCTACAGGATAAGCCTGATCCTTGTTATTAATGGCCCTGAGATGTTGCAGGATTCTCATGTGTACGGGTAATTTTGTACTGCCCACATAGCGTAATGCGCAAGGGCATTCCAACACATATACGACATATTCACTTTTGCACGTAATACGTCGCTTGATTTTAACAGGGTCAGGCAAGAATGGAACACTGTATTCTTTGACATTCTTCGCATGTTTACAGGCTTTACATAGGAGACATTTGAAAAAGCCTTTTTGCTTGGACAGCCAATTGGATGGAGGTCTAATTTCAGGATTACATTTGTTTAAACAGTTTCCCATGGATCTGGCTTTCCGAAAGGTTATCAAGGGAGTAGGATTGTCTTTAAGCAAGTCATTGCCTATGACAGGATCCTTCAACAACAAATCCCAATGTTTCCTGAGAATCTTTCTAATGGCCGCTTGTTGTTTGTTGTAAGTAATGATGACTCGTAATTTACTGTTAGAGTCATCGGCCATAGCAGGAATTTTAGGGGCTAAGATGTTATCACGGATCAAGGTTTCAGTTTTCCGGATAGCCTTATCAATGATTCCGGGTTTATATCCCCTTTGAAGGAACCTTTCCTTGCAACTTTCCTGAGCCAGTTTACATTCCTTGTTGTCACTACAGATGCGTTTGATCCGCAGCATCTCCCCGTAGGGGATGCTGTTGATCAAGTGCTGGGGGTGATGGCTAGAGGCGTGGAGAACAGAGTTTCCAGCTGTAGGCTTACGATGGAGTCTAGTGCATAGGTTGTTATTATTAATATACACTTCCACATCTAGGAAGACTACAGAGGTTTTACTCATATTTGCAGTAAATTGCAAATTCAAAAGGTTGTCATTTAACATTTGTATGAACTCCCTAGCTTTAACCTCCGACCCCCTCCATAGGATAAAGAGGTCGTCAATATACCTCAGCCATAAAGGGACATGTGTCTTCAAAGTGTTTTCGTATTCCCTTTTCAAGACCTGCTCCTCCCACCAGCCCATATGCAGGCAAGCATAGCTGGGGGAGAAGCAGGCCCCCATAGCTACTCCCCTTATTTGCTGAAAAATGGTGTTGTCAAAGCAAAAGTAGTTATGTTCTAAACATACTTTAACCATTTCTACTAGCATTTTATTGTGGAGGGTGAAACATGCAGGTCTGCGATTGAGGTAATATTCAATCGCTCTAATTCCATCCTTGTGACCAATAGACGTGTAAAGGGATGTAACATCCATGGTGATTAGAATAAGATCATCAGACCAAGTAATGTCACTGATTTTTCTCAAAAAATCAGAGGTGTCTCTAACATAAGATGGAAGGTTGAACACCCATTCTTGTAAGAAAAAATCGACATACTTAGAAGTGTTTTCCGTAAGACTGCCTATGCCCGATATAATATATATATATATTCCCAGATA
Organism: Lissotriton vulgaris; assembly: GCF_964263255.1. Classification (NCBI taxonomy): domain Eukaryota; kingdom Metazoa; phylum Chordata; class Amphibia; order Caudata; family Salamandridae; genus Lissotriton; species Lissotriton vulgaris. The sequence continues at coordinate 1,655,234,453 of NC_141695.1, read as the reverse complement.
TATAGATAATATGCATATATATAAATATATAAAATGCAGCCTGAAAACATGTTACTAGGCTCAAAACTGCCACCATTGCATTGTAAATCGTTTACATTCGAAAATATAAAGAAACATAAGTCGTGATATTCTTATGATACACATTAAGAAAACTGCTTTGAGATTGCTTTTAAACCCACAACCTTTATTTTCAAAGGTAAAAAGGCAAGATCATAGAGGCAGATTAGCCTACAGAGGCTGCACATAGAAACAATTGGAAAACTGGCGCCGGTGCCTTTAAGACCTCCAGGAACCCCCAGGCTCCCATCATGCACCACAGGTGACAGTTGGGTCAGTTCTTTTGGATGGTTTATAACAGTTTAATCACAGCATGGGTAACATATATATAGCAACGTACCTGGAAGACGGAGAACGGCGCGAGGACACCGGCCGGATGCGAGGGTGGTTCAGCGCTCGCAGAAAGCAAGGAGCCCCGAGGTCGTGACCGTTAAAGGTACAGTTCAGAAGAGGCATTGCGGGGAGGAGGAGTTTGTGCGATTCGACCGTGAAGTAAGCGCGTTAAAAATACATGAAGCGGACCCGCGTTTACAAAACATAAAGGTCGTACCAATTAACTGTGAATAATAGCCAAGATGTCGAGCGACACAGTAAAAGAGAGGGAGGCAGCTGCTGTGGGAATGTTCAAAGACGTCCCTGCAACTAGCAGCGGTACCAGACCCAAAGAAAGGAATATAGCCAATTTACCAGATTCTGTGGCAATCAAAATGAAACAACTTGAAAAGAAAATGAGACTCGAAATGTCTAAGTGGTGGGAGTCAAGATCCCTCCAGAGTTACATAGAGGTGGGAAGAATCCCCAGAGGACTCCGCATTTTAACAGCACCCACTTATGAGGAGCCCAACCCAGGGTTGATGCGAGAATGGGCGGAAGTGAATCTTGACTCCTCAAGGAGACTTACATTATTGCTAATAAAATATGCGGATATTGACAGGGCACGCCTGTTAACTGAAATTGACGCTATTAATGGTGAGCTAGCCAATATGGGTCAAGAGGAAGAAATAGCTCGCATTAGAAAAGAGATAGCGACCAGACTAAAAAAAGAGGAAGAGAAAATAAAAGACAGAAAAACACATAAATTTCAACGTGACAAGGTTGACTATGAAGTAGGTCAAATTTTTACCTTTGCCCGAAAATTCGACAATATACGAAAAAATCAACAACAGCAGAGAATGGGGCGAGGCAAAGGCCCTACAGCCAGCGCTCGGTCAAGACCCACAGAGGAAGAGGCTGGAACCATATCCAGTGACCAATATACGTCCAATAGCGAAGATGATTCAGAGTTGAGAAATGCGCCCACAACATCAACAGAAATGACACCATCGCCGGGGGAAGAGATGGAAATTTTAGCCGCTCAAAGAATGGCAACTTTGAGACCAATGACCCGCTCTCAAACAAACGGAAGCGGGCAAATCACAAACGCAGGCAAAGGCGCAATGCAGCAAAACACAGGCAAACATCCAAATCAAAATCAACCCCGAAGGAAAAGGTCTTTCTGGAAAAAGAAACCAAACGAACAATAGTCAACTTGTCTAAATTGAAATTAACACAAGAAGAGGAGAACACTTTGAGTCTGGGCCTATCATATTGTCCTCCAAATAACTTTGACTATCCTAACACTCGGATGGATGTGTACAAAGGAGTGAGAAAGTTAAAGTTAAAAAAACTATATGCCATGAAAAAATCCTCACAAGAAATGGAGGAAATTTGCCTACCCATGACACCATCTCAAGAGTTAGATACGGAACAGGAATTGGAGGATTTATGGAACGAAGACAGTGATCAAGTCAGTTCAGTAGCACAAAGAGCAGCAACACCACGTAGCAAAGGAGCAGGTTTGACACGATTCAAACCAAAATCATCATGATGGCCATAGATGTAACATCATTATACACCAGCATAAAACATGAAGACGGCCTGCAAGCAATAGAATATTATTTGAGTAACAGGGCCCCCATGTTTCATCAACATAATGAAATGCTGGTAGCAATGATTAGATTTTGTTTACACAACAACATCTTTATGTTTAATCATCTATTGTACTGCCAAATACAAGGCGTAGCCATGGGGGCCAGTTTCTCCCCAAGCTATTCATGCCTACATATGGGCAAATGGGAGGAACTGGTCCTGGGAGGAACGCATGCTAACACTGTAAGAACAAAAGTCAAAATATGGTTAAGATTTATAGATGATTTATTTGTAATCTGGCACGGAACAAAAGGAGAGGCAGAAATCTTTATGGATGAATTAAATAATAATCATCTCAATTTAAAATTCACGGCTGAGATCAGTGAAACAAGGGTGTGTTTCCTGGACACGGAGGTGTTTGTAATTAATAACACCTTACAAACTAAACTACACAGAAAGAAAACGGCAGGGAACTCCCTACTGCATGCCTCGAGTTCACATCCCCACCATTTAGTGAAAAGTATTCCTTACGGCAAAATGCTAAGGATAAAGAGGATATGCAGCACCCAGAAAGATTTAGGGTTAGCACAACAGGAAAGTAAGGAAAGATTCCTAGCCAGGGGTTACTCCAATAAAACTATAAATCAGGCTATAGCAAAAACTAACTTAACTGAGAGAGATATATTACTAGCTGGTAAAACTGCTAAGAATTCTGACCAAACAAAAACAGGTTCACAGCCAAGCCAAGGTGATCTGGAAGTGGATAATTTTCGTTTAGTTGTGGGATATAGCAGACAACATAAAACCATACAAAAAATTATTCAAGATGCATGGCCCATAGTTCTAAGCGACCCAGTATTAGGACCCCTGCTACCGCAGAGGGTGTCCATTTCGTACAGCAGAGGTCCCTCAATGAGGGATGCACTAGTGGTGTCAGATCCAGAAATCATTGGCAAACCCACCTGGTATCAGAACCTGAAGGGTTTTAAACGATGTCCGACCTGCAAAGCCTGCACACATGGTGTAAATACAAAAACTTATTTGAGTCCCTTTAGAACTAAACCCTATGTGATCAATAAAATGCTAAACTGTAAAACCGAGTACACAGTATACGTACTAACTTGCCCATGTGGGTTGAACTATGTAGGGTCCAGTAAACTACAGGCCCATGTACGTATACTGCAACATTTAAGAGCCATAGCTAATATGGATAACACGTATCCAGTGGCTCGCCACTTCAGAAAGCATCATGCATCAAATAATAAAGGGTTAACATTCTATCTGATTGACGCGATATCCCCCAATAGGAGGGGTGGGGACCGAGAAAATAAGCTACGTAGACTAGAAGCGCGGTATATCCTTCTGTTGGATTCAAAACACCCCCATGGATTGAATCTTACAGAGGATATGTACACGTGTTTGACCTAGAAAAACCATGTAAACAAATCAATAAATGTATGTTCCCAGATAAGATAAAGTAAAGAAAAGAATTAGATCTACTGCTCCAACAAGACTAATGAAAAGCACATTAATATAGATACAACACCCCTGATTAATATCAATTTTTGTATATTGTAAATATGGTGTATATATATGAATTATACAGGATGATGTAAATATTTTAGGAATATTTTATTAATATTTTATGTAATGCTTTTATCAACAAACAGCATTGAAATCAAGGGGTACTATATATAGTGTTTGATGTTGAAGGAGGGGGACAAAAACATAACGAACACACATGATGGTAAAGCAGGAAAATATGACAAATGAGGATGGGAAACACGAACATGAAATGTACATATATATATAAAAAAGATTGATTGATAAAATATCTGCAACAGGACGTATGAACTGGTAAAAAAGATGTAAAAATATATATGAAAGGGTACATTAAACTAAAAATGGTAAAGTGAATGAACATATGAAAAGTAACAAATGATGAGTAAGATATTACAATCTTTTTTAATTAGGTGGAAGCACTTATCACTGAGCACTTTAAAAACTTTTCTTTGTCAATTAGCATGAAAAAAGAAATGACATTTGATAGTAATATAGTTGTGATGCAATGGGTTAATGGATTATTGTATTTTACATAAATTTAATGTGATCCTGCAAATAGTATTTTACTTTTTGATGAAATCTTAGAGTTATGATAAATTTGCTATGTACATATGTATTTTACATGTATTAAGTACAAAGATTTCAACCAGCGTCACACATAAGAAATGTATTTTACAAGGATTACACCGGAAAGATATGTATTTCTTTCATGTCTATGACTTTAGTAATCACGTGGTCATTGTATCACATAGCACTGTCACTTTAAATAAGCCTTCGCGCTCAAATGTGATTGTCGAGTGAACAAGCGGCGTTCGCACCGCGAAACGCGTCTCAGACATCTGGCTGAAATAAACATTTGAGGCACAAAAGAGAATTGGGTCCGTGTCCTGTTTTGATTCCGCGTGGAGTGAACGAGGCTTCTAAATACAGGATTTGGAATATATATATATATATATATATATATACGAAAGGGCTCCCACAGCAGATGCAATCCCAGGAACCACAAAAAGACTCGCACTCCAGGGTCCGTGTAAGAAAATGCGTTTATTGGCGACGCGTTTCGACCAGGCGGTCTTCTTTGTTAGCCAGCCACACAAACACACAATCACCATTTTTATAAAAAAGTGCACAGGGATAGTGGTGGAAACTGAGAAGGGACCACAAATTCATCAAGGACTACAATTCATGAGAACTACAAATGCAGTAGAAAAAAGACTTAACGGTGCACAGTTTGATAGTCCAAACATTTCGGGAATCAAAACTTCGTGACATAAGTAAAGGTTAAAAAGAATTAATTACATAAATAAACAATGTTTCGTACATTAGGTATTACCATGTTTACATTTGTACTGGTCAGATTGAATTTTAACATTTGATCCAAAGTAACCAAATTAGATGATAATAATAAAAATAATAATAATGATGATAAAGGCCAAGTGGCCTGTGATTCCCAGAATCTAGTTGGAGTTCACATGTTCGCACCACATCGTGTCCATCCTACTCTAGATTATAGACCATACATTAAGTAGTCTAGTGGTCAAGTAAGGGGTAAGTATTGGCTCTCGGCCATGTGGCCAATCAATCTATCTGTTAGTTACATTATCTGTAGTTTAGTCTAATCATAAATACGGGTCCCATGGCGGGGGGTCCTTAACAGAGGGAGTGAGGGGGTATTCCTGCCTTGAAAAAGCCACTCCAGAGTGGTAGCTAAATTAGAAAAAATTAAGATTAAAGGGTGGCAAGGTGCCAAAATTAGTCTTTTAGCACCGTGAATTATACAAAACGTGAGCCCTTTACTGACTGTAGTTTGTCTAGCCAGACGTGTAACAACAGTCAATTGGGGTGTGATTGTGCAAATAAAACTGTGGAGTAAGGTGTGCCTGTGAGGGAGTCGGGGAATCTATTATTCTAGTGATGGTAGTGATGGGATGCTCTCTAGTGTGAGCTCGCCCATGTGCCGGACCGCAGTGGTCCTGAGGGGGTCGTTAGGTCTAAGCTTAGATGTGAAGCTTCCAACTTCACACCTGTCAGCAGAGAGAGCCCTCTCTGGACGGAAGTGTGAGTAGGATGTTGCAAACACAAAAGCTGGGGAGGGGATTGGGGAAGCACCAAATGGGGATGGGGATCCTGTGCAGTGTTAAGGCAGATCTTCAGGCTTAACATAAGGTTTTCAGCTAATGTGCCCTTGTAACTCCTCATCCTCGTTCAAGCCAAAGGGGTTTCTTGAATCCAGACGGATGATGTACTGGGATTCCAGGACACGTAGCTGTTTGAGACGGTTGCCCCCTCTGGGATTCGCTGGAACTCTGTCAATGCCAAAAAAGGAAAATTTGTTAACATCACTGTTGTGGAAGCGTAACCAGTGACGTGCAGTGGCATAACTCATATCAACATTTTTGATTGCCCTCATGTGTTCCAAAATTCATTTCTTTATTGGGAAGATGGTACTCCCAATATAAAATTTTGCACACGGGCAGGCAATAACATACACACAGTGGTCAGTGTTACAATTCATGAATTTCCCAATGTTCTCGCTCCTGCCTGTGGGGAGGGGGTAGGATTTCAAATTCTTACTTGTGGCACATGCCTTACATTTGCCACATTTGTAAAAACCTTTTTGCTCTTTCAGACAATTCTTTTTCTTGACTGGGCCCTCAAAATAGCTCTTTACTATCATATCTTTTAAAGAGCGTGCCTTCCTGTAGGTCAGTTGTGGTTGTTTATTGATCAATTTTCCTATTATTGGATCACTTTTTACGATATGCCAATGTTTTTTCAGTATTTCTCGCACTTTGCCTGCTTCTACACTGTACGATGTTATCATACTGACATTGTTGGATCCCAGGTTCTTATGGTCCCTCACTGTTTTCTTGCTTAAGAGTGTCTCCCTCTTCCTAGCTTTTGCTTTTTCTTTGGCTACCAGCAGTACCTGGTCTGAGTATCCCCTGGCTTTAAACCTCTGGGTCATAGCGGTCTGTTCTTTCTCATAAGTGTCATCTGAGCTAAAGTTGCGCTTAGCTCTCAAAAATTCTCCATATGGAATATTGTCCTTGAGGCTGCATGGATGGTGACTTTTAGCATGCAAAATGCTATTGCCTGAAGTGGGTTTTCTATACAGGTTTGTCTGAATAGTTCCCTCTACTACTTTAACTGTGACATCTAAGAAATCCATTTCTGAGTAGTCTGTCTTGTTAGTGAATTTCAGATTCACACTATTCTTATTGATGTTAAGAAGGAATTTATTCAGGTCTAACCTTGGGCCATCCCAGATCAGGGAGATGTCGTCGATGTATCTGGTATAGAACACAATATGGCGGGTGACATCAACATTATCTTCTGACCATAGGATTTGCTCCTCCCACCACCCCATCAGCATGCAGGCAAAGCTGGGAGCAAAGCAACTCCCCATCGCAGTACCCACCTCTTGCTTAAACCAATTGTTCTCAAACAGAAAGAAATTGTTCATAAGGCAAAATTCCAACATTTCAAGTAGTATTTCAGTTTGTTTTATGTAAAAAATAGACCTGTCCCTAAGGAAATGTCTGCATGCTTTCAAACCATCAGCGTGTCTGATACACGTGTATAGGGAGACCACGTCTATTGTAACCAACAGACACTGTCCTCCCAACTGATACCCTCAATTTTAGTGATAAAATCTGTGCTGTCTCTGCAGTACGAGGGGAGGTTGAGTACGTACGGGAAAAGAAAGGTATCCAGAAAAATCGAGGTGCTTTCTAGGAGACTGCCATTTGCCGATACAATGGGCCTACCAGGCGGGTTGGTCTCGTCCTTGTGGACCTTAGGCAACATGTAGAAACAGGGGCAGACTGGATGCTGTACCCATAAAAATCTGAATTCTGACTCAGCTAGTAGGTTCTTGCCTCTCCAGTTTCTGAGTTTATCATGATAGATTGAGATGCTTGTTGCATACTCCTCCCTGTTTGATCTTCTGTAGTTGCCTGATAACTCCAACTGTTTTCTCGCCTCCTATCTATACAGATTCATATCCCACAATACAACATTACCACCCTTGTCTGAGGGTTTGATTATGCAGCATGGGTCAGCATTTAGGGTGCCCAGTGCTCTTCTCTGATCTACTGAGAGGTTGTGAGCGTGTTTGTTCTTGCTCTTCTCCCATAAAGAGAGAAGATCCCTAGTAACTACGTCATGAAATGTCTCTAGGTTATCATGCGGTGTGATGGGATTAAAAGTCGATTTGGGTCTATGATCTGTCCACTGCGTCCTCCTAGTGCCAGTCCCATTCTGTCAAGTATCTCCAAATCATCTAAGCCACTCACATCTTCTCCACACAGTTCAAATGCACTTGCTAAGCTGTCAACATCCTGAATCTGTAAAACATTAGACACCTGTGTGCTCCAAACTGTATCATTACTCCCTTGCTCGAGCGCACGTTTTTTCTTTAATAAAAACATTTTCATTAACTTTAGTTTACGGACAAAAAGCAAAACATCAATTCTGGTTTGGCTGTAATCGAAATTGGCCATCAGGCAGAAACTCAAGCCCAACTCCAAAACCGATTTTTCAGCCATAGTCAAGGTGTGGGAGGAAATGTTAATGATAGTCAAATTGGGCTCACCCATCATTGCTGCTTGTTCTGTCGTGGTGTCTTCCCATGCGACATTGCTCCTCTTGTGTTTGCTTCCCCCGCGCCTTGTGGTTTTCCTCTTGCGTTTCCGCCTCTTTCTCTTCCGTATGTCCGGTTTGGTGGTCTTGCCCTTAGTGTCATTGCTGACTGTAAAAAATCATATTCTTCCAAAGGTTTGAAAGAGAGTACACTCCCCCCGCTTGTATCCAGTATCTCATCCAGGTCTGAGTAGGTATATATATCAGCAAAACACCCTCCGATTAAGGAGCCTCCAACCCTTCAGGGCGGCCTCTGTCAGGCGGGCACGGAGAAGCCTGTCTCACCATCTCTCTAATGAAACAAATTACAGAGTCCCTTCTCCGAAGAAAACAGCTTTATTCAGGGATAAGCGGCACAGGAAAACTTCCATTCTCCTACATGTTTCGGCGATTAGCCTTGTTCACGGACAGGAAGGTAACCACAAAGTGCATTTGTGCACGCCTTTTAAATAAGTCTTGACATCACGTGACATTTCTTGGAATACGAGTCCCATAATGCAACCAGAGCTTATACTTGAATGCTTGATTTTCAAAGAACAATTCTTTTGTTTGGGCACAGTTAGTATTGCTATCTAACTGAGCCAAGGGATAATCTTACTTACATAGTATTGTGCTCACTGCAAGATGCCGGTGCATTACTCAGCAATCAAACTGAAATGATCTTTGTCACGGAGTTAACAATTCTGGCATCATGCTCGTTTTTGATGACACCCTGTCCAAAGCTCGAGTCCCCAGAGTGATTAATGCAGGGTTTAGCCCACAATATATATATATATATATATATATATATATATATATATATATATATATATATATATATATATATATATATATATATATATATATATATATATACGATTCCAAACTCGCCCTACTACTCCAATAAACTTGAAAAGACCAGCGTGGACCCAAGATTTCTTCAGTGCATTACTTTATTTTTGCCAATGCCGCCATGACGCGTTTCGGGAGATCCCTCCCTTGATCACATGACATCTCATTGATTCCCATATAGACATAGAAAAAACACTTTTCACATATATGTCATTACGATTTCATCAATGACAGCATAAATGCTCAATCATTTATCCATTTTTAGGGCTCGCCTGCTGTGCGCATGCGCACAGCTGGCAAGCTCTATAGAGGCTTAAACACAGCGTTTAACTAAGCACGATTCCGCTGGCGATTCCACAGAGTGCATGTGCTTTTTAAGGTCATTGCGCAAGCGCAAGCCCTAAAAAGCGCGTGCACAATGCCACCAGCCGCCTGCCTGCCTGCCTCGCATTATCACATCAAAGGCAGTCCAGCCCCCCTCCTACAAGCTTCTCAGCGTGCGCTCGTCCCCTAATTATTCACGGCCGGCCGGCCGTACTTTCAGTTTCACGGCCGCCGGCCGTGTCTCCTTTCATGCATCTAATTTTACATACTAATTGTAAATGGTGTAAAGTGTCTGACTGTGAAAACAGTTCGGCAAATTATAAGCTAATAATAAAAAAATGAGTTATATAAAAATAGCCAAGCTTACCAGCATTTTAGACATAGAGGGTCTGTTGTATGGCACTGGGGAGGCCATTCGGAGGTTCTACTCTGGTGTCCACGAAGACCCCTACGGACACCTCTTTCTGGATATTCTGGATCTTACCCCTATAGAAATGCACAAGTCTAATTCGCCTTTTGAGCTCTTCATACAAGTTTCAGATTCCTTCAGTGCCACTCTGGTATATTAATGTATTATTTTTGACTTTGACAGTCAACGGATGATGTTTAAAATATCAGTGGTAATAAAATATATATTGCACTTAAGTGGTCAGTGCTGGGACTCTGCCTGGCTGAGGCGCTTTTCTCTTTGAATTTGCGCCTAGCTCACAGAAGCCACAGCTCGCTGCCTTTCGCTCACTGCACCTCTACGAGCGCCATCTGGGCCGCAGCTCGGAATGTTTACATCTGTCAGATGCCCCTTGGTGCATCCTTGAAATGGCAGTCTCGGGCACGTGACGTAGGCACGCAGGCCGTGACGCCGGCCACGGCGAGGCTCGAGCTCCTCATAAACAAGATGTTCTGGCTGCCTCTCACTTCGCAGACATCGCCTTTTAATTTCTTCCGTCTTTGAGCGCACATCCCCTCAGGTCCAGTGACATTTTTAGCTTTGAAAATTCGTATTCGTTTTGAATAGCCAAAGTGAGACAACGCAGCAGCGAGACAGCGAAAGGGAGCTAGGGGGATCTAAGCATCCAGGCAGGAACGCCGACTCCTTCATTCTCTACTTTATCTCATGCTTCCTGTCTTTATTCTTTTTTCTTAATGTTTTCTTTATTTCGTGTTAAGGTTTTTACTTTCTTTTGTTTTCTGTGGGTTTCTGTTTCTTTCCGATCTTTCTTTTTTTCCTCTACTTTCATTCTTTTTGTCTTCCCATTCCTTTCATCTTCTTAGCCTTTTATGTTTTGTTACTTCTGTCCTTTTAACTTCATTTGTCATTTTCTTTTTTGATTCCTCCTCACCTTCTTTGCTTGCTCTTCCTTACTTTTCATCCCTAGTTCCTTATTTCCTTTCTTCGTATTCTCCCATATCTCCTTATTTAAAATTACTTCCTCTAAATTTCTCTTTTCATTGTTTACTTTTTTAACCCTCTTATTTATTTCATTTGCTACCTCATATTTCTTCGGCTCCTTCTGTGAACATTACACTGTCTAAACTAAAGAAACAGTAGGTTTAATATTGCTGGGCAAAAGTAAGTGATGCCCATTGGTCTAACGGTCTCGAGTTTCAAAATGCATTACATTTTGAGAGGAGGACAGGTCAGACAGAGTCTTAGGTCCAGCCCTGGTGAAGCTTTAGTCACGGGCTTTGCATTTAATGCCCTTGTGGACTGAAAGCGTGATCTGGGCTGCTGTGTTGTGTTTATTTTCTATAGCACCGCACCAGTTTGCTCTAAGTGCTTTGCCCACGGGGGTGAGGGCTCCATCGCCAGTCAATCGCCAGCAGCACTCCTCCCCTGCTGCTTCACACCCTCATGCCGCTCTCCCCGCTCCGCCCCCTCCCTTGCCCGCCGTGTCGCATTTCTCATCCCCCCTCCCCACAGCAATGCCCTCAGCCGGCCGTACTTTCACTTTGACGGCCGCTGGCCGTCTCTCGTGTTTCTCCTTGTTTTGCTCTGTCCCTCATAGATATATGCATAATAATTATCCGATCGATTATAATAAAGCTAACAACCGTTACTTATTTTAACTTTATGTCGTTTATAACTGCTTCCCTAGTTTAATGCTGCCAAGGAAAGCAATTTGGTTAAATGATTATTTTGATCTGCGGCTCTTCATTTGGGAACTGAATTAAGTGTACCTGATTTTTAAGCCCCTTGTAGATCTAAATGTGAGAATAGCAGCAGACCTCACATTTATGGGAACGTTTTTGTTGCACTTTGCATTTCGAGACAGCTTTAGCTTGTCCGATTTCCTCAGTGAGGGTTTTAACACTGTTTTTAGTTCTGGTCACCCCTGACCTTGGACATTTAATCCACTTTTGCGCACAATGTTCCCAACCAACCTTCTGTTGGCATGCTTCCAAGTAGAAGTGCTGATGCAGCGACCCATAAAAACGTCTCTTAGCCCCTTTCGAATAACCTTAGTTGCCTGCTGGGGTTCTCCATGCCCTTCTTTGAATCCGGCTGGGAGTCTGTCCGATCTTGCTCTGAGGCTTGCTATTAGCTCAGACGGCTATCAACTTCAAACAAAATATACAATCTAGGAATTCCAGCGTCTGAGCGGGAGAGGGACAGCACTGCATGATATTTTGGCTTATGAGGAAAAAGTAAGCAATTCAGGTGTGGGCCAAACGTGCTCAACAATAATTACAGGAGCCTGCGCGCTGTTTAACTATCGGCATTACACTTACCACAGTGAGAAGAGTCGGTGTCAGACAAGGTAATATTTTCATGTTGGAAATTGGCTTTTGAAATAATCGAAGTTCATATGTCTGTTGTTCTAAACCACAAGTACTAGCTGTGTGACGGGTTGGAACGCCGCATCCACCACCACCACCGCATCCACCATCACCACATCCACCGCATCCACCACCACCACCACATCCACCACCACATCCACCATCACATCCACCTCCACATCCACCATGACATCCACAGCCACATCCACCACCACCACATCCACCACCACCGCATCCACCACCACCCCATCCACCACCGCAACCACCACCACCACCCCATCCACCACCACCACCACATCCACCATCACATCCACCATCACATCCACCATGACATCCACCACCACCAAATCCACCACCACATCCACCACCACCACATCCACCACCACTTCACCACCGCATCCACCACCACCACCGCATCCACCATCACCACATCCACCACCACCGCATCCACCACCACATCCACCATCAACACCACATCCACCACCACATCCACCACCACATCCACCACCTCATCCACCACCTCATCCACCACCTCATCCACCACCTCATCCACCACCTCATCCACCACCTCATCCATCACCTCATCCACCACCTCATCCACCACCGCATCCACCACCACCACCACACCCACCACCACTACATCCACCACCACATCCACTACAACCACCACCCCATCCACCACTACCACCACCACTGCATCCACCACCACCGCATCCACCACCACATCCACCATCAACACCACATCCACCATCACATCCACCACCACCACCACATCCACCACCACCACCACATCCACCATCACCTCCACATCCACCATGACATCCACCGCATCCACCACCACCGCATCCACCACCACCGCATCCACCACCACCGCATCCACCACCACCACATCCACTACAACCACCACCCCATCCACCACTACCACCACCACCGCATCCACCACATCCACCACCACCACATCCACCACCACATCCACCATCACCATCACATCCACCATCAAATCCACCACCACCACCACATCCACCACCACATCCACCACCACATCCACCATCACATCCACCATGACATCCACCACCACCAAATCCACCACCACATTCACCACCACCACATCCACCACCACCACCACAACCACATCCACCCCCACAGCCACATCCACCACCACCACCACATCCACCACCACCTCATCCACCACCTCATCCACCACCGCATCCACCACCACCGCATCCACCACCACCACATCCACTACCGCATCCACCACCGCATCCACCACACCCACCACCATCACTTCCACCACCACATCCACCACCACTTTCACCACATCTGCAACCACCACATCCACCACCACCACATCCACCACATCAACACCACATCGACCACCTCCACCACCACCACCACATCCACCACCACCACCACCTCCACCACCACCACTACCTCCACCACCACCACCACATCCACCACCACCCCCACATCCACCCCCACATCCACCCCCACATCCACCACCATCACCACCACATCCACCTCCACCACCACATCCACCACCACATCCACCACCACCACATCCACCACCACCATATCCCCCAGATCCACCACCACCACATCTACATGTGTGTGGCTCTGTGTGTGTAGGTGCAAATGCAATGTTCTTGGATTGTCGTCACAATAAAATACACTGAACATAATCTTCACAAAAGTTATTTACAAACGTTTAAGCTATTGCCATTATAAATTACAATAACTTTTATTTAAGTATTAATTATTTACAAAATTAAAAGCCATTGTTATTTGTAATATCAATACATCTAAGTCACGTAAATACAACACACATTGCATTACAAATGCTATAGGTGTCACATTTGCAAAAGTTAAAACTATTGACATTGTAACTGACAAAGCTATTAATTTTGCTACTTTCAAAACCAACACATAAATAAAAAAAGTGTCATTTACAATACCAATAGCTCAAACTTTCCTAATGCGAGACCGATTGCATTTCCAATGCTTGTTTAAAACGTTTTTTCATGGAATAAATATTCTATTCATGGATTTATAACTGCATAAATGCTTAAGAAGACCATATATTTTTCTACTATGTCTAAAAACACCCTATATCATAAGTGGAATATCAAAATAAATAAATAAATAAATGTGCAAACGTGTGATAGTGCAAATACAATAATCCATTTACCACAATAGCAAGACTATTAGTTAAAGTGACTATAGTGCTAAGTTCCTTTAAAGTGCAATGAAAGGGCTATGGGACATCAATTCAATATTGTCATTTCATCAAGGATTGATTCAGTTAAAAACCATTATTAATATTTAGAAGCATTTGATAATTTAAATGCTTTCTATACAACAATCTTTAAAATCAAACCCTAATTCAATAAAACATATAAATAGTAATGTCCTAAAATCCTCTTCACTTGTTAAAAGAACAGTCACAGTGGAGAAAGGGAATCTAATATCTCATAATCATTTCTGTTTCATATCCAATTCATCAGGCTCAGCGCTCTATTTTCTTCCAACTTGCATAAATATATATATAAATGTTTCTTTGTACACATAAATATACTCATCTATCATTAATAGATAAATACATATAAAAAATGTCACCTATATACATACAAGTTGAATACAGTTAAAAAGAATTCATTATTGGAAGGTATACAGATCCTCTGTGTTATTCAAACCCTTGGGGTGCTTGGAGTCGAATCTTAAAATGTACGATGTTTCTAGACTCCTTAATCTGGCCTCCCTATTCCCGCCTCTCTTAGTAGGAAGTATGGCATCAATCACATAATATTTCAGAAATTTAGGATCGCTGTTATGACTCTGCTTAAAATGCCTGGCAACCGGGTAACTCTCCTCATTGTTACAGATAGCTCGAATGTGTTGCAAGATCCTTTTGTGCGCTGGCAATTTTGTGCTCCCTATGTACTTTAAGTTGCAACTACAGGTGAGCACATAGACAGCATACTCCGTTTTGCACGTCAAATGTAAATTAATTTTGCCAATTCCCGGATCAAAGGCTGTTTTGTAACTGGTGGTGTTTTCTCCATATTGACATGGCTTACAGACAGAGCATTTGAAAAAACCCTTTCTGGCCCTCAACCAGATATTTTTAGTTCTAGCCTCTATGCTGCTTCTTACCAATGAGGACCCCATGCTGTTTGTTTTTCTAAAAGACACCAAAGGGTTCGTAGGTAAGGCGCCTCCTATTATTGGGTCACTTTTGATAATAGGCCAATTCTTTCTAACAATTCCTCTAATCTGCTTTTCTTGTCTGGAAAAGTTAAGAATAAGCCTAACTGGTTCTTCTGGTCCTGTTTTTTTGCTCTGTCTGTTATTGTATTCCAGCAGATCCTTTCTGCACAATGATTTGGATTTGTTGATAGCTGACTCAATCACCTTAGAACTATACCCTGTATTAAGAAACCTGTTCTTGCATTCTTTTTGTTTTGTATTGCAATATTCTTCTTCGCTACAAATCCGTCTTATGCGGAGCATTTCGCCATACGGAATGCTCCTAATTAAATGGGACGGATGAGCACTAGAGGCATGCAATAAAGTATTGCATGCCGTGGGTTTCCGGTATAGGGTGGTTGTGAGTTTGTCCCCTTCTACCCTAATTTGTACATCCAGAAAGGTTACCATAGACTTACTAATTTCTGCTGTGAAATGCAGGTTAACTGTATTATCATTCAACTTTTCAATGAACTCAGATGCACTTTCAAGATCTCCGTCCCAAATTATAAACAAATCGTCAATATAACGCAGCCACGTAATTACACTCCTATTGTATACTTGCTCATGTTGTTGCTTGAGGACCAGCTCCTCCCATATATATATATATATATATACTTTGATGAGTATACCCCTGATATATATATATATATATATATATATATTTTTATTTTTTCTTTCTAGCACAACAGCACTTTCAATAGTACGGTTACTATTCTACATGATCTTTATACATGTGACAAAATATCCTAAGGATAAAACATTACAAATTAGACACAGCTATATTTGGGATGTAAACAATAGTGTATTAAGCAGTTATAAGAAAAAAAGTGTTTCCATTGCAATGTATTGTTATGCTTTTAATAATGATCAAGATATTTATAGTTTTAGATATTAATTGGGCAATGATGCTAAAATATTGTTTTGTTTTTTTCCTAAAATATTTCTTTTGCAATGTTATTGTATTTGGACAGACATTATCCACATTGCGACTACTACCATAGGAAAGTCGACTATGATTAAGTCTATTTTCTATGTCAATAGCTATGACTCATGGTCACGTGATATTTGGTAAAAAGTGCTCTGATTGGTGGTTCACAATTTAAAGGTTATGCACTTTCAAACACTTTCATCTGGTGAGCAAGGCGACAGGATCGCAGAAACGCGTCAGATCGTGGCACCCCTGATTCACTAAAAATCAAATAAATAAAAAAACTCTGCTGCATCCATTATCGGATTTGGTGTCCGTTCTTCTCCTGGGGAGTGCTGGCTTGTGCGGTGCGCTGTGGGAGCGTCAGCGAATATATATATATATATATATATATATATATATATATATATATATATATATATATATATATATATATATATATATATATATAATGAGTATACCCCTGGAAGAGAACTAGGATTACAGCTAAGTAACTTATACTTCTATTCCAGGGGATACTCATCAATAGCCATAAGCACTGAATAGAGTAGCAAGCCCATCCCCATACCCTGCGGACGAATACCAGCATATCAAAAACCATTTTACCAAAACATATATTACCCAAACAAATTTCTTAAGGATGCTTGTCCAAATTGAGCATCTGAATCAAGGCAGTAATGGCGTGCAAAAGTATGAACTGAATGACATGTGGCTGCTTTACAAATTTCCTGAATAGGTACATTTTTAAGCATCGCTATCGTAGCAGCTTTGCCTCTTGTACAATGAGAATTGCCCGGGAGCTGCTTACATGCCAGTTGATAAGATAACATGATACATGACACTATCCATCTAGAAATGGACCTTTTAGAGGCAGGTAAACCAGTGTTCTATGGACCATAATTCACAAACGGTCAGACTTTCGTACACTTTTTGTTTTTATCTATACAGAATTTTAACACTTTTTAGATCTAGAGAGTGCAGAGCTCTCTCCACAGGAGTTGAAAAGAAAGTAGGAAGAGTATTCGACTGGTTGATGTGAAACTCCAAGACCACCTTAGGAAGGAACCTCGGGTGAGTATGGAACACCACTCTGTTTGCATGTAAAACGAGATAAGGCTCTGTAGAGCATAAGGCCTGTATCTCGCTTAGCCTGCGAGCAGATGTGATTGCAACGAGAAAAGCAGTCAGCCACAAAAGATGCTGATAGGAAGCTTTTTAGATGGCTTCGAATGGGGAACCCATTAACTTAGAAAGGACCACATTAAGCTCCCAGGAAGGAGATGGAGACCTAACGGGTGGGTAGACCTTAGTTAGACCCTCCAGGAAATCCTTAACAACTGGCATCTGAAAGAAGCCTGAGTGGGAAACTTTCTTTATGCTTTTATCGCTGCCAGGTGAACCTTTATGGAGGAATATTCCAAACCTGCTTTGGCTAAATACAGTATGTAACAGTACCTGTTCCTCACCTAGAATAGGGTCATGACCCTCAACAGTACACCACATGTTAAAACGCTTCCAATTAAAAGCGTAAGATTTCCTTGTAAAATGTCTCCAAGCCTCCTTCAAGATATGCATGCAGTTTTGAGAGAGACCCAAATGTCCGTATGAACTCAGGAGCCATGCTGCTAACCTCAGGGATGGCAGGTTGGGATAGAACACCTTGCCCTGGTCAGCAGATCCGGATGACATGGCAACCTCCTGTGTGGTACTTTGGACAGATGAAGAAGGTCCGGGTACCACCACTGGCGAGGCCACTCTGGAGCAACCAGGATCATCTCTGCCTTGGATTTGTACAGTGCCTGATCACCAGGGGAATGAGGGGAACTGGTGGAAAGGCATAGAGTAATGTTTCTGACCAGTCTATAAACAGAGCATTCCCCTTGGATCCTGGTTGCGGGTACCTGGATGCGAAGACACCGCATTTTGCGTTTTCTGCGTCTGCAAAGAGATCTATGTCTGGTGTTCCCCAGCTGTGGAAGACGTCTTGCACCACTTCTTGTTTAAGCACCCAGTCGTGTGCTTCTGCGAAATGCCTGCTTAGGCCGTCCGCTTGGACATTGAGGACGCCTGGTTAGTGAATTGCGGAGATCTACATGTCTCGTGCTAGAAGACACTTCCAAATCGTCTGTGCTTCCAGCTGCAGGGTCTGGACCTGGTGCCACCCTGCTTGTTCAGGTAGTACATTGTTGTTGTATTGTCCGTCTGAACAAGCAGAGCAGTTGATTTGATGGAAGGAAAAAACACCTTTAGAGCCAGATGCACCACTCTGAGCTCCAGCATGTTTCTGTGGTATAGGTGTTCTCTCTCTGACCACATTCTTTGGATCTGTAGTGACCTATATGAGCGCCCCATCTATGAAGGGACGCATCCGTCACCAGAGTCTGCTTGGACAGTTCCTCTTGAAAGGGGACTCCTATGATGAGATGCGTCCGTCACATCCACCATCTGATGGAGAGCCGGACAGACAGAGGTAGAGTTAAAGTGTCCTCCCAGCGATTGGAGATTTGGGACCACTGATCCTCTAGAGTCTGCTGTAGAGGTCTCATGTGAAGTCTGGCGTTTGGAACTAGAAAAATGCATGAGGCCATCAAACCCAGTATAGATGAGACCTGGCTGGCCGTGGTATCTTCAGGAGGGTCTGACACTTGTGGAGAATGGATGATAGTCTGTCCTCCGAAGGATACGCTCTTGCGTTTACTGTGTCCAAATTTGCGCCTAGGTAATGTATCCTATGTGTTGATTTGAGGATGGATTTTTTGGAAATTGACGTGTAGACCCAGCTGATAAAGTTGTTGAATGCAGTAAGCGAGGTGCTGCTGTAGAAGAGTTGGAGATGCACTCTTCAGAAGCCAGTCGTCTAGGTAAGGGTAGACGCAAATTTGCTTGCTCCTCAAGAAAGCAGCTACAACTGCCATGCACATTGAGAATGTGCGAGGAGCCGACTTCAGACCAAAGGCAAGACTGTGAATTGGAAGTGGTCTGACTGGATGCAAAACCTTAAAAACTTCCGTGCTTTGGAGAGATTGGGATGTGGAAATAGGCATCTTGAAGATCTATGGAACACATCCAGTCCCCTTTATGTAGATGCGGGATTATTTGATGTAATGCCAGCATTCTGAATCTCTCTCTCAGAATGAACTTGTTTAGAAGCCTGAGATCTAGTATAGGCCTGAACTCCTTGTTTGGACCTTTCTTTGGGACCCAAAAATATCGGGAGTAGATCCCCTGTCAACATTGGTGCCATGAGATCTCCTCAATGGTCTCGTTTAGAAGTGGAGTGGACACCTCTTCTCTCTGAAGATTTATGTAATGGATGACAGTCTTTCGAGGAGGAATAGAAGGTGGAGGGGACTTGAACCTGATGGAATACCCATTCCTCACAATATTGAGCACCCACTTGTCTAATGTGATTTTGGTCCACTCTTCCAGGTAAAAACGGACACTTCCCCCCCACTGGAGTGGGTAACGGAGTTAGGGGAAGCAAGCACTCACTGCTTCTGTTGTTGCTTGGCAGCAGGTGTGGATTGTCTCGAGTTCCGTCCTCGTCCTCTACCAAGAAGACGCTGGTAGGACTGTGATCTTCCTTGATGTTGCTGAGAGGACCACTGAGGGGTTTGAACCCTCTGTTGGTATTGGCGTCGATCGTAGGGGCGGTAGCGTTGCCTGAAGTCCTTCCTCCTCTCAAGCCCAACCGCCTTCACCATGTCCAGTTCGGTCAACATCCTGGACATTTCGTCATCAGCATGAGAGCCGAAGAGCAATGTCCCATTGAAGGGGAGATTGAGGATACGATGTTGAGCCTCCGGCTTCAAACCTGTCAATCTCAGCCAGGCAGAGCGAAGTGCACAAATCCCATGTGCATAACCATGGGCAGCTAAGTCAGAGGCATCCACCGCTGCACTGATGACCTGATTGGCCACCAAACCCCCTTCATGAAGGATCTCCAGGAAATCTTGTTTGTCTTCCTTGTGGAGCTTTTCAGTGAATCGTGAGAGAGAGTACCACAAAGAGCGGTCCTACCGACCCAGTAAGGTCGAGGCGCTGGCTACCTTCATATAGGATGCTGAGGTGGTGCACATTCTCTTGCTGACAGAATCCATGGCCTTACTGTCTCTATCCGGGGGTACCACAGTTGATACTGCCCCCGTCTGGTTCTTCCGTGCCGCTGACACAATAACCGAGTCCTGCAGAGGGTCAGCCCTCCGATGAAAGGGGTCCTTCTCAGGAGCCTTGTACTTTTTAGTGATCCCAGATGGGCCCGCCCCCACCAATGCTGGAATAAGGAATTTTTGAAGAGCAGGCTCTAACAGGCCAGGCACCAGGGGAAGCAATGGTCTAGATGAAGACCTTTGGTGAAGTGTTCCAAAGATGACTGACGTTTTAGCGGTAGATACAGGCATCTCAATTTGAAGCTTCGCTGCCCCTCTACATAGAACCTCATTTAAGGTCAGGATATCATCAATGGGTGATATTCTACTCGGAGGAGAGGAAGAAAGAGTAGGAGAGTAATCTGCCTTTGAATCTGAAGACCACAAAGAAGATCTATGGCTTCATCTTCTAAGAGCGGTGGCGAGATCTGGATGCCGACTCCTAGGAGAACGTGGTGAGCGCCTTCTAAAAGATGGGGACCTTTGTGGAGTGGCACGTCGCTCCTGTCTTTCAGATGAGGGCACTGATTGAATTATAGGAGATCTGGATCTGCTAGAGGAACGTGGCAGTCTTGTAATCCTGCGAAACTTCCACTCTCTTATGTCCCCCAGTCATCTCGGGGAGATATTAGTTGCAGGGGCTGGAGTCAGCACTGGTGAGGGTTCAGGAGTGACTTGTACTATCTGAAGTCCCGGGGAGGAAGAGGCACTCCTTGACGTCACAACCTGGGCGTCCTGTGTCGAGCGGTCTCTCAACGTCGCTGTAGGTCTCTTGGCAGGAGGAGACCCGTGATTGGAATGTGATCTCCTCGACGTTGATCTCCTCGACTTCGACCTAGATCCAGAGGGTGTTTTGCGAGATCTCGACATCGATCTCCTTGACGGTGACCTCCTCGACATTGACCTCCTTGACGACCGATGAGTCAACGTCATGCGTCTTGGCGGCGAATGTCTGTATTGACGCGTCGGCGGCGAACAACTGTGTCTCACTGGTGTCGAGGCCCTTGGTGTTCGGCTCGACGCCAATGCAAGTGGACCTCTTGATGTCGGTGGCCTTCTCGATGTCACTGTGGACCCTCTCTGCGGTGGGCTTCGACTTTGATGAGTCGACGTTGAGTCACGGCCTTTTGACGTCATAGGCGAGCCGGACCTGGACCGCCTATGCGTTGGTGTCGACTTCGTCCTATGGGTCTTCTCACCTAAAGTCGGTTGCTTCGAAGGCGAAGGACGCCTCAACGTCGATTTCGACGCTGACTCGGAGCACAAAGGTATTTTGAAAGTCAATCTGCCCCTCGGTGGCGTGTGAGACCGGCGTCTCCTTTTCTCACCTTTCTCTTTGCGCTCTAGCCTTGGTTGATAGGAGGACTTCTTTGAGGGATGTTCTTCTCAGCCACTTGCTGTTTCCTTTCTTCTCTCCTGCTTGGAGTGCAGCTTTATCTTCTCCCTTTCCTTAAGAGTTCTATTTGAAAACTTGCTGCAGTGGTAACACTGGTCTGGCTTGTGAGATGAAGGCAGACAAGCAATACAGACCGAGTGCGGGTTTGACTTAGCCATCTTTTTTCCATAGGCCGGGCACTTATTAAATAAGGCTGGCATTATGACAGGAAAAAATAGCCAAAAATCTGAAAAGACAACAGGATTAGTAAGCTAAGTACTAATAGACTATGAGTGAAACTATGAATAGCACTGTAAACCAGAAAATAGTGATAAAAAATCACTAACTGGCTAACTCAATGCTCCAGTATCCTCACAGAAGGAGCTGAAAAAATGAAATGACCTGTCACCTGTGGTGCATGATGGGAGCCTGGGGGTTTCTGGAGGTCTTAAAAGCAGGGTTCCAGTTTTCAAATTGTTTCTATATGCAACCTCTCTAGGCTAATCTGCCTCAATGATCTTGCCTTTTTACCTTTGAAAATAAAGGTTGTGTGTTTCAAAGCAATCTCAAAGCAGTTTTCTTTATGTGTATCATAAGAATAAGAATATCATGTTATGTTATATGCTGTTTTGTAACGCGCACAATTACTACCAGAGTATCCTGGCGCGGTATACCGCTGGGGAACCCGTCCTGGCTTTCCCTGTGGGATGGTCCCTACTGGGAGTCCCCAAGGTGGAGCCAGGCATCCCTGGCGTTGATGGGGACGTTGTGGAGATTAGGCAAGCTAATGCCCAGAATTGCCGAGTGGGACCCCTGGTTAGAGTAGGCACCAAGGCGAGAATTATCGAGTCCGCTGACCCTGGTCCACGACCCTGCCGCGTCGGGAATTGAACCCTGGTCCCGGGCCGACTCCTGCTTCCGGGTCTGCCGCCTCTAACCACTCCACTCCACATGACTTATGTTTCTTTATATATTCAAATGTTAAAGATTTACAATGCAATTGTGGCAGTTTTGAGCCTAGTAACGTTTTCAGGCTGCATATTTATATATATGCATATTATCTATATATTTGCGTATTTATGTGTGTATATATATATATATATATCCGAAGATAACCCCGACCACTTCCAGAAGACACCTGGCGAGGAAGGAGACTCAGGCCTCTGCAGCAAAGTTTCAGGCAAGAAATACTTTATTAATCACCTCTCACGACGACGCGTTTCGGGCTATGCAGCCCTTGATCACATTCAGCTCAAACTGCGCCATTTTTTTCTTTATATGCCCATATAGTGAAAGTGCACACCTGGGTTGCATTAAAGAAACAGTCACTGGGTCAAAAGACAGTGTGAAAAGACTTACAAAGCAAGGTGTGCAAAGTACTTCTTCTATACCTTACACAAATACATGCTCATATGCTATTCATTTGATTTAAACTGTTTGTGTATTTCGCACACAACATTAATTTAACAAATATAGCAATTTCAACAACTGCAGTTATTGAGATACAAATATAAACTGTACTTGAATGCACAAAAATTTCTCTCTGGATAAATCCATGTTGTATCAACATCTTAGTCTCTTATTTCACACATGCACTGCCCATGTGCATTATAATTCTAACCGGATAATATATGTATATATGTAGATATATGCATATTATTTGCTATTTCTCCGGTGTCCCCGCATGTAGGCTGGACTATTCAGTGCTTATGACTTTTGATGAGTATCCCCTAGAAGAGAAGAAATTTTATTCGCTGTCCCATCCCTTCTGTATTCCAGAGGCACTCAGACTGCCTCTTGTTCACTGGGAGCTCAGCCCTGGCACAGGAATTAGCTTCACCTTCCCTTTAGGAGTCTGCTTATAATTTACAGACTCTTAAAATGGATTTACTGCTTAGTAAAAAAAAACAATCTTGCCGTCGCCAACTGCTATCCCTACTGTTTGTGACTTTTAAAAAGTTTATTATATCTGACCATAAACCTTTAAAGGGATTAATAGGAACTATTATCCTGTGGCACTCAATTTGAATAGGAAACTCTTGATCACCTAGGAGGGTTTCCCTTAATTATTTCAGTATTACTCATATACCAAATCTAATTTGAAGCGCACAGGACACAGAGAGATTTCCATTTTGTATACCTTAAATACCATGATATATTACAAAAAAAATATCAGTGGTCATAGTGCGGACGACGCAGTGCTCAAAAGTGATTTCATTTACAAGATATATGTACAACGCCACTGTACATTTTCCAACTATTGTGTAAAGTATTCAAGCATAAACACAAGGATGCATGCCTTGACACAGAAAATGGAAATCTCGGTCTCCTGTGCGTTTAAAATTAGAATTAGTGAAGTAGTGTGGCTCACTGGTTAGAGGCGGCAGACCCGAGAGCAGAGGACGGCCCGGACCAGGGTTCGATTCCCGGCGCGGCAGGTTTCTGGACCAGGGTCAGCGGACTCGATAATTCTCTTGCCTCGGTGCCCACTCTGATCAGCGATCACACTCGGCAACTCTGGGCATTAGCTTGCCTCATCTTCACTAACGGCCCCACCATACCGCCGGGGATGCCTGGTCTCACCCTGGAGATACCCATTAAGGGACCATCTCTCAGGGAAGCCAGGAAGGGTTTCGCAGCGGTCGAAGCGCCTTGGGACCCTACGGGTAAGTAGTGCGCTATATACATTTACATTTACATTTACATTTACATTTGGTATATGAGTAATATTGAAATAATTAAGAGAATGCCGCGTAGGTGATCACGAGGTTTCTCTTCTAAATGAGTTCCACGGGATCCTTTTTTTCATATATTTATACGTTCTTAATCTTACCCTCGTCCACGTAGGCTTATATGGTTCTTCTTGTATTTCTAAACCCTAAACCTTTAAAGGAGCACGAGGTGGCAGCTTTCCTCACGCTGGTCCACTTACAGTAGCGAATGTCTCAAAATACACGATGGCTGAGCGCTCACATGTGAGATCGGTGTTGTGCGCACAGTTATCCCCAGGGCAGCTTTTGACGACTGGTTTGTGGTTTGTAAAGTTACAGGTGGAACTCAAACTTTCACACGGATGAAACGTCGTATCCAGCGTTAAGAGAAATGCGCCTGAGGCACCCTGGCTTCGGTATTTGGCTCTGTGAGTGCTTGATCTGCTTATCTGCTAGATTTTAATTAAGAAAGGCTGCAGCCTTAAAATATATCGTGGAATGTTTAAGTCTCCACAAAATAAGGCTCTGCGCGGAGCCACCGCCCTGCGTGGAAAGGGTGTCTGCTAACTGGGCGAAGGTTCCAAGGTGCAAACGTGGAAAACAAAGATCTGTGGCAAGCAGCCGAGTCTCTCATTCTATATTTTACAGGTATTATTTTCATTACACGATGTTGGTGCAAGAAAAAGCATTGAGAAAAGCGTCCACGCGTAGCACAAATGGCTAAGCAGCTAAAAGGCAATTAAGCCAGTGTACTCTTAGATCAGTATTTACTTTTTTTTGTAAAGGTTCAGCAGAAATAGATCTTGACACGCCTCTCTCAGTCCCTTCAACAACTTTTATCAGTTTAATCGGGGTTGTACCACACGCACAAGGGGTATGAAATGTATGATTTGCGTTGACTATAATAAATGTCAGAGCTTAACTATATATATATTGCTGTTTTAAAGACGTGTGGTAGGATTGACATGTCGAAGGAGGGAGTAAAACTACACATTTTTAGTAACAGTACATGCATGGCCAACTAGTGAGCCACAGTTGGCAACCACAGTGACAACATGTGCATTCAAATCAAAAGACATTTACTATTCCGGGACCCCAACTTGGAACTGCTCTTTTCCTTGTTGGGGGTAAAAATGTAATTGGTGCCATTGGTCCGATAAAGGCGTTCTTGATTAGAATGATCTTCTCAGTGATGCGATAAATACTTTTTTTTCAGATCCGCAAACCTAGTTTTATTTTTTTGACAACCAGTGCTGGAGGTATCATTAGCTATTGCGCTTTCTGAAAGCCGCTTTGGCGGAGTTTCCTGTGCCCTTCTTAGTTTAAAAAAAAAAACATTTTTATTAATTTTCTTGACGTTACAATTCACACAAACAATTGTGCATAGCATGTACATTACACTGCAATAGCGAGAACAAATACTAAACTATTCCACCTGTTCCTACCGCTATACAGACTCAGCCTTACATTGTTATACACGCTTGGCAGCCAGCACTACAGTATAAACATTTAACCATAAGAACACAGTTATATTCCATATCCTTTGTACTGTATAATGAGCGTACAACATCCCGCGTTTTGCCCATCCTATTTTTGTTAGCGACATCCTTAAGTATGTTTGGGTCCTTTTATTGTGCTTGCACGTCTGTAGCTATAAACTCTTCCAACATCGCATTCCATTCCAGTGAAATGGACTTCTTACACAATCCCCTATGTTCCTCCCGCTTAAGTTCAGCACCCTCTGCCCCCTACCCCATCTAACCATTTCATTATACCACTCTAATACCGGTTTGTGATTTGGCAGTCTTCCATCTCCTAGTAATATTTCTCTTAGTTAATATCAGAGTCAAATTTGCGAATTTGTGGACAGGGCTTCCTTCTTTCCTTTTGGACTCTAGCCTAATAGACAATACTCCAATGAGACACTGTTCCTTATCGGGGCAACACTATTCACTATTCTGTGTACTGATGACCAGAAATTAGTTAATCTCGGACAATCCCATAACATGTGTAGTAAAGCTGCACTTGAGGAGTGGATCTGGGGCAAGTATCCGCCGTGTCTGGAAACATGAAGTTTAATTTGTACGGAATCAAGTAGGCACGGTGGACAATCATGAGCTGTATGAATTTAAATTTTGGATTCCTGGATACCTTTCTTGGGTATTCCCCATTCTTTATCAGTGAGCACACGACCTATGTCCGTGTTCCATTTGTCTAGAGTGGTCTGGAGGGACACTGCAGTGTGTGTTCAAATCCCTCGGTACAGCCATTTTGTCAAATTACTACCATTGCCCATCAAGTATTGCATGTGAGTTAACTCGTGAGTTGGAGGTTCCGTCCCTTCTGGGGCCCAAGCAGTTCGGATGTATCGAGTGATATTTGCATGCAGCAGAAATAGTATGTTCGGCACCCCCTGTGCTCTCACAAATGTATTAGTATAAAAAAAGAGGAGTCTTGGGCTATTACTGCTCTTATCGGAGCAGAAGGTCCATACGCGACATGCCCAAATGACATAGAATGCAAAGATAGTCGCGATGTTCCTATAGATAAAGGAAGGTGTTGGTACAGACTGTAGTGCCGGTGGATCAGAACAGGGTAGCCTGGTGGTCACCCTGGGAATCCATTTTGTTGGATTTAATGCCCTCACACACCCTTTCAGGTGTCATGCTTCATCATTTGGGCCTGCTCCTCGTTGGGTCGGCGGTGCAATACCCAACGGGCAACACCTCAAAGAGGGGCTCTTTGGCGGAGATCTTTTTCCAACTGCCGTATAGATGAAGTGCGGGTGTGGGGCCAGGATTCAAGGTAGACGTGGTTGAGTGAGATAAAATAAAGCTAGTGGTACCAGAGACGCTTTATTCAGGAGGGCCACTGCTTTAGTTAAAACCAATTTCCTAGAGGAGGGTAGTGGAAAATGATGTTTCCTACTCTCTTCTGGAGTGTGCTAGAGTCCGGTCGACATGTTTCTCGCTACTCTAAAATTTACTGAGCGATTCTTCAGGACCAAGGGGACTGATTTAGCAAATATCTAAGTGTAAATGTAACTGTCTACACTACTGTCATAAGGTATGGTGTGTGTAAGCTAGTGTAACTACCATCCTAGTGAGTGGAAAAAGGGGGAACAATATTACCCTTCTTCACGTTGCGATTGTTAATACCTATTGGAGGCAAAAAAGAAGGGATAAAAAACATATCGCCAACAAGTTGTGTTACTTGGCATTACAGTCTGTGACACTTGTGTATATCGCATGCTGTGAATCATGCGTGGCGCAGCATAGTTGCACAAGTGTGACAAGTACTCTCAACAGTGGCAATTCAGTGGGAGTGACATGTGCAGGTAAATAAAACCAGAAATTTGTGTTAAGAATAAAATACCAATTTGGTATTAATTGCACGCAATTATTAGGACTCACCTAGAGTTAAAAACAATCAGACAACAACAGTGTCCAGCGGGTAAAGCTTCAGGAGATCTTCCACCACAATGCTATGTATAGGGGGAAAGATCTCAGTAATATTTTACACAGATCATATTATCCTAATGTTGTTGACAATCTAAGGACAATGGAATATATGAGTATATACAGGCATATTTTACAGTAGTACTACAAGTTGAGTGTACAGTGCTGGCATGTTTTACGTAAGAGTAATGTATACAGAACTCAGAGTTTTCTCAGAGGTGATGTTGTGGGTCAGGCAAATGATAAGTGGTAGATAACTTTATTGGGTAGAATAATTGTATTAGTTCATAGATGTATTATTTCTTCTCAAAGTTAAAAATGGGGCTCTGTCTGTTGTGGTTAATACCCCAGGGGCATTGTCTCTGTGGGTGTCTAAAGGAAACTACCCCAACAAATATGTGTGCAATAATAAGGTCTGGCGTATATTCCTTTGTGGACATATCACAAATCTAAGTTAAGAGGAGGGGTTTGCCTCCCGATCCTTTTAAAATGAGGGAGTCTGCTGATGATCGGGTTCAGTGACCGAGTTTCAAACAACGGAACCCTTTATACTTTGCAGATAAAGTTCTGATATGTAATCCTACTTGGATTCTACTTTTGAAGAGTCACGCGTTCGCCCGTGTAAATATGCTAAACAGCGGCTCGTTTTGGTCTATTTAGGCTGTTAGCGGTGAAGATAGCGTTTGGATTACTCACCAAACAAACACACCTGTGCCCGTGAAGACTGTATTCGCTGGCGCGCTGTTGTAAAGATAGCGTTTGCATTACTCTCCAAACTAACAAACCTGTGCCCGTGTAGGCTGTACTCGCGGGCGCGCTGTTGTTTTAACGTTCAGCCGATCGTTTTGTCTGTTAGACTATTAGCGGTAAAGATAACATTTGGGTTTCTCTTAAACCAAACAAATATGAGCCCGTGTAGACTATACACGCGGGCGCGCTGTTGTTTTTAACGTTTGTAATGTTACCGGTCTGGTAAGACCGCGTGTTAAAGCACGCTACAAAACTTTATTGTTTGGTTGTTCTTGGATCTAGTTTCCAGCAACAGGGTCAGCCAGCACATAATTACAGCGCGCATCTCGATGGCTAAAACGGCGTGAGCCTGAATTCACGGTCGGACAACATTGTGTTTAATTAGCCAACTAAGGAGGGGGAAAGTGCATTTAGTTGACACTTACTTGATGAATGCCTGAGCTTCGTGTCAAGCACCTACCCATCGCCGCTGGAACCGGGTGGAGGCAGTGGGAGGGGTTGGGATTGTTTATAAAGGAAGTTAACGTGGATCCCATTGGTTAGCAGTAATGGCAGCCATCTTGTAGTGGTGGGTGGTTATTATATGTTAATGCACAGAGACTACTAGGTGCCTGTATGGTCATGTATCTGTGTATGTGTTAATGGGGAACCCGCAAAAGTTGCGCAGTGAGTCTCACATAAGTATAATTATAAAAATAATTATCTATTGTGGTTAAGTTTAATATCACACTGCAGTACGGAGAATTAATTAATTTCTCCTCTACCTCGTGTTAACAGATGGATAACACAGAAGGAATAAAATTAAAGTCCACTTCCAGAGTTTTGCAGGAAGTGTTCATATCAGTATGCAAAATTATTCTGTTCATAAGATGCCAGCCATTTAAACTAGTTTCGAACCATTTGTATCTTACTTCTCCTAGTGGAGTAGATATTTCTCGGATATATAGGGGGATATGTGATTGGGGTAGTCTTACGCCAAAACTATTGTCTCAGTTCTTGAGGGAGCATTTATGTGATTGAGTCAGTATAGTGGTGGTGGTGTATTCACTATAATGGTTATTTCAGAGGCTCGCCCAGGGTATATCTTCGTTTAGGCCCTTGCTGTTGGAAGATAGTCTGTGAATCCAACGTTGTTCTTTGTAGAACAGTCCTTCCTTAGATGTCTGGGGACTGGCTTCCAGGACAAGCCATTGGAGAGAGTCAGCTGTATGTTGCATTTCCAGGAAATGCTTACACATTTTGGTGTTATTCTTTTTACACCTGAAATTGCTTCGGTGTTCTGATATCCTGGTCTTCACACTGCGTGTTGTCATGCCTATATAGTATAGTACATATGATCAGGTAAATACAGTTAGAGCTATTGCAATTTGTATGGCCTCTCATTTCCCACATGAAGGTGTCAGATAAGGTGATAGATTTGTATTTTTTGGTGAGAGGGCACGCTGTGCAATTCCCACATGGGTAGTGTCCGGTGACTGGTGGCAGACCCCATAATGTCGCTTGCCGGATGGGTTCATTTTTTGTGTTAGGTCTGGTATGAATAAGAATATCCTTTATGTTCCTTGACCTTTTAAAGGCAAACCTCGGTTGGTCTATGTTGAGGGTGCCAGTGTTAAGAATGGACCAGTGGCGTTTCACAATTTTCTTTACTTTGTTGGATATGGGTGTGAAAGTCGTCACACAAGTCATGGGTTGGGCAGTAGCAAGGTCTCTCTCTCTGGGTTCAATCAAACTCTCCCTATTGTTATTCTGAGCTCTTTTCAAACTTCTTTTTATGTCTCTGGTAGGGTACCCTCTTTCCATCAGGTTCCTCGAAAGAATAGCAGATTCAGTTCTGTAGTTGGCCATGGTGCTGCAGTTACGCCGTATCCTAAGAAATTGCCCATACGGTAAGTTGGATCGTAGGGCTTTGGGATGGTGGCTTTGGAAGTGGAGCAAGCTATTGCGGTCAGTGCTTTTTTTAAATAAGGTTGTATTCAGGGAACCACCTTCCAGACATATCGTGAGGTCAAGAAACGCTATGCGATTATTTGAAACAGTCATGGTAAATGACAAGTAAGGATTGAGAGTATTCATCCATGCAAAAAACTCTTTGTACGAATCTTCGCTGCCAGACCAGAAGATCAAGATGTCGTCTATATAACGTTTATATAGCTTTATGTTCTCATAGAAGGGGTTAGTTAGAGTTGCTATGTTGGTTTCTTCAAAGTGTGCCATATACAGACATACTACACTGGGGGCTACAGTGCTTCCCATGCAAGTTCCTTGTACTTGATGGTAATAGGTACCCTTAAATTCAAAGTAGTTCTCGGTTAGGACCTTTTCCGCACACTCCATGATGAAGCTGATGGGCGTGGCAGACGTCCATTCAGTCTTTTCCAAAGCTGTGGCTATAACACCTAGGGAGGCCCTCTGTGGGATGTTGGTGTAGAGGGCCTCAACATCTAGGGTTAGAAGGTAATCAATAGATCTTGCCTCATTGTAATCCTGTAGAAGGCGTAATAGATCTGTGGTATCCTGAATATAGGAAGGTATTTGTTTTACAAGTGGTTGTAAGAAGTGGTCGCAAAATTTGGAAAGTGGTTCCAGTACTGAGTCAATCCCGGAGACGATCGGGCGTCCCGGGACTGGAGTGACTCCTTTGTGTATCTTAGGCAACGTATAAAAATACGGAACTTTAGGGTTCTTTTTTACAAGGAATTCAGCCTCCTTCTTACTGAGCCAGCCTTGACATTCTGCTGACTCCACCATACTCACAATTGATAAAGCGAGTCGTTCTGTGGGGTTTTGGTTAATGGCCTTGTAGTATTTTGTGTCATTAAGTTGTCTTTGACATTCTGTCTCATAATCTACAGTGTCCATTAATACCGTGGCGCCACCCTTATCTGCTTGTTTGATTGTTAGCAGAGGGTTGTTGGATAGGGCGCCGAGAATCGCTCTTTCTTCTCTCGACATATTATTGTATGTCGAGGTATTGGTTAGTTTGCCGATGTCTCTCAAGACTGCTTGTTCATAGGTTAGAACTTCGCTGGGTACCATGCCGCTATGAGGGGTAAAGGTAGATGCTTTGTGTAACCCTGAGTCCTCTACGGGTTCTTGTGGTTTTCCATCAAAAAATGCCTGAAGTCTTATTTTTCTGAAGAATTTTTGTGACTCCACTGTTTGGAGAAAGTCGTCGATCTTGGGTGTCGGAACAAAGCCTAGCCCTTTTTGGAGGACCTTCTCTTGTCTCTCAGTTAGTTGGTGGGAGGAAAGGTTTATTACGAGACTCATTTCTTGCTCGTTTTGCTCCGGGTGTCCATTCCTTGGGGTGTCGTGTCCTCCCATTGCACCCGTTTGTCGGTTGCGTTCCCTCTCTTTCGCCCTCGCCCTCTGCCCCAACCTCTGTCTAAAAAAGGCCGGTTACCTTGGGGGGCAAATTGAGGGGGGTATTGTGGTCCAAACTGCGGTATGGCCTGAGGGAACTGTGGATATTGCCACATTGGGTGTCCTGGGAATGGTAGTTGTGGGGGGGGGTATGTATATTGCCCCTTTCTCCCACCTCTTCCACCCCGTCGTGGGCGTGTCTGCCATTCATCCCCACTGGAATTGCTGTCACTGTAGGACCCTCTTCTTGACGAATTGTCGCTTGAATCAGAGAGGTATCCCCCACCCGACGGGGTGTAGTCTTTTTTAAGGTATGGATATACTTTTTCTTTGTCAAAGCGGTCAATATCTTTTTGTAGCTTATTGACTTTTTGTTTCATCAGGTAATCCTTGTGTTCACTTATTTCTTTATTGATTTCTGCCAATTTGGTTTTGAACCCTGGGTTGTTCCCGTTTTTCAGTGTCGCCTCTAATGCCTGGATTTTTTCCAGCAGGGCGTCCGCCAGGCGTTTTGAAGTATTGACATTCAAAATCAATAAGTCATGTGTACACTTCCAGGATATCTGGGACCATTCCACTTTGAACTGGCCATCCTCCCAGAAGATCCTGGGAAAGTTCTTGACAATTAGTCCATTCGGAGCAATTTTGGCCTTGAAATATTCCGCCATTAAGGCGCCATGTAAGCTGATCCTTATCCACTCTCTTTTGAGATCAGAGAGTGTTTCCCAGTCAGCTGTATTGCTGCCCGTTGCTGCGTCGCTGTCCATGTTTAAAATAGAGGGAGTCCTGAGAATAGCTGCGGCATCATCCTCACCGAAACTGAGTCCTTGTCCCTCCATTGCGAGTAGGGATGGACTGGGGTGGGATGTTGTACTGGGGAACCGTGCCTGGCTTGTTGTTGCTAGGCAGGGAGGTTAGATAGGGGGACAGAGCTAATCTTACCCACCACGGGAAAAACTCCTACGGGTGTGAGCCGTGCAGAGAATTAGTATAAAAAAAGAGCAGTCTTGGGCTATTACTGCTCTTATCGGAGCAGAAGGTCCATACGCGACATGCTCTCACAAATGTGTCATGGTTTATCAGTGTTCCATCCGTAAATAACATGCCCACTATATTTTGTGCCCTTCTTAGTTCATTGGTTACGGCATGCTTACAGAAAGGGTGGTCAATCTAAAGGTGCCATCTCAATATAATGGAGTACCCTAATCTCGGAACTCTACTCAGAGGCAACAGGACTAGATGTATGACTGCTTGGCAGGAACATCTACCCTGTGAGCTCCCTTAAGATGTATGACCATCATTGTTATTGAGTCGTGACAAGAGTCTGTGGGAAACCACACTTATGTTTGTGTTTGAAGAATTCACACAATTAATACTGGTTGCTTCGCAAACTCCAAAAGGCAGTCCTTCACACTGAAGCTGCATGTTGGTGATGTCGGTGATAGGACTGCAATGTCATGAACATCTTATGGTCTTGTCTACACCTTCACTAATAGTGGTCTGCTATGGGGGGTAACAATGGTTGAAACCAATGGGCACATCTAACTTTCAACCAAACTGGCTATCTCACGCAATACTTCAGATTATATTGTGTTTAGCCTTATGATGACGGCAAATGACTACTCCATTGGCAGTAGCCAAATCTATATCTTGAAACATTTTAGGTTCTGCATTGATCCTTATTCTTGTGGAATGTTTTTCGGACCTTTTCTGAATGGTCTGTTTCGAACGTCCCAGTTACAAACTGCAAGCCCAATTATAAGTATTCGACCAGATATGAGGGCAATTTCTTCAGAAATCCACTAAAGGCATAGTTGTAGCATACCCTGTTCTGCTTATTTGATAACTCTTGAAGATGTAAGTGTGCTTTTGACTGCTGTTCAGGAATGGTTATCCGTTATGAGGATTTATGTTTTGTGCCAATACAAGAATCACTAAGACTCCTGGTTACCCATAATGTATAGCTTTTATCTTCACTCCTCATTGGTAGCCTTATTGTTCATCATTTATTTCAGTTATGCTGTTAATCCAAAAAATTCTGTTTTGTAATATGATAACACACACTTTTGTGCCAGACCCTCACAAGTTGTTCCTGTGGTGTCTGGGGTCAGAACACAGTTCCAGGGCCTGTGATCATTGCGCCCAGATGAACCCGAAGACTATATGGAACTGCTATGCGAATCTTTGTTGCCAAACATCAGAAGACTTCATGCTGTAACCAGTTGAGTGTGAAAAGAAGCTCCCACTCACAAAGTAATTTCAAGTGGATCTTCTCCACAATCTAAGCAATTGGGTAAGTCCAAAAAAAAGCATAAGAAATCTAAAGCATTAAATTGCCCCTTCAGCCTTTCTCGAATTGCGTCTCATTCCCAGACTTCATCAGAGCTGATTCCAAGCCTGTTCCTCATGCACATCAGATTTCGGGGACTGTTGGGGATGTCGCAGCAGGTGGAGGTCTTTAGAGAGGCCATGCTGTACATTTTTGGCACCTTCAAGGTCCTACAGGTGCACCTTCGGACACCAAGGATCCTCTGGGGCCTCCAGTAAGATATCTACAGGCAGGATATCCCTCTACACTGTTGGTGCCTCTCGAACCTACTTCGGGATAATCACTGGCTCCCTTGCTGGCTTTAATTCCAACGTCACCCACTGCGCTGGTTCCCTTTGCATCAATACTAGAGGAAGATTCACAACTCATTGTGCTCTCAGACTCAGAGCATAATCTACTCCGACCAAAGCTGTGTCCTACCAAGGCCGGAAACCCTTTAGATTCTGATAACTTTCCCTCAGACTTTACACAGCTTTTTTGGCTCTGATTTGGACAATGATAATTTTGATAAAAAAGGATGATTTTGTTCCCCTGTATGATGACCTCTATGTGTATGAGGAGCTACAAGATGCTAGAGGCCTCGATATCTCTCCAGATACTAGCCTCTTTTTCTCCTCCCGGCCTTGCCAACAAAGAAAGTACCTCCTTCGCTGTCATTATGTGGTAGGCAGCCAAAATTCTGGACCTACAACTACCTGCTACGTGGGTGGAGACCAATACTCTTACAGAGGCACTCCAGCCTGGACAGGCACCTACAGAACCTCTATTGCCCTTTAATGAAACTCTCATGGATACACTTTTGCACTTTTAGCCCTTGGGAGAAACCATGTTCAAGACCACAAGTGAACATGCAGGTTGCTTGGCGCCCTTGACCACCACTCCACCGGATCAGTAGTCAAAAATGAAATAAAACATTGACAAGTGGATCTTCTATGCTCTGTGGTCTGTAAATCCCAACTATCTTCTAGGCCCTTACGTTCATTTCCTAAGTGACACAGTGCCTCAAGTTTTACCAACTGGTTTGGACAACTTCCAGACGGCCCAGACCTAAGATATTCAGGTCAGGATGGCCACAATGCAGCAAAATTTGTGATGTGCTCAAGCTTGGACATGACCGAATGCATAGGTCGGGCGATTGGCACATGGGTGGCCACACCCTAGATGAGGTCTGCATGCTCAGCTCCACATTTGTTAGAGTTGAGGTGATTCACTTGCCATTAAAGGCTTCCCTGCCCACCATCAGAGCAAAGCTGATGCAGGTACTCCCTGACAACACTACCGCCTTGTGGTACAGCAAGAAAGAGGACAGGGTGCGGTCTTGGGTCCTGTGCCAGGAGGCTCTATATCTGTAAAAATGGCTGGAGCACCAGGGAATTTCTCTGGTGGTGACCCACCTGGTGGAATCTCTAAATGCCACTGCGTATGTACTCACCAACCAATGCCTGGTGGACCACGAATGGCAGTGACACCTGGAAGTGGTGTGGGGTGTCTTCCATCAATGTAAAGAACCTTGGCTCAATAATTGTTTTCCCCCCACACCTACTGAGCATGCACACTATCAATGCTTTTCCGCGTTGGAGTTCTCAAGGAGGCACTTGCTCAGAGACTATTTCTGTCTAGAGTGGCGCTCAAGACACCTGTATGCGTTCCCGCTGCTACCTCTCCTGCAAGAGTTCTGAAGATCAGGTAAGACCTGGTCTAAGTCATCTGTCCTTTGGGAGGACCTTCTGCCACAGCAACAGCACAGGGTGCTGCACCATGCCATGCACACTCTGTTACTCCATACTTGGAGATCGAGCGGCAGGTCTTGGCCTTCCTCCTGAGGTCAAATATGTCATCTTGGCGGAGAGGCATCCCTCTACAAAATGTATGTACACCAGTCATTGGGACAAGGTTTTAGCTTGGTGCAGCACTCTCCAGAATAATCTGTCGCAGTCCAAGTTGTCTAGAGTTGTATTGTTTTGTCCCTGACCTGGCAAGGACTTACATTGGGCAGTGTTAAATGCTATTTGATGGCTCTGTCAGCTTTTTTGCTGGTGACGGATCGGGCTTAGCTGTTTAAATCACCTACTGTGATGAGAAATTTGAAAGTTTATCAAAGTATTTTGTGTTGCCACAGTGGGATTTAAATTTGGCTCTTACATTTTCAAATGTGTACTTCCTTTGAGCCAATGCCCAGTAGTCCATTACTTCTAATGACCCTCAAAACAATCTTCCTGATTGCCATAATATCAGCTCAGCGTGTGAATGAGTTTCAGGCTCTTTCTGTCCAACCATCCTATACCATGTTCTTTTCAGGTAAGCTGGTGCTGGGGACAGGCACCTTCTTTTCTGCTAAAAGTGGTAATACAGTTTGACATCGGCCAGGGTGTTACAGTGCTAATGTTCTTTGCTCCACCTTATCACTCGAAAGAGGTAGAGAGACTCAATTGTTTGGAGGCCAAGAGAGCCTTCAGTATTTACACTGATTACACAAAAGAACTGTCGTTGGCTCCTCCGCTGTGGCAGAGGAGCATCGCCTCCCCCCCTGCCAGCAGCCTCAAAACAGCAGGAAAGGAGAAATAAAACGATAATTAACACTTTTTTTATTGTTGTCTTTTTCCTTTTCTGCTGAGGCTTGGGGGGCCGGGCCATGGGGTATGACAGGCTGCAGTGGAAGTGGTAGTGCACTGTGATCAGTGCGCATGACGGTTTGGCCGGGCGTCTCAGGCTAGCTAAACCATGATGCACACTGAAACTGTCTCCAACCCAGCTACGTTGTCGGGTCGGAGACGGCAGGCACAGGCTACCAACCTCACTAGGCTAGGAGCACAAATTCAGAGTGCTCAGGCCAATCTTGATGCTACTTTCATGACATGAGAGCAGCATCATGATTGGGCGCAGTGGAGTCTTGGGAACCTGTGTGGTATATCTAAGGTTTCTACCTTACATCTTCTCTGTTTCTCTGCCTCTGCTGTTCAGCCAGTGTGAGTGGAATGTTAGTGCGAATGTGATGGCATTGGAATGTTTGGTGGGGCTTTGATTACATATCTACTAGAAAACCTAACTAACCATCTAAGAAAAATAAACTTATCATCTGTAACCTAACTAAGTCTTCTGGAAGTACTTACCTACGACACAACACTGCACCTGTGAGGAGAGGAGCAACAGAGCGCGACGTGGCCGGCTTCAGGTAATTTGTTAATTTTTTATTTATTTATCAATTTTGTCGTTCCGCCAACCTCTTTCCTTCCCCGCCCGCCACTCGTCCACAACACCGGCCGCTACTGAAAAGAACATTGAGTGAACGATCAGTTGGGTTTTCTTGTACAAAGAATGGCAAGGCGGTGCACAAGCAGACTTGATGGATTGTGCCCTGCTACATATTGGTCAAGAAGCAGCCACCGGAAAGCTCATAGGCTCATTCCACCAGAGTCAAAACTTATACCACTGCTTTGGCATGCGGAGTACCTGTCCTCAAAATCTTTGAGGTAGCTACGTGAGTGTTGGTACACACATTCACAAAACACTACAGTTTAGACAGTCGGGTCCAGTGAGATGAGCATTTTGACCGCTCGGTCCTGCAGGATTTTTTGCATGAGCCAGTTCACACACCTACCACCTTTGGAGGTAACACTGTGGTATCTATTCATAAAATGTGGAATCTGTTACAACTATCCACCAGAACAACAAGTTGATTACCTCTATAACACTTTCTGGCGGATGCTTCAGCTTGCTCACCGTCTCTTCCACTTCCCCATGTGACCTAAAAAGGTCCAATCTAGATATCTGCACACTGGTCATGCCAATTTGCCAGTGGACCCTGTGCCTGAGGGTGTGGACAGGTCTAAGAGAGGAACTCATGTTGGTGTGCATGGGTGGTGCTTCTATATGCCTCTGCTATTTACTTCCATATCAGAATGAAGTCGGCGCAAAGCCGTAAGACACCATTTACAGGTGTGCACGAGTACTTCTTTAAAGTTTCCAGATGCAGTCTGACTCCAGAGGAATATTCAGTAGATGAGAAATCTGTGGTTAGATACAGTTACCACCAGAAAGAGCATTACCGACGGTAAAGGGTTGTTTATCTTACACTAGGCCAGTTTCAACAATGTCGAGATTCTGTTGAATTCAGTGTGATGTAGTAGCTGCAGCTGTGGGAGGATTCTACTCAGCACCCTGATTTAGAAGTTGGTGTTTTTAACTAGTGCTGACATCTGTGACCAAAGGAGATGTGGCCTTGTGGCTAGATCAGTCAGCCTTGGAACTGGGGAACCAGGTTGGATTCCTGGCTTCTGCTCAACATCCAGATTTAAATTTTGGGCCAGATTTAAAGTTTGGAAGCCAGGATATTCAGCCGCAAATATGGCCTGTGTACCAACCTGACTGTCTGTCTGCCTGATTTAGAGTCAGGAGCACTACTACCTTTCTCTCGATCAATCCCCTGTTGACTCTGTCGATGGGACATTGTCCTCTGATGCCAATGGAGACTAGGGGCAATTGGAAGAAGGAAATTCCAGTGCCCGCTCTATTTATGGTTGGCCTTTTTACCTGTCTGTTGCATACCTGGCGGTGAGAGGGAAAATAATCAGTTGACCCAATTCACAGGTTTAAAAGCTCCTTGGATGTGAGTCATTCGTTTTATTTCTCAAGAACAAACTCACACTTTCCAAAACTTTGTAAATGTTTGGTGCAGAGTCGTCATTACTGATGCCAGCCTTCCTCCAAACTTTCTGTTATCTTGACAGGATCCGCCATGATGGTGCGCCATATCAAAGTATAGAGCTCACTGCTGGACCAGTGGTGAACTGTTTGGTGGACAGTAATGAAATGTCCTCCGCCACCCTGATCAACAGAGCACCATCTGACAAACTTAAGCTCAGGACAGTATTCTCCCTCTGCCTAAAAAATGCATAACAAAGTCCGGTGCTCACATAAAGCACTCTTATTTCTATGGCCAGGTTTGCACAATATAAAATGTACAAAAAATTTAACGTTCTGAATCAAACCAATATGTTATAATACATTGGATAGAATCAGTGGCTTTTAATTCTTCCGGGCAGATGAATGGTAGGAATGTTATATGACATGTCTTCTTTGAGGATTTCTGTCTTTTAATTTATTTTATATTTATTGGTTCATGAAGTTTAGAGCGTAACATTCGAGTAGATATAGGAGTAACCAGATACAATATACTTTGGCAAAATGAAAAGGTATGCACAACATAGTACTTTTATACATGCATCCTGACTTTATTCTGTCTGCCAGTGTTCCAGATAGGCACCCCCAAACCCCACAGCGCACCAGCCATACAGCCCCTCAAAAGGCAAATGTTTGAACTTAGTATTCAGGATACACACTTCACTATGTATTGACAAGTATTGAGTTTTGGGCAGGGCTGTCCCCGGGAGGCTCACTGTTAACCACCCCCACCCCCGCCCCCCCCCCCCCCCCCACGTCCTAGATCTCTTTGCCGTCAGATGTGCAGTGCCCATCGGTTCGTGCTTCT
The DNA here is from genome assembly GCF_964263255.1 of Lissotriton vulgaris. NCBI lineage: Eukaryota > Metazoa > Chordata > Amphibia > Caudata > Salamandridae > Lissotriton > Lissotriton vulgaris. Next base: position 1,655,194,549 of record NC_141695.1, on the reverse strand, counting down.
CTCCTAGTGACAGGTACAGGGAACCCCCTATACCTTAGTTGTGATCTGGGTGGCAAGAGATCCTAATAGTAGTCCAGCTGCTTTTTAGGTCTCGGCTAGAACAGCGCGTAGCGCGTTCTCACCAGAGAACTATTGTCGTCGGCTCAGCCGACAAAGGGAGACAAGAGCTGGCCACTCGCTCAGCATCATGAATGGGAGAGGGAGAGACAAGAGCTGGCCACGCGCGGATTTGGTCGCACGCGTGAGATGTGCACGCTCACGGCGACGGCGTCTCGTGCGCTCCCACCGCGCTTTCACTTTCGCTGCCGCCATGAAGATCCTCAGCCTCCAGAGCAGCACCAGGGGTAAGCGGGCTTCGGGGGCTTCAGTTTGTTTGTTTTTTGTGTATTTTCTTTGCTCTTGTATGTGAACCTGCTGCTCGCAGTTTCTTCCGTTTGAAATAACAGCAGTAACTGCGTCCGTGAGCGGTATGAAGCACCTTCTTTGCACTATTCTGGACATGTATAATGTGCCCAGGCTCACAGGGTGTTTGGCCACGCCAGGATTCTGAGTTCACTCCCCTGCTCCAAAGGCTGCAGGTCCGAGCCTTGGGCCCCCTGGTAGAAACGCTCTGGTCTTCGTGACAACCGCGCGTTCCTACACCCCACTTACACTTGCACCCTCTTCAAATGTCCCTTCTGCACCCCCTCTCTGCCCCCATTCTGATACTCGGTGCGTCGCCAAAGGTGGTAACTCACGCACTGTCTTACATATCACAAATACTTCACAGGTAACAGCCACCACATGTCTCCTAACATGTGCTTCCGGTCCTTTGGGCGAGTCTTGCAATGTCCCTTTGTTAGGGCTACATTAGCGCCCTCAAGCAAAGTGTTCTCTCCTTTTTGCCACATGCAGGCACTTTTAACACCGCCCTATCACACCAGAAATGTCTTCTTATCAACGGCGCCATCAACACTTTAAACACAAGTTTAAAGATGCCCTCTGACATTTCCTTTCACTCCCTGACCCCCTCACACACCCTTTGATCCTCAGCAGAACCCTCGCACCTACTTCGGACACAAGGGAACCCCCTCACACCGTCTCTGTCTTACACAAGCCAACTGCGCTACTTTTCTTATTCAAATCCGGGCCCCTGTTTAGCTCTCCCAGGCGCTTGATGTTTAGCATTTGCAAACATTCACAGCCAGAGCAGGATTTCATTGGTCCTTTGATCCGTAGGGCAAAAACCCCTTTGTTTGGTTTAAAATGTGCGCCTAGCTCCTCTGTGCAAATACACTCTTGCCAGACATTTTACAGGTGCGCTATCTTTTTTCTTTTCTTTACTAACTCCTATCTAATTTCTTTCTCAAATAAAACGTTTCCATTAAGAATAAAAGCAAGCCAGCAGCATCCATACTAGTATCTACATTACTGCGCAATATTATTAAAACACCTTAAATATACAAATACCAGTTCATTTAAAATTAGCCATGCTATTTAATAAAATGCTACGCTAACATTGTTTTACAACATATTTGCCTGCTTGTGTTCCTGAACTCAAAAACATCTGTTCTACCTTCCCAGTACCGTTAATCAAACCAGACAATTCGCTTTTCCAGGCTCCTTTTATCTGCAATTTACGATTTTCACAGGCTCTTCAATGACACATGTTCACGTGTTTTATTAGTCCTAAAAGATAAGATAGCTATCTTCTGTTCCTGCTCCTCTACTTAAACTCAGGAAGAAAAGCATTTCCAAACTTCATTCCCATTCCAAACGGAGCTGTTGCTATACATTGTAGGACCCCGACGCATCGCTATCTAAAGCGCCTTAAATACGGTAAGTTCTAAACAATACTGCGATTAACCCATGTTTTATTTTCTCACATAATAACTCTGCTCAGGTTTTCGTGTCTCTGTGTCCTGCTTGTGATCCGGTTTTCGTGCCTCTGTGCCCTGCTTGTATTTAAAAGCATTCCCAGCTCAAGGCGCACATGCACGCCTGTGTGTGAGTGCCTCCCGGGGTACATGCACTCTAACACTATGGAGTCTCAAGGCGAGAGCGGCATGTCCTGTGCCCTGCCCCAGCACAGTCTGTGTGTGTGTTTGTGTGTGTGTGATGTGAGTGTGTTCGTATGGGTGTGTGCATGGGTGTGTGAGAGCGCGAGACAGTATGTGTCTGTGTGCATACTCAGAGGTGCACACTGCACCAGTGCACGCGCCTCTCCTTTTATTTAAAAGGATTCCTAGCTCGAGGCGGACAAACACAGAAACGCACACACACACACAACCACACACACAACCACACAACACCACACACAGCCACACACACACAGCCACACACACAACCACACACAACCACACACAGCCACACCCACACAACCACACACATACAACCACCCACATACAACCACCCACATACAACCACACACACACAACCACACACACACACAACCACAACTACACACAACACCACACATACAACCACACACACAACCACACCGTCAGTGCACACTTTCACCAGGCACAGACACCATCAGTTGTCAGTGCACGCTTTCACCGGGCACAAACACCACCAGCCGTCAGTGCACGCTTTTACCAGGCCCAAACACCACCAGCCGTCAGTGCACGCTTCCACCAGGCACACACTACCAGACATCAGTGCATGCTGTCACCAGGCACACACACACCACAGATGTCAGTGCACACTTTCATCAGACACACACCAACAGCCGTCAGTGCACACTTTCACCAGGCACACACACCACCAGCCGTCAGTGCACGCTTCCGCCAGGCACACACACCACCAGCCAGCAGTGCACACTTCCACCAGGCACACACACCACCAGCCATCAGTGCATAATTTCTACAGGCACACACACTACCAGCCATCAGTGCACACATCAATTGTTAACGCATCCACAATTAACTATTGTAGCAATCGCAGTATGGCGCACTTTACTTTTAAACATATTCATCTAAAGCGCAGCATGCCACCATTGCTACAAAAATAAATACTCATTTTTTTGGCCTACAATTAATAGACTTTTGTTGCAGTTGGTGTTGCAATATTTAGCAATGCCAATAGCTCAAACTTAATTAACCCGAGACCTATTGCATTGTAAATGCTTGTTGTATTAGACAACATCCTGAATCCAGTCCTCCATCTGAGGTGGAGGACGGCTCCCTCAGTGCATTGTCATTTGTCGCTTAGCTAGCCCATGCATTTATTTATCAAGTTTTATATAGCGCGAACAAGATCCCGAAGGATATCAGAGCGCTTTACAATAAGTTGGAAGAGGGGACAAAATGAAATATACAGAGCAATTGTGGAAAGAAAAAACCAACAAAGTGGAGTTCTTATCATCTGAAAGTCACTAATGCAACCGTATACATCAAATATTGATGTGCAGAAAGCCACCACCCTATTAATGCCAAGCGAAGTCGACATCCATCTCCCTGCACCTTCCACAGAGCTGATCATCCGACATACCAATTTTACATAGGATAGGAGGTGCAGCAGTGTAACTTTTTCATCCGTGAGCTGAAGCTTTAAATCCAGTTTCCAAACTATTCTCGCCTTTGGTGAACAAATATGGGCCTAATGCTGCATGATGGTATATAAACGAGTAATGAGCTTCTCTGAGAACTGTGGCCCTAGGTTCATCTTGAGTGCTTGCAGTGCTAGCGGCATCGATATATGTCAATGTCCACTGCAACATGCGATTAATAAAAGATGGGGTAATGCCAATAATATGGATACTGATCCTGGGCACAGTAATGGTACAACAGGGAAAGTTGACAAAAAGGTACAGGAATTTAGGGAGTACTATCATTTTGGCAATGCCAATTCTTCCTGCCATAGACAGCAGCATTCTGGACCAAACTGGCATTATATCCTCTAGCACAATAGAGGTTTCCCATAATTCGCACACCAAATATCATTTAATTCCCTGCGGATCCATATTCCCAAATGTTTAACAGTAGCATGTGCGCATTTCAACAAAATTTGGAGCAACTTTTCTCGTACTAGATTTAGGGGGAACATGACTTGGACCAGTTTATGTTTATGCCGGTAAGACATTCAAATTCTGGAGGATTTCAGTCTTTGGCGTTTTTGAGAAGTGATGCTGAACACCCAAGAGGATAAAACAATCCCTGAGGAATCCCACATCAGAAGTGTTAAAACAAATAATGGCTAAACCAATTTGGGTTAGTGGCTGCGATTTTACAAAAAGGATTGGCACCATTGGAGGATGTGAGATTTTATGTCAAGACCAGAGGCAAAGATTATGCTGTTCTTTCTCCACTTTATTTGCTGTCAAATGTCAATAAACCATTGGGAAGGAAAAAAAAACCTGGAAATATTAGTCCAGCCAATCAGCATGCCAGGTCTCTCCTTATAGTCCCTTGTTGACTCTCCTGCCCCTCTTTCTTATCTGCTCTAGCAGTCAAAAGATAAGTGCTTAGGCCCCCTGGGCCCATTTTGTACTATTTGTTGCTGTGGTTTCTGATATTATCACATGTTTTACCCCTATTTACTTTACGGCTTTCCTCAACGTGGCCGCTGGAACGTTCCGATGCACCTTTGTGGCCGCTGACCATCTCTTTATCCTCGCCTCAGGTGAGACATCGGGGGGGGCGATACTGTCTTCCGATCTCTAGAGGGCATGAACCAATAAAGTCCTCGGTCCTGCAGTATGCTACAGGAAAATTCCTAATCATTCAGAACTAACTCACCAATCTGCGGAGTGTTCGGCGCTGGGGCCCTTGCTGTCTGGAATTTTGATTCCCACATCTGAGCTCGGTACTGGGCAAAATATCTTTGGGGGTATAATGCTTCACGGCTTGACTCTCGAAACAATGACCCAGAGGGGTATAGAGTTGAGCCTTTTACAATGTCACAGGTGTGTGGTGTCCCCGGGCCATTGACCCCTGAGCAGTCCTCGTGCCAAGAATAGTTCCCTGGGTATCACTTTGTTTTTCATCTGCATGTGACCCTGGTGTTGATTTAGATGCTTTTGACAGACTTAAAAAGGCGTTCATGGGCCAGGCCCTTCCAGTGCAGGACCCAACCACCTCCATCATTAGGAGCCCTGATTTGGCCTGCTTCAGAAGGAGCTGATTTCACCCCGCCTCTCCCACCCCCCTAGATGGTGACGATTCCTGAGCAGGGTCCGATGGGGAAGTTGAGCCCGACAGGCCATGATGTCCTTGTGCAGACACACCCATTGGGGACTCCCCACGAGATAAATCCGCTCAAGTCAGAGTCGGATATGCAGGACCAAGAGGAAGCTCTTGTTCCTCAGAATGGGCCCCAGTGGAAAAGTAGCCACCTACATGGCAGGGAGATTGAGAGAAACCTTGGACAAAGAGATCCACAGCAGCCAGAGTGCTCCCATCCGTTGCTGGACGTCAAAGTGACTGTGATGCCTGAGATTGATTCCCAGAATAGCCACTTTTTTGCAAAATACATTCAAGACCCCCAAAAAGGCATTGACTGCCCCATGCGATCTTGTCGGGATGAACTCCTTGACATAACCAGCATTCTGACCAAGAATTTTCGACATGGCCTTAGGCACTAAGGCGTCGGAGTCTATCATCCACAGGGATCCCTTCAGGGCGGGCTTAACAGGACATCATATTCCTGGGCAACGCCAAATGTGCCATCTCCACTGAGCAGCTCATGACCGTCCTAATCAAGTTCGACCCAAAGTTGGCAGACCTAGCGAACTCTGAGGTGGGCCAAATTGTGCAAGGGGGGCTTTTCGGTGACCCATTTTTAAAGGAGTTAAGTACATTTGTGTCCACCTTTGACTTCCTGAATAAAGCCCAATCCTCAATCAAAATAATCTTTACACCACAGGTTTTCACAGGAGCTGGCCGTGCCAGGGGGCGCCCTTCCGTCCACTTCCAATATCAATCCCTGTCCAGTGGTCAGAACTCCCAAGTTAGACCAAAGACATGATCCCTCCAGATTCAGAGGCTTCTACACCAGCTAGAGGCTATCCTTGACACAGAGGCTCCAGAGGAGACATCAATCAGGGCACTTCTTGTGGTGAGTATACATCTTTTTTCTCCACAAAAAACTGGGGGGCAGACTGCCACGCTTCGTTCACAAAAGACATGTGGTGACAATAGTCGTGGGTGCTTCAAATAGTTCAAGGGTTCCATATAGAGGTCTATGGATCCCAGCTTCATTCCTCTCCTCTCCTCCCCTTTTCTTCTCAAACACGGAGGCCTCTCTGATCAATGCAGAGGTACAAGACCTGGTACCCAAATGAGCAATAGCCCCAATGACCACCCACCCCAATGGTTCCCTCAGCAATCTATTCTCAGAGGAAACATCTCCAAGACTTCAAGGAGTGGCTGGTTTTCTGTCACTTCAAAATGGAGAGTATTCACCTGCTACAGGACCGCCAGAGACCTAAGACTGGATGGTATGTCTGGATCTCAAGGACGCTCACCTTACGATCCCTATCTACTCGCCACATCTTCAGTTCTTACAGTTCCAATGGAGACTCCAGACCTTCAAATTCACAACGCTCGCTTTTGGACTAACCTCAATACCATGGTGCTTTACCAAGGTTTTGAAACCCATAGTGAAACATCTCGGGGTCAGGGATGTATGCCTGATTATATACCTTGATGACATCTCCTCATGGACCAATCCCCGACAACATTGTCTGCACATATGCCGATGACCATCAACCTGCTGAGTCACTGGGTTTCATTATTAATGGGGCAAAAGCCATCCTAGCCCTGACTCGGACCCTCACATTCTTGGGGTTCATAGTAAATTCAGCCAAAACTACTTTGAGCCGCTCCTCCAGAAAGATCTCCAAAATTGAACACAAACTACGGGGAATCTTGGCCTTACGGAGCACATCTCTCAGGCAGATCATGAGGGTAGTGGGGCTTCTCTCTTCCGCGATCCTGGCCATATTCTCAGGACCCCTGCACTATCAGACCCTCCAAAGGCTTCCCACCTTCGCCGGGGCGTGACGTACTACAAAGCGTCCCTTTCTTGGACAGGGATGAACTATATTGGGGGCTCAAACACATGGAAGCCTGAAATGAGCGTGATATTTTCGGATCCTTCCCAGACTTGGTGATCGAGTCAGTTGCCAACAACACTGTTTGGGGGGCACGATGTGGGTAATTTTTCACCGGCGGCAGATGGGAAGCTCTCAAACAAATCTTTACATATTAACTATCTCTAGTTAATTACTGACTCCTTCACAGTTAAATACTGAAACAAGGACAGGGCACACTACTGCGTCCTCTTGAAAATGGACAACGTGGCAGCAGTCCGTCACACCACTCACTGGGGCGGAGGAAATCCAGGGCCATCTCGGATTTGTTTTAAGCTACTGGGGTTATTACCTCGATTCGGATCTGTGTGATCGTGGAACACCTTCTGGGGACCGCCAACCAAGTGGCGGATTGGCATTTGCGCTACCTGTATAATAGAAGTCTCTGGAAACTGGATCCAACAGTGTTCCAGGCCATCTCGACCAGATGGGGCCCGTTCACAGTGGATCTGTTTGCATCCCGCTTGGACCACTAACTCTCTTGGTGCTTCAGCTGGAGACCAGACCCAAATGCAGTAGCAACCAACACCTTTCTGCAGGAATGCATGTCGAAAGTGGGATATGAGTTCCCTCCCTTCTCGATGATCATGAGGCTCTCGGCTCAAACTCAAAGGCAGCAAGCATAGTTGTAGTAACCCCTATTGGTAGATCTCAAGTTTGGTATCCAGTGCTGTTGTGTAGCATTTTAGAATCCAAGCGCAATTTACTGATTCATGCCCTTATATAGGTATAATTCACATTGCCCTTATATAGGCATAGAAATCATACCCATATTTAGACATAACCCATCCAGTCCAAATACTGGCATGGCTAATTCCACTTGTTCCAAAAAGCCACAACGATTTCTTGGAAAACTCGGCTTCAGCAGTCAGGGACATCCCCTTGCTTGAATATTGATTTGTCCTAGAAATCATGGAGTTTTCAAAGAACTACCATTCCCTTGGGGTTCTTTGATGACGTTATTATGTCTGACTTTACGTCAAACTAGGCACCTTCAAGGTATAAATATACCTACACCTTCCCTAGCAAACACACAGTGGTTCAGAGCAGCTCAACCATCTACTTGCCCGACGCAGCTCTCTACAGCAAGTGCCGAAGGAAGCCGACCCTCCAGCTGACGAACTGATCAAGAGGCTGCATTTTTCCCGGCGAGAATCCAGCTCCAGTGTTTCCAAGCTCCCCTCGCGGGGTGTTGGGAAATGAGTCCGAGACAGAGATACCAGACCTCCTTCATTCTAAAACCAAGGTACACAGCTGATTAGACCCTAAGAGAAATCTTGGATAGATTCTTGGCAAAGAAAACTAAACCTATGCTACACCTCACTTACTGAGCTAGCTGGCACTCACAATTAAGTGTAATAAATTTAAGAGAGACCTAGTCGACCTAAGTCCTACGTCAAATCTATAGGATATATTATTCCAATGCACAGAGCCTATTGGGAATATAGGAACTACACTACATGGCGCCCAACGTTTGGTAAGGCACTAATTTAACGCTAGATAAGAGAGTAGCTCAGCGTGCTTTTCACAGAGACCCCTTTTTCCCGTAAAATACTCCAATAGACGTCTGGAGTGGGGAAAAGGATAAAATATCCGCCATCACTGAGTAGGACGAAAATCCTATGTATTTGTTTTTGGTTTGATTCAACGTTGAAGGATACAGTGTTCCAAAATATTGTGCACCTTATCTTTGTTTCCTTGAAACTTGCTCTACAAACTTTCATTAAACAATGTCGAATAACGACGGCAATAACGCAAACGGTGGAGCTGCAGGAACTGCAACTCATCCGGGCTTAGATGTTACAGGTTTCCAAGAAACTGACCCGGATGCTATATTCATCCCGGAAAACCTAAGGAAAACCATCACTATAAAGCTTATAACAAATGGCCTATCACCTAGAGGTGGTAGGGTAATTTTTGTCCTAGAGGCACACGAATATCGGCAGACAGAGGTATTCTATTCATGGATAGTCTTCCCTGAAGCAAATGCAGTATTGCATGTGTTTCACTTCTACAAAGTAGAGGATAATCCAACGGAATACGTTCCTTTCAAGGACATTGAAATTCCACTAACTTACCAAAAGCATCAGCTCTGGTTCAAAGGCGCCCTCGAACATCAAAATCACATTACCAGGCTCGGTCCACTAGGTAGACCAGGATCAACATGGCTGGTACTAGCCAGCTATACACCACATCCTGCCATTGAAGGAATGACAGGTGAAGAACTATTAGTTCAACTAAAACAACTAATAAAAATACATAGTCCAAGCTCCTATAAGGATTCCACAACAAACCCCTCACCAGGGGAACACAAATAAAATAACACCACAGACTATACAATCAGTCATTGGTAAATTACCTGCAAAAGGGAACAAATTCCATTCTGGGTAGCTCAAAAAATTACTCAAATCGAGGCAGTATTTCCTGACAGTACACCTCATGAGAAACACAGAATTTGTTTACCAATGGGGATCGCACCACACCTGGAGGACTCCGACACTTGTGGTACAGTCTTTGCTGCAATTTACACAAAAACACATGGTGTTCCGTCTATGGCGGTGATACCAGACGTCCTGAAACAGATTCAAAATGAATACGGGGCAGATCCTGCTTTAAATCTGGATATGAAATGACTGAAAGATTTCAAACAGGTCTCAGCTATAATATTAGCTAATATTAAAGGTGAAGCAGCATCAGTGGCGATCCACCAAAAAATAAGATAAATTGACATAACTGAGCAACCATATGAACTGGCCAGAATAATTGAAAAATCCTATGAAGAACTAGGTAGAGATAGTTTGGGTGGGAAACCAGTAAAACCCCAACTAACAGAAAATCCTGAAAAGGTCTTTATTAAAAACAATCTCTCTACTCCTAAAAAGAAGTGGGAAAATACTAAACAAACTTCTAATGAGAAGCGTTCTCAGTCCAGAGGAAGGTCTCCTCAAAAGGAGCCCTCTGAAAAGAGGTATAACCTCAGGAACATGGATAATTTGAGAAAACCTGGTAGATATCGAGATAATGATACACGTTCCTCTCGTACCTTTCAGACTTCCTCACAGAAATTGGAAAGAAGAGGACGGTCAGAACACAAGGAAGAACGCGTGAAGTCCAAAGACGATCAACACGTTCCAAAAAAAGGGAAACCCTATTCACCAAAAAGAAGGTAGCAGGTCTAAAAATCAGACAAGCCGAGGATCTTGAGGACACAACTCAAAAATGGGGAGTGGGCCCAGACAATGCTGGACAGCGCAGCAGAAGTCACCATAGCTCGCAAGATCTTGAAGGATCATCTGGAGACAGTGGACTTGAATGAGTACATTCAAGTTGAAACAGCTCATACCAGGGTTAGTGTATCCCATAAGTTATATGAAGTAACGCTCCGGATGGAGAGGGACATAACTAGGAAAATAAGAGCACTCTTTTGGGGAAAGCTCTCAAAGGGTTATGACATTCTTCTAGCTGAAAAAGACTGGCCACCAAAAATTCTCAGGGAGTGCCCACACGGCAAAGACATCATTATGCCAGCCTTCTCCAATCATATTCTAATTCACTTAAAATATACCTATGCCAGAAAATGGGCTGTAGCCCAGGCTCCAGCATTATATAAAAATCATGTAGGATGGGATGAGGATTCCCCTCACCATAAGATCCAGTTAAAAACTCAACCAACTGCACAGAGGCAGTATCCAGTAAAGCAAGAAGCTAAAAAACAGGTCAGGGAGATATTAGATCAACTTGAATACCAAGGGGTGATTGAAACATGCACCTCGTCCATGAACAATCCTTTGTTTCCTGTCTTCAAACCAGACAATACATATTGTCTTGTTTTGGACTACAGACATTTAAACTCTTGTTGCAACACTTTTGCAGTACAAAATGCACACAGTGCAGCCCTAATGAATAACATTGTGCGTAAAAATATAAAACCACATTAGATATTTCGAATGGTTTCTTCTGCCAAAACATTGCACCTGAAAGCAGGAACTTGACCTTTTTCTCAACTATGGGGACACAGCGTCACTTCTGTCGTCTCCCCCAGAGATTCAAGAATAGTCCAGGGTTATTTTCAGCCAGAGTAACAGAGTTACTACAAACGTATGATGATGAGGCGTTATCTTATGTCGATGACCTCTATCTAACAGACTTGGACAGGCATTTGAACAGAGTGAATACCATTATACTTGGATTCGCCTCTGAAGGGTACAAATTCAACTTTAAAAAAACAAGAATTGCCCACCTCAGTGTCCTTTTTCTGGGATATGAGTTATCAAGTGAAGGCAAAAGCCTGGCAGCCAACTTTTTAGAAAAGTGTGCGCTGCTCCAACCTCCAAAAACGTGGAAAAAATTACAGTCAGTTCTAGGTTTCCTGAATTTTGGAAGAACATACATTCTAAACTACGCAGAAAGGGTTAAACCTCTCTACGAATTATTCAAACCTGATTTTAAAACAACTAATTGGACTCAAAAACACAGAAATGTTGCGTTCAGTGCAAACAGACATGTTAGCAACAACACATTTACAGACACGCGTAAATGTATGCAATCTTGTAATAAGAATAATCCCAGGAAGATGCGGATTCACGTACTTAACGTTTAATGAAGGTGAAAAAGTACAAATTGCTTACAAATCACACTTGTACACACAAGCTGAAATGAAATTCACTACTACAGAAAAAATTCTGACAGCGGTGCAAACTGCAGTAGCAAAAGAGAGAGCTCTTGCACAGGGTAAACGCATAATGGTCGTTACTCCTGTACCTGCCTTAGAAGCAGTGACAAAAGCAAGCATTCCATTGCAAAGGCTTTACATCCAAGATAGATACAGTGGGTTAACTCTCTTGCTGCAACAGACGTTGAATACGTTTTTGACTCCTACTTGAAAACTCAAGAATTTCTACAATACGAACAAGAATGTACACTGCTCACTGAGATTCTGCCTCTGGAACAATACAAATGTATAATTTATACAGATGGATCAGCACACCCCGCAATTGGGGGTAAACAAGCTTATAGTGCTGCGTGTGTGAATGTTAAAGGTCGCTGGCGCAATGGTAAATTCCGACCTATGGTCACAAAAACACAATCTCTCGGAGACTGTACAGCACAGCGAGCTGAACTACAGACTTTCAAGATGGCGCTTGAAAATACTGATCGCGAATTCCCCACACTCATAGTGTGTGATTTGTATTTCTGCATTCAATCTTACAATGAATACTTGCAGAACTGGGTTCAAAACGGTTTCAAAGTTGCAAAAGGCGGCACAATCAAGCATAATTTGCTTTGGGAAAAAGTAGTTCAATTACAGAAAGAACTACAAAAGACTCACGTGATCCATACACTGAGTCCACGTGATGGCGTTCACGCTGCAGGGAATTTATTGGTTCACAAAGCCGCGAAGGCAGCTGTGCAAACGGTTTCCGTAGCTGCAATCACTCGTTCGAAAACAAAAATAGACAGCGAAATAATGCAGGCTGTCGCCGCTTACAATAAAGACTGCGGTAAAACATTACCAAAAGGCTTTCCACTCAAGTTCTCATATATAACTGATGTAAATAATGTTCCTTTTGCTCAAATCCCTGGAGTGGGGGATAGAGTAATTCCAAACATGGAACATCGAATAGGACTAATCTTAGTAGCACATGATGGGCTCGCCTCTGCACACGCAGGTGTTTCCGCCACAGTGTCAATATTAAAACAAAGATACTGGTGGCCGCACATGAGGAAACAGACCAGAAACTATGTTTTGGAATGTGAAATCTGAGAGAAAATGAGGGTTTCAACAGTAAAACGCCTGGCGCAGACGCCCCTTTTAATTTCAGATAAACCATTAGCATGTGTTTACCTGGACAACTGTGGTCCCTTACAGAGGGATGGTAACTATAAATATATCATGTTCACAGTGGATTCATGCTCAAGATTCATTGCGATGTGGCCTCAGCGCTCGGCTGACGCCCGAACTGTTATAAAAGATTTGCGAGTCTTTATCGCCACATACACAGTCGGCACGCTACATTCTGACCAGGGTCCTGCGTTTAGCTCCAAAGCTTACAAGGAGGCCATGGCCAATCTGGTCGCAGTGGATTCATGCTCAAGATTCATTTGGATGTGGCCTCAGCGCTCGGCTGACCCCCGAACTGTTATAAAAGATTTGCGAGTCTTTTTCGGAACATACGCAGTCGGCACGCTACATTCTGACCAGGGTCTTGCGTTTAGCTCCAAAGCTTACAAGGAGGCCATGGCCAATCTGGGCGTTTCTAGTCCATTCCATTCTGAGGGAAATTCTGTAGTGGAAAGAAAAAAACGGGACATAAAGCAATCTATAACAGCTGGGTATTAGGCTCGGGTGACGGGTGGGTCAAACATCTAATAAGTGTCCAACGTAGTTTAAATAATCTGCCAAGAAATTCTCTGGGTGGAATCACTCCATATGAAATCCTTTTTGGTACTAGAATGCTTGTCCAGGACCTCGATCGCCTCACTTCAGTGGTGGAACAAAAACCCTTTGATATCAAAGACCGTTTGGCTGTTTTGCAGGACTTAAATGAGAAAAGGAGAAGTCAAAGCAACACAATACAGAAGCCAATGACCACTGAAGGAGAACCACCCATCCCAGCAAGGCCTGTCTGGATTCCAAAGATTGGGGATCCAGTCAGAAAAAGAAGGAATTTGGGCCTTCTTACAAAAAAACAGTACCTGTGCAAGCAATCCACGGATTAAGAACAGTGTTACTGCCGCCCCTTGCTGTAAGAAAGGAGAACAGGTTTATATCCATCGACCTGGTAAAACCACATCATGTGGCCAATAATAAGTAGTAGGCCCAGTGAACTCCTAAGATGTAGCAGAAGACCAAATCTTGCTACTATCCAAGAGGTTCAGACTGAGAGACTGATAACATTTGAAGACTCTGCAGCACAAAAGAAAGGACTAAGCAATAAAGCTATGGAACTTGTGCCTCTTGAGACCCAAATAACAGTTTGTCAAGACACTCCTGTCTACAATGATGTAACATCTGACTATACTAATATGACAAGGGATTCGGTAGCCCCAGTGATTTCAAATAATCCTGATGCAATTCCTGCAATTGACAGAACCGCCTCTGGCTATTTCATTAACTTTGATATGTTTTCCGAGGATCCCTGTGAGCCGGAAACGATGCCAGCAAATAAATCTTTTAAACAACAAGTAACAGAACTTTTTCAGCAACTTGAAAAAACGTATCTGGTTTCACCATGGGTTGAATTTTGGATTGTGCTAGGCGTACTCTTTCTCCTACTTTGGCTAATTCTTGTATTAAGTTTGGGAATGCTGATAAATGGAAAATATAGTAAAATGGACATGGCAAGTAAGAACATCAACTTGCTCCTGAAGCCACACAAATCATCTCATCGTGAACAAAGAGACTTGACATCAGTGAACATCACAGCCGTTCCTATACCTGGTGGTATAGCATGGGACAGAACTGACTATGACATCTTTGGCCCTGCAGAGCTGCTGAAGATTCCACATCAATTCAAGGTTTCCTTGAGTGACTTTGTTTCACCCAGCACATTTTCTGATGATTTGGACTTTGAGACTGTTAATAATATGGTGTCAGACTTAGAGATGTCTGCAAAATTTACAAAACATGAAGACTTACAAGGTTCATCAGATTACTTATAAATGTATTGTTATAATCAATATGGTCATCATTACTTGCACAAATCTGCAAACCCTAGGAATATTTATAATTTTAATCAATGGAAACATTGTCCAACGCCACCAAGGGTAGCTCAAAAACATTCTATGATAAGTTTCCATACTTCTCAGGTTTTAATGTCTCAAATGCAAATGCAGAAACATTTTACTTTAAAAATGTTAATAAGACAGGAATGAAAAGTATGTTGATTAATACAAAGCAAATTTATTCTGCAGCCCTTTATGCCCAGCTATCCTCATTAGGTTTCGACTTTCGGAGTGACAACATAGAAACAAAAACTGTTTGGGGCTGAAAAGACTGGCAGGTGCAGGGAATAGAAGCTTTATTTCGAGCCTGCATTATCCCTGAACAAATAATGTTTTTAAACAACACTGTTCAATAGACATCTTACCTTTGCCTGGCCAAGATAAAAGATTTGAACAAACCGTCTATACCTACACCTACAGCTGATAGCAAAAACACTTCAGAAGGAGGGGTTGACGTAAAAACTATTTTACTTAAAAACAGAGCTGATCCTGATTGGAAGAAATTGTTAATAATGCCCACAGACACGAATAACTGTCAAGATAGATTCCTGAACAAGACACAAGGCCAGATCCAAGATATGTCCAGAGACAACATCCAGGGATAGTAACAACATACAGTGTCGGAAAACTGTGCCTTGAGTGCTACAAAAATCTACACTTACAGAGGTTAAACAACACTTATCTTTACTTAAAGATGGCGTTGATTTAATGGACTACTTACAAAGTCCTGCAAAACAATATCATAAATGTTTCATATACGCAGGTATATATGCCATTTATAATGAAGCTTGGAAAGCGACACAGGCAGAGACTGCAGAAACAATACGAGAAATTGAACAGATTAATTTAGAGATAGCACTCTCTGTAGTTGACAATGGGTTAACGACCCTGTCATCCAGAATTTATTCTTTGGACAGCATAGTATCCTCTGCCATAGACATAAGGGAGCAGGACTTTCTCATGCTACAGCATGGACAGTCGCAATTACGTTCTATAATGCTTTTAGGCTTGTGGTTTGCAAAATCTTCGTTCTGGATATATGCCATGGCGTCTAATCAACACCACGTCATTGTTTTCTGTATTTAACCGTACAGATAAACAAATCACTTTGGCACAGAGAGGAGCAGACTATACCGTGCTGAGCATTGAAAACTGGAAATATTACCATTAACTGTTTCAGAAAATCCTGCAACAGAATGGCTAATACACGGGATAATACCTCTGCCTGCCACAATATTAAATTTTCAATACTGTAATTACATATACCAGTTGCTGTGTATGAAAGGTTGGGTAAGGAATACATAAAGTCAACCTGGCAATTACCATACACACACAGATGTTAGAGTGGGGGAAAATAAGTATTTCTTAGTGGTACACAATGTAAAAGCACACTAAGTGGTTCAAATTTATGTCAGGGTATTAATTTACATGGAGCCTGTGAAGGTTCTTCGACCAACTTATCCTGCCACCTGCAAGGTTCTCCAGCAGCAGTGATAGGTCCAATTTTTAGGCATCACCATCTCCATCGAACATTGCTAATGCGGCTAATGCTGACGGCGATGCTTCACATTTTTGTGTAATCGGTTTACTAAACAAAGTGGTCCAACTTTCACCTACTGTGGTAGACAAATTCTTTACCAGCTTCAAAGATTTGGGGCCAGATGTAGGTAATCTCAATTTACCTATTCTTAAATACCGAATTTTACCGATTTGGTATTTAAGAATAGGTAAATGGGATGTAGATAATTTTTCTGTAAAAATTACCGAATTGGTAAGACCGGTAATTAAGAATCGGCATTTACCGATTCGGTATTTACCGAATCGGTAAATACCGATTCAGTAATTCGGTATTTACCGAATCGGTAATAGAGGGAACCCTTTCAAGGGTGGCAGGGTGTCACATTGACACCCTGTTGCATCCCTGAATAGTGCATGGGTGCACATGTGGCCCACATACATGCCCTAAAGGCATGTATGTCTGCCACATGGCATTGAATAAAAAGCAAAAAAATGCTTTTTAAAAGGAATTCGTCATTTCCTCACTATGATGGACAGCTCACTCGAGGGACCTTGATGGTTTGCTGCACTGCCTCCATTTAATACCATCTTTTCCATTGCAACCCAGTAACCCATTCTTCAAAACCAGCCCACAAGCAGGGGTGGGTGGGGCAAACTTTCTGCCAATTGCAAGCTATGTCTATCTTGGCCATCAGAAACAACCCAAGGACCAGACAGCGTTCTTTGGTCAAGTCTTCCCATCTCTGTGTTCTACTCAAGAGCACCACCTTGGTCTGGTTCAAAGAGAGTACCTGAGATTGCCCACAATCTGTCATGTATTGTCTGTTTGTACCTCTGAATGTGGTAAAGGTGCGGATTTCCCTCCTACTTCTTGAGCAATTCAGGCTGCTCCTCCTAACACCTACCATATCCTATTTGCACTAAACTCGTATAAAAATGATTACATTGTATTAATTTAAGGTGGGAGAGGTTAGCCAATACCCAGGCTGCCATCCTGTCCTACTGCCACTTATCTGTCTTGCCTACCTCTTGCACCGATGAGGCTCAAAGCTTCCAAAGCGGACCTCAAGCATTCAGAATCAAGGATTTGTGCACTCTGGAAATCCCCTTTTACCAGAAGTCTTCATGGCCAAATTTACTCAAGGTGGTAAAGTCTGGAACCTCCTCCAATTCACCCTTGTAAGTTGTCAAGACAAAGGAAAGCTGTGAATATATGAAAAACTGGACCTTGTGTAGTAAGAATTTATTTATCAGTTGCTAGAAAGGTTTTTATATGGTCTAGTGCTTATAAATCACCCACGTTTGAGATTCCTGTAAGGTCCATGGCCCCTAACCAGGGCACCTGCAACACTCCAATTTCCAGCCTACAAAAGAGTCTGGTTAATAAATGTATTCAACAAGTTAGAGTGCCTTGGGCCTCTCACTGTCACATGGCAAAGATCCTTGTGATGTGTTGTAGCGCTCAAGGGTCATAAGGTAGTGGGGTACATGTGAGGGGGTTGGAGAGGCAACACGTGAACCACTGACACTGACCAAACCTAAAGTCCCTGGTTTCTCAAGGATGTCCAACTCCAGCCTTTGTGCTGAATCATGCGTGTCCCCAAACAGCCACTCACCAACTGGGTCACCCAATCGTATAATCTAAGATCTGGTACTCCCAATCCACTCTCATACATTACTGCACTGCATTTCTTAAAGGATACACAGAGGGACTTTCCAGCCCATAGGTATCTGGTGACCATAGATTGTAACTCATAGAAGAAGCAAGGCAGGTGCATTTAAGGGTAGTTTTTCAGTATATAGAGCTACCTAGGGAGAGCAATCATCTTATAAAGAGCTGCCCTGCTCATTATGGAGAGCAGTATGAGGCACATGCCTTTCAGTCTTTGCAGGTGCATGTAGCAGGAGTGAAGTCCCAGGCCTCGCATTGATTGCTGGAGATAATCTTTCCCAAATATTGGAAGTTGGTTGTTGCCACTCGAAGGTGTTAGAGGAGAGCTTGTTGTTGTATTTGGAGGACCATGTATTCGAATATAAGTGGTCTTTGTCTAATTCACTTGCAGTCCGGGAACATCCCTAAACACCCAAAGCATCTCAATCGGCCTCTAAAAGTAGGATTGTCGGCTCTGCAGGAAGAATAGCATGTCAACTAACTGTGATCCGATTCTGTCATGGGAATTAAGCCAACAGAATTTCTCCTTGGTGTCCACTTCAGATCCACTTAGCTAATGGCTCCACAGTAAGGTCGAAAAGGACAGAGGAAGGTGGACACCCCTGCCTAGCTCCCCATTCAATGATGAATGGAAGGGGTAATATCCCATTCCCCCCAACCTGCGCAGATGGGGTTTCATACAGAGTCTAGATATGCATATTAAAGAGCTGATCAATGATCATTCTTTAAAGTATCTGGGAATGGAAGGGACAGTGCACCATATTAAGCTTTATCATAGGCAGTAAAAACCAGTGTTGCTGAGTCCTGAAAGTCATTAACGTTTGCCATCGCAACTTGAGTGCACTGCAGAGTGCCTTGTGCTTCTACCAGACATGAAACCATTCTTGTCATCATGCACAAGAGTCCATATTACTTTATTCAGTGATAATGACTGTTGTGATCAGCTGTATTAAATATGGTGATAACAGTGAAGTTAATGGCTTGAAGAATTCAGCAGGAAGGTAATTTATCCTGGGAGCCTTACAAGTGGTCATAGTTGAGATGCTGACGAATCTCTTCCAACATGTGCAACAAAACTAACTCGTCCAGCTTCTCTGGCGAAAATGTGTGTATGACTAAATCATTTGCTATGCGATATGAGCTCCCCACTTCCACGGGGGACTCAACATGTAGAGCTCCTTATGGTAATTCACAAACACTTCTGCTATCTTGCCTGAGGTATTAACCATTCGGAATGTGGAGATGTGTACTGTGGGAATAATTCTAGTCTCTTCTTACTTCTGAGGTAACCAGTGAAGAGCTTGCTCGCCTTGTTCACTAACTCATATACTTAGCATCAATACTTTGTCCACACCAGCTTCGCCATAATTCGAAGCTTATTCTTTAAGTTGTGACGCAGCTTCTCAAGGTATCTTTCTGTTTCAGTTTGCCCATTCTGGGCGTCCTGTTCTAATGCTAGTATTTCATGTTGAAGCTCCACTATTTCCAATTTCCTGTTCCACTCTACTTGTAAGGCGAGTCCCTGGATAAAAAGTCTTTAAGGCCTCTCAAATTGTACCCGAATCACGCATCAAAGAGACATTCAATTCAAAATACTCAGCACTTTCACTCCTAAGGGAGTTGGTGAGTGCCTCGTCTCATCCACCTCACATCAAAGCTCCAACCCCCCATTAGTAACCTATTGCAGGAAGGACAATTGTTTCTCCACTGGTGCATGGTCTGATAAGCCTCTGGGTAATATATTAGCCCTAATTGTGGCCCATAATGCTGTATCTGGGGCAATAACGTGATCTAGTGAAAAACAGCACTTATATGGGCTGAGTAATGTGTGAACTGTCTTTGTTGTGATGACATGCCCTATATCCAACAAGGAGCAAAGAGGGTAAAGTCAGAACCAGAGTCGCCCTCCACTCATATAGTCATCCAAACAACATTGACCGGGTCCTCATAGGCAACTTTATATAGATTCAAACGTGTAAATCATATTGTAATTTTACAATCGTCTCCCCTTTTCCTTATTACACTAGGGGTAGAGAATACAACGTTTATTGCCAACTTAAAAAGCCTCCATCCCAACTGCGACAGTCTGTATGAATGCACCAAACAATAGTGTGTGCTACTGTGAGAGAAAAAGTGTGCACAGGCAAGATGACCCCTCACGGGCGAACCACCGTCGGAATACCTGATAAGTACTCACCAGATAAGCTCTGTTCTCATCATCGGCGGTCATCAAGCCAAAAGTAAATGTGTTCAAACAAAATGTGAGTGCAGTGAAAAACAGTTAAAAATAATCAAAAAGTGTAATTAAAATGCATAGGTAGGCACAATTACTGAATCTTTATTCTTTAACTTCGTGCAACCTACCAGGTTAAAAAGCAAGGTTGGCTGCTAAACATGCATACCAGTTACCACAAGCCGACATGTTTCATTGCCTTCTCAACTTTATATGCAATTTCTTCAGGGCTACAATTTTTTGCCACTGCCACGTTGTTGAACACATCAAACATCAAGACTGTCAATAAAAACACACACAACATACATGAATTGTATTTACAGCGTACCCATGACACTGCTTTTCATAAAACACATCACTGCACAGAAATCTTATATTTATATTTACCCTTAGTGGGCCATGGTGTCTCCTACCGGCCATAAGGATTCGTGAGAACTTCTTGTATTGGGCACCACCGCTTCCTGTGAGTCGCCCTCTACTCCTAGTCGGTAACTATCTCTAAAGGGGCAAGGAAATGCATGTTACAAATAGTGAGAGTCACAAGACTTAGTGCCAGAAGTTCAGAGACCACAGGAGTATACCGCACAAGGTGATTAGGAGCTCCTCAAGCCTCCGTGTCCCATCTCTGGCAAACCCCCCTTCTCTCTCTCTCCTCACCGACCAAGTCTGAAAACAGCACTGTTTTTCACTGCACTCACATTTTGTTTGAACACATTTACTTTTGGCTTGATGACCGTCGATGATGAGAACAGGGCTTATCTGGTGAGTACTTATCAGGTATCCCGACTGTGGTTCGCCTGTGAGGGGTCATCTTGCCTGTGCACACTTTTTCTCTCACAGTAGCACACACTATTGTTTGGTGCATTCATACAGACTGTCGCAGTTGGGATGGAGGCTTTTTAAGTTGGCAATAAACGTTGTATTCTCTACCCCTAGTGTAATAAGGAAAAGGGGAGACGGTTGTAAAATTACAATATGATTTACACGTTTGAATCTATATAAAGTTGCCTATGAGGACCCGGTCATTGTTGTTTGGGTGATGACATGCCCACCAGACACCTCGCACATTGAGTTTATCCATTTGTCTAGGACCTGACACCAAGACGAGGGAGTCCACATCTAGATCTGTTGTATCAAATTGAAATCCTAATGAACCCCAAGCATGGCCATCGGTGTCCAAAAGTAGCGTGATAACTACTTGTAAAGTGTTGCTATCTAGGGAGGGTGCGTATACACTACAACAACCTTCTACCACCAGAAACCTACCCATTTTATCTAGGTGGGTCCTTGTCTCTGTTAGGCTGGGTCTGGTGGCTCAGCGGAATAATGCATCCACTGCAGGGACCTGTGTTCAACCTCATGGTCACAGGTTCAAATCCCGGTGGGTCCACTCAACCACTCATCCATCTGAGGTCAATAAAATGAGTACCATTGAGTTGAGTAGCAATAAAGATCTGTTATTCAGTACCAAGATACCCCGTTAGGGGTGAACGTGTGCTTTAAAAATACACGTTATTTTGTGGGATAAGACTTGTGGAGTTCAGTTGCCACCCTCGGAACCTCTCCTAAAACTTGTTTGGTATACTTTAGTGCAAGAGTCCTCAACCTTTTGACTTCTGCGAACCCCCCCTGAACCATTGGGGGAATCCAAAACCCTCATGTAGTCCTTATTGAAAACTGTGGGCCGCTGGCCTAAACAGTTTCTATGATTTGGAACGCAAACCAATACACAAAAATAGAAAAACAAGTGTACACCAAACATATGCTCAAATATTGAAATATTTTGTCAATTCAAAATCCAATATATATATATACATTCTACTCGCACATGCACAGAACCTACGCCAGAATCGATTGTTTTATTGGATCTCAATCTTTGCGCCCTTTGGCGCTGGCCTCAGACATTGAACCCCGAACCCACTCAGATCATGCTGCGCTGACCCTGACTCTAGCAATTCCCCCTGCAGACAGGCCACCACACTCCTGGTAGCTGCGTGATACACTCCTACACCGGCCGGAAGTAGTACAACGTCTGACCAAGACACTGAAGGAGTACTTGGCTTTCAATGACACACTGGACACCTCAATCACCTCCCTATGGGAATCACTTAAGCTGGTCGTGAGGGGGGATCTCATTGCTCTGTCCTAGGTGGATAATAAAATCCGAAGGGACAAAAGCGAAGGCCTTACTAAACAAATGTGGGAGTTAGAGCATATTCATAAGCAGACCGGGGCTCCCTAGATGTGGCGGCAGTTAGAGACAGTGCGCACGCATTTGGTGGGTCTTGACCTGGACAGGGCAGAGCATGCTGCCCTCAGACTGAAACACCCATTTTATAAGGGGGGGAGGGCAGATGTGGACGCCTGTTGGCCCGTAAAGTGCATGCACAGGGCCAGTCGGCCACCGTCCACTCGGTCCAGGACATGACCGGCTTTGAGTGCACAAAAGAAACAGACATCTCTCACGTGTTTTGCGACTGCTACGTTGAACTGTACACTGCACAGCTCCTGTCGGAACAAGCCGCTCTGAACTATTTCCATGGGTCAACTCTCTCCCAACTGACTTCAGCTCAGGCTTCCAGTCTCGATAGCCCAATCCGTATCGAGGAGGTGATCGCAGCCATTGCTCGGCTCAAACACCTCAAATCTCCGGGCCAGATGGGTTCACCGCTTTTTTCTACAAAACCTTTTGTGCTACCTTAGCGCCCATCCTCACCAGACTCTTCAACGCTATAGGGGACACCTCTGACATCCCCCCTACAATGCTCCTAGTGTCAGTCATCGTGCTCCCCAAACCAGGTACGGATGTTTGACAATATGCATTATACAGACCAATATCCCTACTGACCGTTGACCTAAAACTTTTTACGGGGATCTTGCCGGCTAGGCTTGGGCCATTGTTGCCGGGCCTGGTGGACCCGAACCAGGCGGGGTTTGTGGCAACTAGGTAATGTGATGACAACACACAGAGATTAGTCCACCTCATTGACAAAGCCTCCCACCAAGGGGTGGAGAGGGTAGCGTTATTGGTCGATGCTGAAAAAGCATTCAACAGGATGCACTGGGCATATCTAGAGGCTACTCTTGCGCGCTTTGGAATAGGGGCTCGCTTCTGCAAATTGGTATTCAGCAGTTACAGCCGTCCCAGAGCCACGGTACGAGTGAACGGGTACACCTCGGATTCCTTCCCGATGACACACGGCACAAGATAGGAGTGCCTGCTCTCTCCACTGCTATTCGCTTTGCATATGGGGCCTATGGCTCAGAGAGTGCGGGTGAACCCCTTGATCTCCGGGTCCCCTTCGGAGGAGACCGCCACAACATAAGCTTATATGCGGACGATGTAATTAATACGCTGGAAGACCCTCAGACCGCCATCCAGGCTTTCTGTGCAGAGGTAGAGCTCTTTGCGGAAGCCACTGGCTTCCGTGTCAACGTTTCCAAATCACAAGACCTGGGGATCTCTCTTCAGTCCTCTACCTAGGACGTCCTCAGACAGCTATGCCCAATCCAATGGGAGCCGGAATTGATCCCATACCTGGGCATTAGTCTAGCAACTTCCACCCAAGCCACAGTCACTCTAAACTATAATCACCTTTCATCTCAGATCCGACGAGACCTACGTTGCTGGTGACGATTTGGCCTTCCGTGGCTGTGGGTCGCATGGCAGCACTTAAAACGAATATGCTCCCGAAAATACTATCAGCTAGATTAATCAAAGAAAAATGGGCTCGCAAAGGGCCAGATTCTGAGAATCTGGCCCTTTGCGAGCACAATTTGTGCATTTGGGATTCATCATCCCAAATGCAGAAATCGCTAATTGCGAAATCGCTAAATTGCGAGGAATTGTATTTAATGAATCTCTATTTGAGATTCCTTAAATGCAATTCATTAACCATTTTTAAATTGCGAATTCGCTATTTTTGGCCGCTATTTACCGCGAAGTCAGACTTCGTGGTAAATAACGAAAACTTAGAAAAATGCACTTTAGTGCTTTTTTCTAAGTTGGATGTTACACACACACATGTCCATTGGACATGTGTGTGCGCAACATCAGTCTACATTGACATTTCAGGGGTGCTACAGGGTGTCCTTTGGACACCCCTGGCACCCTTGAAATCACATCCTTATTTGCGATTAGCAAATTGCTAATCGCAAATAAGGAACTACTCCCCATTCATTCCTATGGGCCTTTAGCCCATAGGAATGAATGGGGAGCTATTCCTTATTTGCGATTAGCAATTTGCTAATCGCAAATAAGGAGGCTGTAGGAATCGCAATTTATTTAGCGATTTCTACATGAATCCCGATTTGCAAGTCCTTAATAGCGATTCCTTAATAATCGCTATTAAGGACTCGCAAATCGGGAAATTGATGAATCTTGCCGAATATCTATTTTAGACGCTCCCTACGAATTCTCGCCGTCCCCTTAAAGTTAAAGGCGCTGACTGCCTCTATTAATTTTGTCTAAAAGCCTATTGACTTTCCATATAATTATTTTATAGTATCCTTTTATAGTACTCATTGGCATTATGCTATTTTTGCTACTCTGCTATGCATGGTTATAATTCCCTCCGCCTTACTTCTTAATCTAAAACTCCCCAATTGAACTTCCCCCTCCGCCTTGCATCTTAATTTAAAACTCCCCAATTGAACTACCTCCGACCAGCCACTCTCCACACTTTACAGATAGAAGCATATGTTGCCCTAGCCTTTTAAAAACATCCTTTGTTAATTACTAATGCTTCTTTTCTCTAAAATAGGTCTGGCTAGCGTTCAACCAATCCATAAGGATCTGGGATTCTGTGAAAGTCAAGTAGAGTTGACTGGCCCTGGTCTGTTGCCATCCATGAGTGGTCAGCCTGGACACTGCCATCATCAGGACCCGTTGAGTCTGGTTGTTCACTGCCTGTGCCGTTGACCCAAGCTTGGGGTGTCATCTATGACGTTTGTCCTCTGCAGGGTCAATGTCTTACCGATGGACTTCTTGGTATCTTCATTCGTCATTTTGCTTCTCTTCCTTGCACCAGGAGGTCACTGTCTGTCGAGAGGCACATTCCTCGACCTATTCTCAGAATCTATCTGGAAGTTCAAAAATCAGCATTTCCCCCGATGGATAACTTTTACTTTTGCAGGCTATAACAGCATATTGTTCACCTCCAAGGCCCAGAGTTTCTGCTTTACCTGTTAAAAAGTGTTGCTATGCCGCTGTACTATTCTCATGTAATCTGGAAAGACAAGGTTCTTTTGAGAATCGAATTGGACTTCCCCCAAAGAGTCTGACTGATTTCAAGGTCAGATCTGTCTCTCTAATTTAGGAAGTGTGAGATCATCTGTCTTGTTTGGACACCAGTGAATGCTTTTGTGATTGTAAGATTTTCCCTTTCATTCTGGAAACAAGAAGTTATCTGATCTACAGGATGAAAGGTTTGCAACTGCGCCTCCAAGAGCTGATGCAGCTGTGTGCCCTCCACTGTCTCCAGAGATGGCAGATAGTTTTTTGCTTGAGGTCCCCTCCTCCTCCACCACTCTGGCTGACATCTCTGCAGCTGAGCTTTGAAAACATCAGCACAGTTTGATGAAGATATTTCACTGTGTTCTCTAATGTGGTGATGCAAGTCTCTGCTTCGGTCACTTGACTTGTAGTTTTTCTGAGGTTTAGCAGAAGAAGTGCTACATCTGCCTCACCCCTCTTCAATTTTTAGCTCTAGGGCCGGCTTTGAGGACATATTGCTTCAAGGAGCACTTCTGCCTTGTCGGTGGATGCCGGACCTCCTAGCTGTGCAAGAGACTTAGTGAACTTGTCCATCTTCCCTTGTTTGAGAAGGCCTTTATCCTTCGCGAATTTAGTGTATGGCTCGCTGGACCTTACCGCAACCATCAAGTATAAGCAGTTAGCATAAATCAGCAGGTCAACAACGGGATCTCAGTACACATGCCTCTCTCAGGTACTGTGGTGGCCGACCCTTCAAACCCCACCCTCAAGGCGGCAACAGCAGTCGGCAATGAACTCTCCAGGGTCTTGGGCCTGCATGTCTCTTTCTCTTAGTTGCTTCCTCCCCCTTCAGGAGCCTGGGGATCCCTCCAGACAACTCCAAATCAAAGATAGGTCCAGTGAAAGAAGCACTGGTGGTCCTCTGGCAGGACTCTTAAATAGGATTCATTTTCACTTCCCTGGTCAGCAGCAAACTTCAATGTATAGATCAGGCCTGCAATTGTTGTTGAGCAATGTTTATTCCCTCTCTATCCAGGTCTGGTCTGCAGTGTCACTGAAGAGGGGCTAAGAGGGGGTCAATCCCCGTTTCCGTTTACCACCTCCAAGGGGCGCCTGCTACTTTGTGCTGAGGCCGTGAATCATGTGAATGATCACCACCCCCTTACAGTCAGTCACTGTTTGTTTGCAGAACGCTATGCCATTCAGCAAGGAAATCCTCTGGGGCTGTCTGTTCACACGCACTGCCTTGCTTAGGCCAGTTCCGAAATGTCTCCAGGGTTGTGTTTTAGACCAACCCCTTCAGCCTTATAGGTCTCGCAGTCGCTCCTGTCCAGTCAACCTCCCCTAACAATTCCTCTGCGCAAGTCGGTAGTAAGCCCTGCCGGTCCACCAACTTCTGTGCCCTCCTTGGCTCAGCCTCTGTGTCTTTTAGTCCCAATCAGGGCCAGTTGAGGGAGGGAGTACCTTCAGGCCCAGCCCTGGCCCTTGCCACAGAAGAAAATGGAGGGAGGTGGCCCATTCACTGGAACACACGCTGCAACCATCTCCTGGACATCCACAGGTGCTTCTTGGTGCCCAGACATCCCTGAGACTGCTGGTGGTCTACAGCCAATCAGTAACCTGGGCATCTTGCCCAAGCTTTCCTTATATACCTCTGATTGAGTGCAGGTCACAGAGCCCGCTGTGGCTTTGGTACGGAAGCCCTGCGAGGCAATGTCTCAGATGCGTCCTCAGGGTACAGCTGGTCGGCAGGCTACTCTGCAGTCCTCCCCTGTACCTGTTCGGAGCACAGGCAGAATTAATGGGCAGGATTATTGTACTTTGGTACATATTCTGCAGTTAATATTATTGTATATAATTAACATGAATGAGCAAGACATCTAGAAGTTGAATGGTTAATGGGAATGGTGATGATGTGACCAAATATAATAAGGAATAAAATACCCTCTGCCACATATAAAAAGTATATTGCAAGTCACTTTAGAGTTCCATTACCTTATAAAGAAACGCAGACTTTCACGTTGCATTCCTTTTTGTAGTCACAGAATTCTGACTGCAATATCCTTATAATATACAGCGGGGAGTACTTTATCCCATATATAACCGGGAGACTTGGAACTTTGTTTCATGTAGCAAATGTTCACACTGTAATTTAGATTATAGCTATCCTAAACAAACCATGGTAGGGAGCGGGAGAAGGGTGTGATGGAAAAGGGAGTCTGTAGATATGTATTGCTGTGTCTCCTCTGAACTTTAGGAACATGCAGCTTTGTTTGTGCCAAGGAAGTGCACTTCAATTGCATCAAAAAGGCCTTGGAAAAGTGTTGGGGCAGATTCAAAAGCTCTAGTATTTACTACTTCTGTTTGGCAATGCTTTCATGATGTAACTAAATTGCACCCTTAACAAATTACAATGCATACTAACTTGTATTTCACCTCACACAAAGTGCAATGTTAATTTAAAAGAAGTTGTGCTTTTCAAACAGCTAGATCACGTTTTGTCTTGTTAAGGTTCCAGATGTGAACATTAATTGTAAAAAACAATATACTTTTAAATAGATGTATTTAAATAGTCTTGCTCAATATTATTTTTGTGATGAAGGGCAGTGTTTTTTCCAGCAACTTCGTCCATACCGGAGAGCTCACTGAACCCTATCCCTCCCTTGCCTTCACTCCCTTATTTAAGTGTAATGTAGACAGCCCTAATTATTTGGAAGACGTCATCATTTACTCCAGTATTGGAACTTTCATAGATGAGAGTCTCGGTAACCAAAATAACATAGCAGTAGGTATAAAAGAGAAACAAGAAGGCCTAGGCCTCATTTCCATTTGTAGCATATCCACCTCTTTTTGCCAAAGTAAAGCAACAACCAATCAGATTAGCCTCACCCCATAAAACCCTACTGAGAAAACCTCGGAGCCTTAGATTTTCCACCACACGTTGGGCTAGATGTAGGTAATTCCCATTTGCAGACTCTTAAATACAGAATTTTACCGAATCAGTATTTAAGAGTCTGTAAATGGGAAGGGGGCAGATTTAGGTAATTCCGAATTTAGGAATACCGAATCTGTAAGATTCGGTATTTACCGATTCGGTAAATACCGAATCGGTATTGCCCATTGGTTCCTATGGGCCTTGAAGCCCATAGGAATCAATGGGAAAAAACGATTCGTAAATACCGAATCCTGCAAGGGTGCAGGGGGTGTCACTTTGACACCCTCTAGCACCCCAAGTACAGGCTTGTGTGACATGTGGCACACATACATGCCCTAAGGGCATGTCTGTGTGTCACATGGCACAGGTGTGCATGCACAGATGTGCATGAACACCTGAATTCAGTATTTTACCACACAATAGGATTGTGTGGTAAAATACCGACTCTTAAGGGCCTGTGGCACTCTTACGAGTGTCAGCTACATATGGATTTACCGATTCGGTAAATATACCGAATCGTTATATTTACCGAATCGGTAAAATTACCGATTCGGTAGGCCCCCTACATCTGAAAAGCCTAATACCGGTCAGAAACGCTCGAAATATGCTGTTTCCGACCGGTATTAGGGCTCCTACATCTGGCCCGTTGTGCTAAGGGAGTCTCCTTTGAGCTCTGCTCACTTCAACTCTAGTTGACTATTTTTCAGCAGTTTTTTCTTCAGAATTGTTTAATATTTAATCTCTGAATGTCTGACAAGGAGAAGAAAGCCCTTTTTAAGGCTTGTTCCACCTGTGGCAAGAAAAAATTGTATGTGGAGGACAGGCATAAGGACTGCATTTATTGCCTGTACCCTGACCACAAGGCAGCGGACTGCAAGATCTGCCGCACCTTCTCAACAAAGACTCTCCGGGACCGTGAGGGTCGCCTCCTTACTTGGCTCCAAAAGCTGAAGTTGAGGAAGGAAACTCTGTCAAGTGACAGCAAGGATTCATCATCTGCCACCTCGTCCAGAAGGTCAGTGGAGAGGGGTAGGGCTTCCCCTTCACCATTTACAGACCGTCCTACAAAGGCCTCTGAAAAGACCCCTGTGAGTCTTCGAGCCGGAGTCCTAGCAAATCTCCTCACCGTGGTGCAAAGGAAAGGTAAGGACTACCTTCAGCTACAGCAGTGGTGGAGTCTGCGAAAGCTTTCAAAAAGCCTTCTTCTCTAACATCTGAGAAATCAGATAAAAGATACAAAGTTGTTGACGATGCCACAGAAGACTCCGTCGACGAAGACTGCGTAAAATACAGGTGAAAAAAGTACCACCGTCGACGGGCTCGTCGACGGTACCTTCAAGTCTCCACATTTCGACAGCAGTGTCGACGGGCGCGTCGACGACGATTATGGCGACGTCGACGAAGATGTCAACGACGGTAGCGGCGATGACTATGTTGTCGACGAAGGCATCTACAACGACAATGGCGGCAGTGTCGACGGTTTCCTCGACGGCAGTGTCGACGACCCCCATCTCGTCGTCGACATTTCAACCGACGACAGTGGATCTTCCGTCGACGACCTCGTCGTTGATGATTTCTCTTTCATCCCCATCTTCATCGACAGAGAGAATCACCATTTCTTTGAAAAGGATATTGCCGGATATGACCTCTCCAAGGAGGGTTGCCCCCTTGCCTCCCGCACTGTTGCTTGAAGAAGAAGAGGATTCTGAGGGAGATGAAAATGATTCGTTTGGTTATGCCAATAGCCCCTCACAGCTTCTGGTCAAATACCAACACACTGATTCTGAAGGCGAATACATTCATGAACACTCTAACCAGCAGTCTTTTAATCGTCAGGAGGAAGCGAGCCAAGAGATGATTTCTATTCCTTCTTCCCTCTTGGCAGATCTCCAGGGCATGTTGCTGGATTATAGGAAAAGATTCTCACAACCTCCTCCTACTCCTACATTTTCCGCTGTGCAAGAAGTGTCTGTTCCATCAGCTTCTTCTGTGGTTTCACCAAAAGCACCATCCCAGATGGTGTCTTAGCCGCAGGTCTCCAGCCCAGGTATACCTCCAGTGGTTCCGGAGGTATAGGACGATTCCTCGGACGAGCATATGGACGATAGCAACAGACCTGACCAGTGTGTGGAGTGGGATGACTACGTGAATCCGGACCCAGCTTCTCCTACTCCGGATACAGTTGATGCTCTCCCAGCAGACATTGGGGGGTTTCACAAACTGATGGAAAGTAGATGTAAACTTCCCTTGCCTTCTGTTCAAACAGAGTGTTTTGTTTATGATTTTAAAGAACCTTATTGGAAAATGGTCCTTTCCATATCAATTGTCAGTCATGTCTGGGACGAAGGATTAAAGGCATTGAAGAATCTGGCTACTGTCATTCCAGTCTTGCCACGTCTGGAGAAGAAATACAAGGCCCCAGATGATAGTCCAGCATCCTTAATAGGTCAACCGAAGCCGGATTAGGTAATATCGCAGGCTGCTCAGAGAAAATCTTGCAATCCTTCTGCGCCCCTGAATACTCCTCCTGATAAGGAACGCAGACGCCTAGATAATGCAGTGAAAAGGTTTTCCTCGTTGGCGAGTCTTGTGATTAGAGCGGCTAATGCGTTGGCAATCCTTGGCAGATACGATCGCCAGATGTGGTGCCACCTCTCACCATATTTAGACCAGCTGCCGCAGAAGTCCAAGGTGGAAGCGAAGAAGATTTTACAGGAGGGAGAGGCTACATCAGCGGAGGTGACCTTCCTTTTGATGGTGAGGCATTATTTGGCAAACATATTGATGATGCCTTCCAGGACATAAAAAAGGTTATGGAGATGCAAGATACCTAGGAACACTACAATATCAAAAGGTTCCTTTCCGTGGAGCCAGAGGAAAGACTACCACATCCTACAGGGGTACATACCAGCAGCAACGGTATTCTTCTTATGGTTCAATGCCTCAGTCCTATCACCCGTCTTATCATCAGAGGCAAGGCCAGACCTCTACTTTCTCTAGGTTTACCTCTAGGGAAGCAGAATTAGCCAGGTGCATGACACCACTAAACGACAAAAGCGGCGTTCTGGCTATGCCTGCTGTACCCCCCTCCCCAACAACATCTGTGGGAGGCAGGGTGTCTCAATACCTCCACAACTGGAAGCGGATTACATCAGACCATTGGGTACTCAACATCATTCAAGGTGGCCATACCCTGGAGTTTGTTCATTTTCTACCTTCCAAGCCCCCTGCCGCCATGCCTTCGAAACATCTGCGTCTTCTGCGGCTCGAAGTTCATCAGATGCTCCTCAAGGGAGTTTTGGAGCCAGTCCCCTTTTCTCAGAAGGGAGAAGATTTCTATTCCAGATTTTTTCTGGTCAAGAGGACGCTGGAGAAGTGGCGTCCCATTTTAGATCTCAGGGAGCCAAACACCTATCTCATAAGCCAATCCTTTCGGATGGTGTCTCTTCAGGATATTTTACGTCTCCTCAACCCGAGACTTCATGGCCACTCTCGATCTCAAAGATGCGTATTTTCAAAAACCCATTCATCCAGCCTACAGGAGGTTTCTGCGGTTTACAGTAGCCAAGAGCC
Source organism: Lissotriton vulgaris (assembly GCF_964263255.1). NCBI lineage: Eukaryota > Metazoa > Chordata > Amphibia > Caudata > Salamandridae > Lissotriton > Lissotriton vulgaris. Next base: position 1,655,162,606 of record NC_141695.1, on the reverse strand, counting down.
ACTTCCAGTTCAAAGTTCTACCTTTTGGACTTCGGTCTGCTCCAAGGAACTTTACCAAGGTGCTGGCACCGGTGGCAGCTTTCCTAAGGAGGCATCATTTTCATTTCTTTCCCTACCTGGATGATTGGTTGCTGAAGGCTCGACCAAGCATGCAGCAAAAGAAACAGTTGATGCATGTACAAATCTGTTCAGCAAACTGGGCCTGACTCTCAACAGGGAGAAGTCTTCGCGCTGCCCATCCACAAAGGCCCGATTCCTGGGAGCCATCGTAGACACGTCTCTTGGCAAGGCTTCGCCATCCTTTGAAAGTCAAGAGAAACTGATGTCCATGGCTCATCTATTGCGAAAAAGAAAGTGTCTTCCAGTACGCCGTTACAAATCCCTGCTAGGAGGGATTTCTTCGTGCATTCCTCTAATACCCCACTGCAGGTTGTGGATGCGGTCCCTGCAGGGGCAGGTCGACATGCAATGGCAGCAAGTTTACGGATCGTTCGACGACAAGATAGTGGTCACTGCGGCAATGAAGAAAACAGCCTTGTGGTGGACGAAGGACGAAAATGTATCCCAAGGTCTATCCTTCGTAATCAATCCAGCTCCTCAAGTAGTAACTACAGATGCCTCGCTGGAAGGCAGTGCTTCAAGACTTGTCTGTAAGCGGACATTGGTTTCCTCGGAACCGCCTTCTTCATATCAATCTCCTGGAACTCAGGGCGATTCGTCTGGCACTGCAAACTTCCACAGTTGCAGGGTTCAGCGGTTCTCGTCCACACGGACAATACCACGTCCATGCACTACATAAACAAAGAAGGGGGTACCAGATCTCTTCCGTTGTCGCAGGAGGCCCAGAACATTTGGAAGTAAGTGATCCTATACGTAATATCGCTACAGGCAGAACACCTTCCAGAAGTGCTAAACTAAAAGGCGGACATGCTCAGCAGGCTTTAGTTAGTCAGCCACGAATGGCAACTAAACCAGACTGTCTTGGAGGAGATTTTCCACCGGTGGGGCAAACCCTCAATAGATCTCTTTGCCACCCCGGGGAACAAAAAATGACAGTTTTACGCCAGCAAGCTACACCATCGCGGATCGCTAAGGAATGCGCTTTTAATAGCCTGGTCAGGCGCATTTGTATACACCTTTCCCCCCATTCCGTTCTGTTAATACAGAGAATACTTAGGAAGATCAAAACGGAGCAGTGCAGGATGATCCTAATAGTTCCAGCTTGGCCGAGGCACTTTTGGTTCACAGAACTTCACCTCCTCTCTCGGGACCCTCTACGGATGGTCCCGGATCTTCTCACGATGTCCCAGTGCCAGGTCTGACATCCGGTTCCTCGCTCCTTACACCTGTCAGCATGGCTCCTGAGTAGCGAGAGTTTCTTGGTCTAGATCTCTCTGAAGAGATAAGGGGGGGGGGTTCTCTCTCAGGCTAGAGCTCCTTCTACTTACAGGATACCGTTTAAAATGGAAACGATTTTGTATCTGATTTCAGCGGGACGACTATCGACCCCTTTTCGTCTCAGCCTCACCAGGTTCTTCCTTATTTCCTGTCTTTGGCTAAGGCAGGGCTGGCTCATTCATCCATAAAGGTTCATTTGGCGGCAGTTTCTCGCTATAGACGCACTGCATCTGGGCCTTCCCTTTGGTCAGCCAGGATTATTAAGTTATTTTTCAAGGGCCTATATAGAGTCTTTCTTCCAGTGAGGCCTCCGTCTCCCACGTGGCATTTGAATTTGGTCCTCACCCAGCTGATGAAGCATCTCTTTGAACTGATTCATCGAGCAGATATGATATACCTCTTATAGAAGATGGCCCTCCTTCTAGCTCTCACTTCGACAAGAAGAATTGGTTAGTTACAAGGTCTAACGATCCGGGAACCCTTCCTCCAATTCAAGAGAAATACATTGATTCTAAGGACTAATCCAAAGTTCATACCTAAGGTGCCATCAGACTTTCATTTAAATGAGCCGGTGATTCTTAAGGCTTTCTTTTCTCAGCCTTCTTCGCCGGCGGAAAGGGCACTCCACTTGCTGGATGTGCAGAGATGCTTGAAGTTTTATCGGGACCGTACTAAATAATTTCGGTAGTCTTCTCAGTTGTTCATTTCATTCAGTGCTCTCCGCAAGGGCTTATCCCTGTCCAAGCAGGGTATTGCTCGGTGGGTATCCAGTGCTATACAATTCTGTCATTCAGCAGCAGGCAGGCCTCTAGAGGGCAGAGTCAGAGCACACTGTACAAGGTCCATGGCTTCGTCTACAGTTCTCTTTGCGGGAGTCCAGATGAAAGATATCTGCAGGGCTGCAACTTGGAGCAGCACGCACACCTTCACAAAACATTATTGCCTGGAGACCTCGGCATAAGAAGACACAGCTGTAGGCCAGGCAGTCCTGAGGAACCTCTTCCATTGAGTGGTGAGCTTTCCTTTCTTCCCTCCTTCCTTTCTTTGTTATGATTAGCACATTTTGCTATGTGTTTTTAATGTTATTGCACTGTTGATTAATGTTTTGCTTGAAGTAAAAAAAAAAAGAAAAGGAGACTAGAGAATGGTGAAAAGAGAGGAAGAGATGACAATGAGGGAGCAAATGTGCTTCTGACTGCTAGCTACTCTGTTACAAGCTATGGGAATCTATGAAAGTTCCAATACTTGAGTAACAAAACAAGTTACTTACCTGTAACTTTGGTTCTCCAGTATTAGTAACTTTCATAGATTCCCATGCGCCAACCCTCCTTCCCTGGGAAAGCTCAGCCCTCAGCAGGTTTTTATACTGTTACACAACAGCTACGAAAATCTGAGGCTCTGAGGTTCTCTCAGGAGGGTTCTATGGGGTGAGGCTAATCTGATTGGTTGTTGCTTTACTTTGATCTCTTTTGCAAAAAAGAGGTGGATATGCTACAAAAGGGAATGAGGCCTCGGAATTCTTCTTTCTCTTTTGTACCTACTGCTATGTTATTTTGGTTACTGAGACTCCCATTCGATGACAGGGAATGATATAAGCTATGGGAATCTATGAAACTTACCAATACTGGAGAACCAAAGTTACAGGTAAGTAACTTGTTTTCTTCGTCACAAAATGCAATGAGAAGCACAGAGGAGTGGACTCCGGGCCAGACTCAGTCAACCTTTGGTATTCATGCATTTTTCATAGTTCTCCATTGCTCAGATGGACTGTTCACCGAGGCCATGACATTTCGTTAATGGGTACATTGTCCACTTTGTTGTACAATTATGTGTTGGTGGTGGGGCTAAAGTACTTCTATTGTTAAGCGATAGCCACTGCGTGCTCTTTGATGTATTACATTGTTGACAGCATTTTATCGCTGGTTTATGTTTTTGTTTAGGAAGTGTTTGCAATTTAAATGCCTTAGCCTGTAATAAAAAGAGTGCTACTTACCTTCCTCTTACATTCACATGTCTTACTTTGAGATAAAAAAAGCTGAAAATGTATTATTTTATTATGATAGCAAAGCATTGACTTTTTGACACAAATGCTTTCTCCTGGATGCAATGAAAATATTAGCCCTTTAATAAAAGTCTTTACTCTGCACAATTTTGTGATGTGCTCTGGCAGTGCCTCTGCACCAGTTGCTCCTAGTATTGGTGTTGTGAGGGTCATATCGACTGGTGGGATGCAAAGTTAAACCTCTGGAAACAGTGACACTAATTTGGCTTTGCAGCTTCCAGATGCTCTTACAGTACCGATAACTATTGGGCCAATTATCCCCATATATGATCCTAACTCTCCAGGGAATGGAGGTCAGGGAATGTCTTCTTCTACAGAAGGGAAGGCAGTAGAGGGTCAGAGAATGACATTTGTACTATTAGTTCCGATGAATGCAAGTACACCTTGCATAGAAAGTGCTGACCCGTCTGCTTTGAAGAATGGATGTAGACCCATAAGGTCCTTTGCAGGATTAGTAGGTATTGACCCACATTGTATGGGAAACACTCCTGATCATGTGCAACAGCACACCTCAAGAGAATAATACTCCAAAGAAGGGAACATCTGGGAGTAAACCTAAATTTGATGTCCAAGACTTCGAGAAGTGGTTAAAGGAGCATAATGAAAAATCAATAGGAAGCCAAGGTTCTGAAACTAGTAAGGGGGCTATTAAGTCAGTTATAAGGGTGGATTTGACGGATGAGTTCAAATTGAAGACTGAATTGGATGCAATGATAAGTGGAAGCTTATAACTCTGTAGAATAGCCTCTTATCAACCATGTGAATTATTGTTCATGATTTAAGATGTTACTAGAAGAGCAAGACAGGCCCATGAGTAATTATCTGAATTGGCTTATAGATATGTTTATGATATGGAATGAACTTAGCTACTGCAGGAAAACCACTGACTTGCATTTACTGATCAGGATATAGAAAATCTGAGGGCACCAAGACTGAAAACACAAATTTGCGACCTCATACTGTGCATTCTAATTTGAAGTACATTGAATAGATGGGAAGTGAGATGGGCAAATAGGAAAGCTTCCAAAAGATTACTGCAAGAAGCTCCTCCTGGAGGGGAAAAGGGAGTGGATGTCCAAGCTTTCCCTTTATGAGAAGTACCCAGTGGAGGATATGTACATGTACCTTGGAGTAGAGATGAACATGCAGCATTTACAAATGATTTTCCAAGATTGAGGGAGAAACCTGTAGAGTGGTACAAGCAGGTTGATCGATTTGTGAAAATTTCGAAGGTGCTGTGGATTGATTTGACCATGTGTGAAATTGTGGTCCCTAGCAATTTATGATTAGCATGCAAGATAGCTATAGATTGGCCTGAAGGTGACCCTGAAAGAGATCCAGTGATACATGGTCCGGCACCTCTAGTAATGAAGACGTAGGAGCAGGTGATTACTTGGCTGAAGGCAAAGGTGCCACAACAGGATATTGATTGGGTAAAAATTGACAGGACGACTCAGGAAACTAAACAGATAATTCATGCTTTTTATGAAAGGTTGCTGCAGGCTTTTTTTTGTAAAACCTTTTTTTTTTGTAAAACCTTATGCTGCAGGCTTTTAAGCAGTACAGTGGAATGGCCACTTTGGAGCCAAAGAACATGGGAAAACTTGTGTCTGGGTTTGTGCATGGGTTGAGACCTGAGATTAGCAGAACAATTCAGAAGGATTTAATCTATTGGCAGAATGAATCTGTCAGCGAAATTCTGCAATATACAAAGTACTGCTGAGACTACATTTAAATGATGCATAAAAAGGTTGAAATGTGAAGTTGATGGTAGCACAGATGAGGGCGACTCAGAGGGGTCTAGAAAAGCCTTATGTAGGGAATACTAATTCTATGCAACAAAGGGAACTCTTTCAGGGACAAGGAAGGGGAAGAGGTGTTCCTATAGATCTTAAGACTGGAGTCAATATTGCCACTGAAAAAGACTAACCCATGCCACTATTGTAATAGGGTTGGGCATTGGAAGCAAGATTGTCGTCTAAATCCTGCTAATCAGGAACACAATGGGGATATTGTTTAGTCACAGGGAAATAGTGTGTAACCTCAAAATGTGCCCAGACAAAGATCTCAAAACTTTTCTAGTTCACAAGGTCCTTTTATGCAGGTACCGCAACCCCTGATGCCACAGCAAGCTGTAGGTAACCACAGGTTTAATCAGAACATGGACATGAATGTGAATCAGAAAGTGTTCAAGACTTACCCAATGTTGGAGACTTCAAATGATTATGACAGATTCGTCCTTATGACTCTGGGGAAGGAAGACTGTACGCTTGGTGCAATCTTAGAAGTAAACCCGAATGGACCATATGTTGATGCCGATGTAGATGGTCACAATGTCACCTTTTTGATCGACACTGGTGCTACGCGCTACAAACCTACCCCTCTCAAGAAAAATAATCCAAGTCATAAGAGTTGCAAATAAACGATTGTTGAATCCTCTCACTGAAGTAGTACCTGTAAAGATTGGGACATTTGAGGATAATCAATAATTTGTAGCATGTGATTCTAGTCATGTATGCCTTCTAGGACCTGATGGTGCTGTGCAAATGAACCTGCTCCATCTACTGCACGCCATAGGGAATAGAACTCCAAACAAACAACTATGAGATTGCCTTTAGGCTAGCAAGTCAGAATTTAAATGTCCCTTTGTTCCCCAAGTTAACAGTGGAAGTCTTACTGTTAGATCTCAGAGATTCAGTGAGAGACAAAGTTTGGGAATCTTCTGGCAAGGACATTGGACTCATCCGAAGGGTTGAGCCAGTCCGTATCCAAGTTGAGACCAATGCAGAATATCCATGAACATCACAGGATAATCTGACGCTTGAAACAGTGGCTGAGATTACATCTGTGATTGAGACAATAGTCGAACACGGTATTCTTAAGGAGATCTTGGGGAGTCCATCTAACTCACCAATTATGGACTTGCAAAAGCCGAGCGGCAAGTACGGCATCTTGCAGGATCTCAGAAAAATCAATAATATAGTGATTATTTGTTGTCCTGTGGTACCGAATCCATCTGTAATATTGTTTCAGATTCCATCTAAGGCTGAATGGTTTACGGTCATAGACCTTTGCCAGTCCTTCTTTTCTGTTTTCCTCCATAAGGAGAGCCAATTGTATTTGCTTTCTGGCTGGGGAATCATGTTTTAATAGGATGTTATGTCCCACAAGGGTATATGGAGTGTCTTTCTATATTCAATCAGATCTTGAGAAGAAATCTGGAGTCTCTAGCCATGCCTTGTAACTCTGTCCCAGTACAGTATATCGATGAGTTGCTGGTCACATCGAATACCAGAGAGGCTTGCAAAACTGATGCAATAGCTCTACTGAACGATCTGGTTGAGAATGGACCTGAGGTATCCCCAAATAAGTTGCAGTACGGTATGACAGAAGTCCTCAATCTGGGACATCATATTGTGAAGGGTGCGAGAAAGGTGTCACAAGAAAGAATCTTGTCGATCATACAAATGAACCTGCCTCGGACGCAGAAAGAAAGTCAGGATGTTTTTGGGAAAGGTTGCCCAGATGTCTTCATTCTGTTGCTGCAACAGGTGTCAACGTAGAGAGATGCAAAAGCAACATGATGGGTCACCCTTTGACTGTTTCTGATCCTCATTTAGTGGAGATTTTGCTAACCAGAACATGTACTCAGTACTTGACCAACAGCAGGCTTACTAGGTATGAGCAGCTTAACCTGGCCACAGACAACCTGACTCTGAAGAGATTCTGCACCCTAAACCCCGCACTGCTGATGCCCTTAACTGATTGTGATGTGGATGAAGTTGAAATAGAGCATGTCAATCTTGATATCACTGAACTATGCACCAAGCCCTGTCCCAATATTTTGTATGAGCCTGAATCTGATCACACTCTGTTTGTGGTTGTCTCTTGCTTCAGGGATAAAGATGGAAACCTGAGAGCTGCCTATGCTGCCTGTACTGTTACGGGCATGGTGAAAGCTGCCTGGCTTCACGGAGAATTCTCTGCGCAGGTGGCAGAATTGTTTGCAATTACCAGAGCGTGCTGTGTTTCAGACCATATTCACAGATAGCCAGTATGGGTTCAATGTGGTTCATGACTTTGGACAGTTATGGTCTAAGAGGGGGTTTCCTGACCTCGTCAGGATCCTCCATCCGCAATGGGGAAAATATGAGAAAACTGTTAGAAGCCCTTCAAATGCCTGCAAAATGTCTCTTGTTAAATGCCCTGCTCATTGCAAAGGCAATCATTTTGAGACAAGTGGCAACAGGTATGCTGAGCATTGAATGTCTGTACTTTAAATCGGGATTACACGAACGAGTCATTAGGTGAAGCCAATTTCAATCTTTTGATGACAATTGCTGATAAATGGGAGGAAAGGAAGAGAATGCAAGAGGTTTCTGAGGAAGAACATTAGACCTGGATAAAAGAAGGTTGTGTGAAACAAGATGATGACATTTTTGATTTCAGGAGAAGGCCAGGATAGCCTAATAGGTTATTGCCCCACATGACCAGGCATTATCATGGTTCCATGAATATAGGGAGAGATGCCATGCTGAGGTTATTTAGGCAGACTTGGTTTAACACGAAGTTTCGTGCAATGGCTGAGGCATGTGCTACCGGTGTGTGATTTGCCAAAAGTTGAATGTCACATAGCGAGATCCGGAGGTCCCTTTAACAGGATGCAGTTGGACTTCGTTGAGATGCCAGTATGCAGTGAATTCTAGTGGTGGTGGGCATCTTTTCACGTTGGGTGGAAGCATATCCGACTAGGAGATGTGATAGCCTCACTGTAGCTAACTGTTGCTGAGAGAGCTTATCCAAAGATTCTGATTTCAAACCTCTTTAGAGTCAGACCGAGGAACCCATTTTAATAATGAGGTAATTAGAACGCTATGTGCAGCATTACAAGTGGAGCAGAAATAGCATTGCAGTTATCGGGCCAGAAGCTTCAGGCATTGTGGAACATGTCAATGGCACTTTGAAGTCTAGAATTGTTAAAGTGAGTGCTTCAGCATCTTTGAAATGGCTTGATGCTTTGCCTCTGATGCTGATGAGTCTTCGCAGTATCCCAGTTCAGAGAATAAGACTCTCACCCCATAAGATCATCATGGGGAGAGCTATGAGACTAATTAATATGCCCACAAACATATTAGTTAATGTCACAGGCAATTTGGTACATGATTACTGTAAAGAATTGGCTAATGTGGTTCGTTCTGTGTCTCATCAGGTTGAAGCAACTACTGCACCGACATATCAGGAGAAGTGCCACAACCTTACTATCTAGGTGACTGGATCGTAGTGAAGTATGTGAGGAAGAGAGTTTCTGTGAGCCTCGTTGGTGTGGTCCATGCCAGGTGATTTTGGTCACTACAACAGCTGTGAAGTGTGGTGTTCTTCCAAACTGGGTGCACGCCTCCCACACTCAGAGTCCCGTATCCCCTTGAACGAGAAGCAGAACCTCTCCCAGAAGAGATGCCAACATTGGGAATAAATCATCATAGCTGTAGGGGAGCGGATAAAGCCTGAGACAGCCCTTGAGCAATCTGAAGGGGGTCACAACAGATCTGAAGCTGAGTCTCAATTCGATGAAGCTGATACAGTGCTGGTGAATGAAGCAGAGACGGACTCAAATGAAAAAATTAGTGCTGTGAAATCATGAGTGGTGAAAGAAGGCTGGCCAAAGGCTAAAGAGAGGAGAAAATCAAAGTTGTCCCCGGAAAAGGCCCTTGCATCCATACCGGAAGCCCCTAGTGAGTCAGAGTGGAGTGAAGATGAAGGTTAAAGGCTGAGTCTTCGAAAATCTAAAAGCCTGAGGGGGCCTTGTCAGAAGTACTCTTCTCCTGAATGGACGTACCTGGTTACTAATGACAACAAAAAGAAGGAATGAGAATTCTGGACTGACAGTGGAAATCTGCTTAGACTTCCGGAGAGCAGTCTGAACATTTTTCTTACATTTGCCCTTCGGTATCCAACCAGACTGAGAGGTCTAAGGAACCTGATATTGAATGAATTTTCTCATTTGAGCTCACAGGAATTTGCTGTGCAAGTTGCTGAACTAAGAGAAATGTTACTAGAGGTGCTCATCAATGAACTTGGTTCTCATAATATCAGAGATGTTGAATGAAGTTTGTGTTGGTGCTTGAAGATGAATACCTAGGTAAGAGTGGAAGAAGAATGAAAGTAGGGATTACATTTAGAAGAACGTGGAGTATGGCCAGGGAAGCCAAACGAAGATTGTACATAGTGTGAATAAAATTGGAATGAAAAGACTGCTTCACAAAATTAAAAACTGTTTGCCGATTGCACAGGTGGAGACCAACAGAGGACATTCTGTTGCTGTTATTTCCTTACACACTTAGTTGGAATCTAAATAGAATGAAATCGAATAGCAATGGTCGTAGACGTAGATACATGATATTTGCAGCACTTATACTATTAATGATATGCTTAATAGCGTTACTTGTGTGATTGAGTTTGAGTTCAACTAAGGCTGGAACAGAAAAACCATGCAGTTGTACAGAAACCACAACATAACCAATTGGTGTAATCTCTGACACAAAGTACACACATCCACAATTGAAACCTTGACAAACGGAGAATCACCCAAATCAGTATAGTTTCCCTTTTGCGCACAAAGGTCTACCACACCAATTAAAACTCTTATCATGCATACAAAAGTTCCCTATCTCAATTGGGCCGTCGGAGACGTCTCATGACAAACACCACAAAACTTTAGCAGACAATTACAACACAGTGTCTTCTTGCACCTTTATTTTATATCCCGGGATCTTGGGTCACGTCATAACTGATAACTTCAACGTCAACTTAATACTGCATTCATGCGACTCTCACAACATCTCCACCAGACATCACACAATCGGTACTATACTGCAAGCTAAGCATGAATTTAACACACACAAATCCCTACTAATACTCACTCCTCCTTCGCCACCGTTTCAGCTCACGCCACTAGAAGACGCTTTGATCCTGAATTCTGAACTGAGGGCACTAATGTTGGGATCCAGATTCTGTAGGTCAAGTTCTAATACCCATTAATTCACTAACTAACCATCTGACATGCTACCAGTTAAAGTCTAGGCCCTTTTACCCAATGTCTTTTCAGAGAGGATAAATCTTTCTATTAGAATGAGCAGTGAAAGGAATCAAATCGCTGGTTATCATTTCAATACAGTGCACCCAATGTGGCTACACATTGAGCCTCTCATCTCTTTGAATTGAGTTTAGTAGGTTTAATTATAAATTAAAAAACAAGTCAATGTAGATCATTCACAATGAAATTGTATACAAATACAAAAAGATCACAGTAAGTTCATATCTCCTTCAGAGATGTGCCCTATATAGTACAAAGCAAATGACTTACTCTAAGACCATGGCACATGAGATCAGAAAGAAGAAATGAAGGTTAAATTGCATCAGATAATTCTCTTTAACGAGCATGAGTACCCTAAATTTCCCTGCTCTTTGTTTATGAGGGCAACCCTAAACTAGAAGCATTTGAGCAAGAACAAAATCAAATAAGGAAAAAGAAAGGTGTCAGTCATCAGAATCTTCAGTAGAACAACTCTGACGATGGGTTGAGTAGGATAAAGCCACACAAGTCACAGCATATATCTGCTCCCAAACGAAACCCAAGATGGACTCTTTCCCTAACTAAAACACAGCGCATAATATCATCTGCTGTTGACTCATGTAGCTCCTCCTTGAGAAATTTCCATAGCACTGGCACAACTGGATACTTGAGCTCCCTTTCTCAGTCAGATAGCACCTTATCTCTCTTCGTCCTTGGCTATTCCTTTCCCATGTGAACTCCTCTCCTCACATGTTACTGTGATTCCCTTGGACAATTCTTCTTTCTTATGATTTGCTATCTATTAACAAAAGTTCTTTATTCTAAATAATGAGGCTTATCCACACCTGCAATATAAACAACTGAGTAGCGAATGGCCCATGCTTAAAGGTTAACCATGAATTCCATTGCAAATCTCAATGTGAGCTGCAGCTGAACTAACTTCTTCTCGAGGCCTAGTTTGCTATGTTAACATGTGCACAGGGATACCGAATATGTGCTCCTTTTTACACACAAAATATAAATGCAACTACTTAAAACACAAATAAATGAACTGAATTATAAACATTTCAGTATAAATGCATTTGCACTTGATTAAATAATTTTTTTGCATATAAACATTAAACATTAACTTCACACATCCTAAGTAAGTACCTCATAATACAACATTTCATGTAATTTATCATGTCACGTTAATACATAAATTGTTGCATAACTTCTATTAATCACATGCTAAATACATGCATTGCAAACAAAAACCATCTAAGTAAGAAATGACCCACCCCGTTTAGTACATTAGTTGCAACAGAATATTTTTGAGTGCTGAATATGCATGAGTATGATGCACTCCTACATTACCTCGATTGGGTTCAAGATTACACTTCCTCATTAGGCTATAGCCACTGGGTGCTCTTTGATGTGTTACATTGACGACACAGCATTTTATCTCTAGTTTATGTTTTTGATTAGAAAGCGTTTGCAATTTGAATGTCTTAGTGTATAATAAAAAGAGTGCAACTTATTTCCTCTTACGTTCATGTGTTTTAATTTGCTATAATGATAAAATAATGAATTTGCAGCTTTGTAAATAAAATCTGTTTATTGAAAGTTGAGAGTTGTCAGGATACAATACAATTTATGAAATTCAATTGGCGCTGTCTGGTACAACATTTCATACTGTGTACACACATACATCTTCACAATTTCTTATCTGTGTCCTTTACATGTTGTCTCATCCTTTAGGGGGTCATCCCCTTGGCCCAGTCCATGTTGTCTTCTCCCTCCCGGTAACCCACATAGATTACCACGATAGGCATTGCACATGTTCCATATCTGCTCAAATTTCCCAGGGCAGCCCCTGCCCTCGTATACTGTTTTTTCCTCTACCGTGCACCAATCAAGGTCCTCTATCCATTCACTTTGTTTCAGTAAATATTGCGCTCCCCATTTTTTGGCAATATTACATTTAGCTATGACCAGTCCAAGTATAGCCCAGGTTTTCTCGTTTTCACTAAGATCTGTAGGTCCCCATACTTTCAGAAGACACCATTCCAGGGTAGGGCTCATTTCCACCGCCCGCAATTTCACTTATTTTCCAAACTATGGTTCCCCAGTATTGTCGAATGCGAGGACATTCCCAAATTATGTGATAGTAAGTTCCTTCCTGACCACAGCCCCTCCTGCAGGAGGAGTCATCTCTTATACTCATCTTAGCAAGACTTCGGCAAGAGTAATATACTCTGTGGAGCCCTTTCAGTTGTATTATCCTAAATTTACTTGATATGGCTATTTCACTCGGGGACTTCAACGCCTCTTGCCATTCTTCTTTGTCCAGGTCACCCAAGTCCATTTGCCATCGGTCACAGAGGCCAAAGAGGGGATCTGGGAAACTAATTTTTGATATGTAAGTGAAATGGCTTTGCGGTCCTTGTGATCAATCAAGGCTCTGTCCTCTAATGGGGAAGACTCTGGGAGTTCTGTACCCTTAGGTA